>NW_021703766.1:39505223-39539820 GCF_005190385.1 Monodon monoceros
GAAAGAAAGAAAGAAAGAAAGAAAGAAAGAAAGAAAGAAAGAAAGAAAGAAAGAAAGAAAGAAAGAAAGAAAGAAAGAAAGAAAAAGAAAGAAAGAAAGAGAAAGAAAGAACATCAACCCTCCAGGGACAGGAACAGTGATTGGAGTGCCTTGTCTGACACAGGGTAGACAGACACTGAATATTTGTTGTGTATTGTTTATCAAAACAGAGCTTAAGTGAAAAGAAAAACAAGAACTTTTAAAGGAAGTTTTTCTAGAGGAGACAAGAGGCATGGCCAACAAGCAATGCACCTGGCAGGACAGAAGAAAACTTCCATGGGAATATATTCACACCCCAGGGTTAAGTCCAAGCAATTCAGTGAGGGCCTGAAGAGAGGCTGTGGATGAAGCTTGGGAATGGGCTTTTTGGCCCAACAGTAGTATAAGGGTCTCAAGAAAGATTTATAGGACAGAGGTATCATCCAGGGCAGGTGGTCCAGGCAACTCAGCCCCTCACCTCTCAGTCAAACTTGGGCTGGGCAGGGAAGTCACGCTGAGGAAAGACAGAATTTGGTCAGATGGTCACTGGGGAGAGCCTCTGGGGAAAGGGGAAAGGGCATTCTCTTTGGAGTCCAATCAGTAAGTGGTCCAACTGGAGGGCAGAGTTTCCTTGATACTCCCCTGACACCCAGAGACCTGCAAGGGCCCTCAGAGGAGGAGGGTGTGATCCATGAGGAAGCCACTCACCCCAGGCAGGCCAAGGCTTCAGAAAGAGACACCAGCGAAACAGAGGGAGGCCCTAGCTGGGGGACATCCACACCATAAACATCACAGTGGCTGCAGTCCTGGGACTCCTGGAGGAATGGAAGCCACAAGAGATTAGAGTTCACGACAGAAAAGGAAAATTTGGGGACTCTCCAGGGATGTCTGGTCTTTACCATTGTCGGGGTCACCCAATCCAGGCAGGCACCTTCTCCAGGCTGCTGTGGAGGTGGGCAGCACCTGGGTGCTCACAAGTGGGGAGCAGGCCAGAAGCAGCCCAGGGTCATGTCCAAGTCTGGACCTTGCACTAAGTGAGATTCCCCCTTAGTTGCTTTCTCAGAGCTCTATCCCAACTTCTGGGGAAAATTTAGAGCAACAACCGTAGCCTCTACTACCACATTAGTGATTAAACTCAATAGCTGGATTAGCCTTGTTTAGGGGGAAAATGATTCTAACTGGATGAACATTGGACCATGGAGTCCACGATTACAAGGACACCAGGGACTATTGCTGGGTCCCTGGGCTCTCCCTCCACAAGCAGATGCCCTGAGTGGTAGTCATTAGGGCTAGCGATGCACCTTTCTGAGGATAGGCAAGAATGTGTGACCTAGTTTGTCAACGGAAAGTGATGGAAGTTGCCTGTGTCACTCCCAGAACTGATGCCTTTAAGACAGTGGGTAATTTGCCACCTGCCCTTCTCAATGACATGGGAACCAGCAGCACTCCAGATGGTGGATCGTCTGTCAACCTGAGACTGCTAACGTGCATGATGAGAAGCAAATCCCTTCCATTGACTTAAGATGCACATATGGCCAGAGGGAGAAATTATTTTAAGGTTGTGAATTTTCAGAGCTGTTAGTTGCTGCAGCACAACCTCTCCTATCCAGACTGATAGCACCGTATAGCTTAAAGCTCTTCAGTGCGTTCCTTCACAGCTCTAATACAATCCCAAAGCCTCACCATGACCTGTAAGGTTCTACACTACCTGGTTTCTGCCTCCCTCCCAACCTCATCTTCCACTGGTCCCACCTTGCTCACCTGTTCCAGCTATAATGGCCTTCTGTCTGTTCCCCAAACAAGCCAAGCTCATTCCTCCCAGAAAGACTTGGCACTTACTGTTATCTGCCCCTAGAATAACCTTATCCCAGACCCTCAACCCTGAGTGGATTCAGATCCACTCAGATACCACCTTCTTAGAGGGCTCTTTTCTGACTACTGTCTTAAAGAAGCCCAGTCACTCTCTATCCTATTACTCTCCTTGCATTTTCTTCTGAGTATTTATTACTTTCTGAAATTCTTGGTCTCTGTTTATGTTTGTCTTCTCCCCTAAAATATGAGACAGGAATGTTAACCGATTATGGTACCTAGTACAGAGTTTGGTACACAGTAAGAGTTCAGTAAACATTTAATGAGTGGATGAATATGCAAACCAGTGAAATTCATTGCCTCATGGATCAGATCCAAGAGAGGGGTTAAATGAATAGCATTCATTTTTACAAACAGATAACAACTCAGCCCAGAAATACAGCAGATCTAGCCCTACTCGGTTCCTGGCAGGGAGACTCCTATCCGATTTGGAGCAATGACCATTTCCTCCCAGATTTAGGCACTGGATTCACCATGATAAATGGCCTGAGCTCCTCATTGCATTTAATGGCAAACCCTGATCCAAGTGGAACTGCAGCCAGGTGGCTCGTGGGAGCCCTGGAATACGACTTGCAGATAGACCACAAAACCTGGAGAAGTCAACACCATTCCAGATACATTAACTCATAATCCCCAGGAAGTACACACTTCTGGTGAGGGAAGGGGAGACTCCCCCTCCACAAGCACTAATAGCCATGGTTAATCCTCATCCCAGTGAAAGATTCTTGCCCAGGCGTCCAGGGAAGCTTCATCACTGTCAGCACAAGGGCCCAATGCAGAGGGAGACCATTGCCCTGAGAGCAGCCATCTGAGTTTATGGATTGCGTGTGATTGTCCTCCAGCATCTGGGAGCCACCCAGCTTAGCCCACCTGCCTGTTCTCAGTATCCAGAGGAAGGTGACTGTCTCTGCATCTCGAGCTCCAGCCTTTATTCTCTGTAGGGATACAGCAGGCTGTGTCTCTACCCCTAAAAATGAATAGGATGGGATCCAGACAGTCCAAGATGCCCATTGAGCCAATGGACTGCTTTTATCCTGCCAAGCACATCATCCCTTGAGTGCTGGTGCCCCCTCCCCACTGAGCCCACTGCTCCTTTAATCTCCTACTCTCTTTCTTCCCCAAGCCTTTGACGGAGAACACCCTCCAGGTCCTGGAATAGAGCCTCTGCTTTCTGTTCCTCTCTGTCTTAATGGTGCTGGGGATTCCTCAGGCTCACAAATTCACCATCTCCCTTCTTGTGACTGCTTCTAAACTCCAGCCCAAGTCTTTTCTTCTCAGCTACTTCTGGAGGGTCAGAGTAGTGGTTCTCATACAGCAATCCATGGACTAATGTCCGTTCTTGGTAAAATAAATAAATACATACCAGCTAAGGAATAACTATTTTTATTAAGCTAATTTTTATTCACTTCAAAGGACTATCATGAGATAGGTTCTTATTAGAGAAGATTTTCGGTTTATCCTTCAGCAAAATTGAGATGGTTCCTATTTATTTATTTTCAGGTAGCTACCTGGCCAAATAAAAAGTTGGTGACCTCAAACTGGTCTCACAGTTTTTGTAATGTCTACCTGCCTGGGAAGCACAGAAGCCAGAAAACATGCAGGCCACAGGGCATCCCTCCCTACCTGTCCTCTTTCTACCTGGAGTACCTGATGCAGAAATGCTCATGGTCACATTTCCCATGTCCCAAATCCAATAAATGAGTTCTCTCAGCAATTCTGTCCTCATCAAAGGCACCTTTACCCTCCTGACCCCTGGACTCTCCAGTTAGAACCTTCTTAGGTTCTCCCTTCGTTTAACGGACCCCATTCTTTTTCCTCCACCTCTTTGGGCTCCATTTCTTTCTCTCCATGTCACTGCCAAACCCATGATTCAGGGACCCAGCATCTCACACTAAAATTGGAGCAGAGCCTCCAACTCTTCTGGGCCAGTGTGTTTCTCAATCCACCCTAAAGCACTATGCACAAGCTAGCACGCTAGTCTTGGGCAAACAGTGCCTTAGTCTAAAAGTCACAGACTGGAGGCCATGGGGCTGTGCCCAGCAGGACACATATTAGATATAAAAGAGAGGTTTTTTTTCTTTTTTTGGGGGGGTCAACATTTGCACATGTACATATCAGAAGACCTGACGATGCTGGGTTTGCCATCTTGCACGCCAACACTTTTCTCGGGCCAAGGAAGGCAACCCCTTCTGGGTGGCTGGCCCACCCCGGTTTGTCTAGGCCCTGCCAGTCCCCACTGGGTATACCCGGCCCACCCCGCTCATGAATGTTACTTGCCATTTGTCTGAAGGTACTCATGTTGCAGCCCCTACACGAGTCGCATCACCCTGCTTTTCAAGGAATTTAAGCTCATACATTCTGCACAGAACTGAAAGACAACTATTAAGTGAGGATATGGCAGTTAAGCTCCATCTGTGCCTTAGGGAGCCACAGAGAGCCCTCCGCCTTGGTTTCCCTGTCTGCGGAATAGGGGCTATGACCTTTGCATCTGAAGTCCGATGAGACACAATGAAGACGTACGTTTTGGTTTTAATGCTGTGAGCTCCTTGGAGAGCAGGTAACATCAAAATTCAAGGTGTTATTATTAGAGGGTAAGAAGTTTTGTTCTATGCTAATTGAACTCACACCTTACCACTTTGTACACAGGGAAGAGGCAGCATGACAGTGTGACATGCTTCCAAACAAGAAGAGTTCTGCCTGTGAGCGCAAGACAGGCTGACTCGGCTGCCTCGCCTGCCGTGACGTGCCTGTAGCTCTGCCTCCCGCTCTCCACCTCGCATCCAGCCCAGACTCCTGCCACTTTCGGGATGCAGCGCTCGGCTTCGCACTGAGCATTGACCGATCTCTGCACTTGTGAATAAGTTGTCGAGCTGAGGTCAAGCAGGTGAAGATTCAGGAAGGCAGCCCACAAAGTTTCCCTGCCACTGGGCTGCCACCACTTATAGAAACACCGGCAGGACGCAAGTGAGAAAACAGATCTTTCTTTCGTGATGGCTTTAGCCCTCCTCTGGGGGCACAGACGTGGTCTTCCTCCACTACCAGGTGGCTGTGACAGGGCTGCATCTGAGGAGGCGGAGGGCCCGCCGAGGGAGAGTGGGCGCCGGCACTACTGATCTGGTGGCCCTGGCGTAAGGGCCAATTGCGGGAGAAATAACATTTTTTCCTACTTTTTTTCAGGGCCAAAGAAGAGACTATCCATGGAAGGTAATGGAGCTGTCACCGAGGAGAGAGAAGTGGAAATTCATGGTTCTCTTGTGAGGCAAAGACATCTGTGTTATTGCACCCTAAGCCAATAGTTTTTAAAACAAAGTCATAAAACAAGCTATTGTATATAAAAGAGGTAGAAGCTACACAGGGCTCCCCTCACACTGTGCGGGCTTCCAAAAAGACACAAACCTTAAAAAAAAAAAAAAAAAAAGGCCAGGATGACAATGAGTGACGACAGGACACAGCCCTGGGGTAGAGGTTGGAGCTGAGAAGCTGGGCCCTCCAGGGTTGCTGCTTCCCTCCAGAAGGAAGGGGCCTGTTTGCACTTCAGGGCAGAGAGACACAGCTGTGCCTGAGAGAAGGCACGAGGTGGCAGGGACAATGAAGGACAGGAAAGGTGCACAGCCCTGTGACACCATTTTCACAAGCCCTGGAGATGTCACTCTTAGACAAGAACGTTCCTGGACATGTGAGCACCGTGTGCACCTGTGCTGAGCACCAGCGCCTTCCGGGCTTTCACAAACATCCACCTGGTCAATTTCCAAACCAGTGCCCTCATTTTCAGATGAAGAAATGTCAGCTTGGAGGGATTGCTTGGTTGGCCAATGTCACGGTGCAGGGCTACTGACCTCAAATTCAGTGTCTTTTTTTTTTTCTTTTTTTTTTGTGGCACGCGGGCCTCTCACTCTTGTGGCCTCTCCCGCTGCGGAGCACAGGCTCCGGACGCATAGGCTCAGCGGCCATGGCTCACGGGCCCAGCTGCTCCGCGGCATGTGGGATCCTCCCAGCCCGGGGCACGAACCCGTGTCCCCTGCATCGGCAGGCGGATCCCCAACCACTGCGTCACCAGGGAAGCCTTTTTTTTTTCTTTTTAATAACTCCTTCTTTTTCCATCTTCTTTGTCAAGATAGGTCTGACTGTTTCTAAAGCCCATCCCCCTCCAATGCGCGGGATGTACCGATCCAGTAGAAAACCACGAGAGGCACTGATGTACGTTGTATGTTAGCAGGGCCTGCTGAGATCTTGTCTACAGCCTGCTGGCTTGACAAGAAGACATCAGTAAATGGACCAACTATCCAGATGGTGAGTTGGCCTCATGGTTTGTTTCTAAGGGGTACAGTTTGGGCCTTAGAATCACAGAATTCAGAGTTGGAGGAGGCTTAACATAGCCTCCCCTGAACATGAGGATCTGCCCCTGATGCTCTGAGAGGTGATGATCCAGGTTCTGTGTACTAGAGAGTGCACAGAGCCTGCCCTCACAGACCCTGTGAAAGGTACCGGCCACCCTTTTGTACCAGGTAATTCCACCCAGTGACCTGGGTCTGGATGAACATCAGAAATGCAACAATCCATATACATGTGTTAGCATACGGTATTTGTTTTTCCTTTTCTGACTTACTTCCCTCTGTATGACAGACTCTATGTCCATCCACCTCACTACAAATAACTCAATTTCCTTTCTTTTTATGGCCGAGTAATATTCCATTGTATATATGTGTCACATCTTCTTTATCTATTCATCTGTCGATGGACACTTAGGTTGCTTCCATGCCCTGGCTATTGTAAATAGAGCTGCAATGAACACTGTGGTACATGACTCTTTTTGAATTATGGTTTTCTCAGGGTATATGCCCAGTTGTGGGATTGCTGGGTCATATGGTAGTTCTATTTTTAGGTTTTTAAGGAACCTCCATACTGCTCTCCATAGTGGCTGCATCAATTTATGGAATCTAAAAAAAAAAAAAAAAATTGGTCATGAAGAACCTAGGGGCAGGACAGGAATAAAGACGCAGACCTACTAGAGAATGGACTTGAGGATATGGGGAAGGGGAAGGGTAAGCTGGGACAAAGCGAGAGCGTGGCATGGACATATATGCACTACCAAACATAAAATAGATAGCCAGTGGGAAGCAGCCGCATAGCATAGGGAGATCAGCTCGGTGCTTTTTGACCACCTAGAGGGGTGGGATAGGAAGGGTGGGAGGGAGGGAGACACAAGGGGGAAGAGACATGAGGATATATGTATATGTATAGCTGATTCACTTTGTTATAAAGCAGAAACTAACACACCATTGTAAAGCAATTATACTCCAATAAAGATGTTTTAAAATTAATTAATTAATTAATTAAAAAAAAAAGAAATGCAACAATCTATAGACTGGCCAGTGACATCTGACCCAGCATAAAAAGATGAGGTGAGCTAACATCCTTTGAGGAATGGGAGCAGGAAAAATGTTGGAGGGCGGAGGCAGGGACTGCCCATTAACAGGCTGGTTTTAGGGAGTTAGGTCTGGTTAAAGCCAGAGCCATAGTGACAAGCCAAAAACCACTGTAACTGAAGTTCTGAGGAGCAGAAACTTTGAGAAGGAAAATAAGCTAGTGAGATGCAGAGTAGAATATAGGAGACCAGTGAAGTACAGCTGGCTCAGTCTAGAGGGGACTCCCCAGGGTCACTAGGGTTGTCTGACCCCAGCTAAGGTCAGTATGAGCGGGACCTGGGTGGCTTCATACAGTTGCACAGGTTGTGCACTTCACAGAATATGACTTGGCCTCCTCCTCTGGTGGTGGCACCAAGGGATCTCTGCCTGATTTCCAGGACCCAGGGCTACACACTGGAGAACTGTGTTTGAGCCCCTAACTCTGCCTCTAACTGGGTGACTTTTGGTGAAGTCTGGCCACTCTTAGGGCTCAGAGTTCTCCATCTATGAAATGGAATAGCAATGCCAATCCCATCTACTTCAATGTGGTCAGGAAGAAAAGAGGAGATGCAGATGAGAAAGGGCTTGCAAAGAGATTTTTTTAAAACATGCAACTATAAGAACGTCCTTTCTCTTAAAAAATACTCATTTGTGATGATAGTTCAGACAGGAAATGAGTGGAATGAGTCTCCTGGTAAGAGGGTGGACACAGCTCATAGGAGACAAGCTTCTTCCCTGGCATCAGGGCAAGTGGTACAGTAGACACTGTGATGCCCCACCCACTCCCCAGGGTACTGGCTTTCAGTGCCCCTTCTCTGGAGAACTGCCCTTTACCATGGGAGCTACCCCCCAGAAAGCTGTGTGCCCTGTCTCCCATTACCATGGCAGCCACAACCACTGCCTAATTAATAAAAAAGGCCAGACAGGGCTTCCCTGGTGGCACAGTGGTTGAGAGTCGGCCTGCCGATGCAGGGGACACGGGTTCGTGCCCTGGTCCGGGAAGATCCCACATGCCGCGGAGCGGCTAGGCCCGTGAGCCATGGCCGCTGAGCCTGCACATCCGGAGCCTGTGTTCCGCAACAGGAGAGGCAACAACAGTGAGAGACCGTGTACAGCAAAAAAAAAAAAGGCCAGGCATTGGCCTCCAGTTGTGGTTTACCTCCAGAACGCTCTCCCTATTGATCCAAGACTAGACCATCCCTGAGACCCTATCTTGTTGGGATCTTCCTCTTGCTCTATCCTGCGCCCTCTGTCTCCTACAGGCTTCAGCTCAGAATGCTCCCTCAGGAGCCATTTTCACAGGAACCCCTGGCTCAGGCTCTGCGTTTGGAGAGCCCAGCTCAGAGCAGCAGTGGGCTGGGAACTGAGCATATGAATCAAATCCTCATGCAGTGAGAATCCTGCTCATGGCTCAGCCACCATACAGGGCTATGGGGTAGGGGATCAGGAAACAAACTCTGGAGCCTAGATTTTCAGGCAGGAGACTTATTCAGGGGTATCACTGGAGTCAACCAGTACTGCAGGGAGGAGAGCAGGACTGAGCAGAAGGAGAGGTTGAACCAGGATACAGTCATGCCCAAGCCTTGGCCAGAGCCACAGGGAACTCTGGAGCTGGGATGCACCTTTGAAATTGCCTACCTTTGTACGCCCACCTGACCCATCACTGGAGTGGGCTTCCCCCTGGACTGTCGTATGACCTTGGGGAGGCAACTGTCCTCAACAGAGGGCAATTCTTGGAGAGGAATTCAGCTGAGAGCTGTCTACTGCCAACATTCCCAGCAACTGGGGGAATGGGTCCCTTGGTCCTGAAGGACCTGCGTGGGTATCTGCCATGTCCTCCCATTCTGGGGTGAGCACAGCGTTCCCCCAGAGTCAGATGCTGCTGAGTGTAAAGGATTCAGAGGTTTTGCAGCAGTAGTTCCAGTGCATAGCTCAGTACCTGCTGCCATGCATTGCATGTGAATCAGGGGTGGAGTCTGTACTTGGAAAGGCTGCCACGTGGGATGAGGCTAGCAGGATGGGGCCAATACCTTGGCCACACTGGCTGTAAGTCTGCAGAATGTCGGGGCCCTTCTGTGAACCCACCTGCCTGTATACATACTGAAGGGATGCCAAGAAGTGAGTGAGCGATCTTCCTCTGCTCCACTGCAGTAGACATTTTTTTCCAGTGTTTTCCCAATATCCACGTGCAGGATCTTTTCCTGTACACCCTCATGAAGGGTATTCTGAAGGAGTGTGAGGAAAAAAAGAAGAATCTTTGTAATGTATCTTAGTAACATTTAATTATCCTTGGATTACTTATTAAGTGACGGTTATTCCTATTACGTCTGTCACAGATGAACGACTACATACTGTCCATGGTTTATGGACATAAAGTTCTCCACCAAGTGTGACAAATTCCCATTACGTCCCCAGCGTTGGGCTTTGCATTTGTAGATTGGGCAGAGGCAAATGGTCCCCTCCACACAGCCAGACATTTCCCCGTCGACCTGGCAATGAAGTAGGATTGGATCAACCTTACTTCTGGTAAAAACAGAGAACTCATTAGTGAAGAATTAGTGACACATTCTTTTTTTTTAACTTTGGTTTTAATTAATTAATTTTATTTGGCCATGCCGCACGGCTTGCGGGATCTTAGTTCCCCAACCAGGGATTGAACCTGCGCCCTCAGCAGTGAAAGTGTGGAGTCCTAACCACTGGACCACCAGGGAATTCCCAGCAACACATTCTTTTTCTTCTTTTTTTCGGTATGCGGGCCTCTAACTGCTGTGGCTTCTCCCATTGCGGAGCACAGTCTCCGGACGCGCAGGCTCAGCGGCCATGGCTCACGGGCCCAGCCGCTCCGCGGCGTGTGGGATCTTCCCGGCCCGGGGCACGAACCCGTGTCCCCTGCCTCGGCAGGCGGACTCCCAACCACTGCGCCACCAGGGAAGGGAAGCCCTGAGCAACAAATACTTGATGGGGTGCCTCTACCCGTGGGAGGGATTCAAGCCACTGAAACTGACAGAATGCCTCCAGGGCAACATCCTCGGAAGTGAATGCCAGCCATCTGAGTCTTGTGGATGTCCCACTAGAAGTCCCTTGGAGATCACAGTCTTCAAATTTTTCTTTTACTGCTTGGAAGACAGACTTCAGAGAGGAACTGGATGTGGCCACAGACCAGGGCTACGACCCTGAAACTTCTCGGTATTCAGGAAGCAGGCCCTAGGTATAGAAGCCAGGAAAGATTTCCCCAGGCGTCTTTCTGTTTTCACACCCCTCCCCAGTGATGCCCTTGACATATAAGCTGAAGAGCTCAGAAATATCTTGCCAGCCCACTGTGCCAGGTTAAGACCTCCCCACTCATCACCACCCCAAAGGTCAAGGTAATACATGGATAGGCAGGTGCCCTATTCCTCAAGTCTTATGGTACCTAAAATCTCATCTTTTGACTTTTTTCTACTGAATTCATCATGCCCTTTTTCATTTATTATTATTATTTTTTTTGCGGTACGTGGGTCTTTCACTGTTGTGGCCTCTCCCGTTGCGGAGCACAGTCTCCGGACGCGCAGGCTCAGCGGCCATGGCTCACGGGCCCAGCTGCTCCGCGGCATGTGGGATCTTCCCGGACCGGGGCACGAACCCGCGTCCCCTGCCTCGGCAGGCGGACTCTCGACCACTGCGCCACCAGGGAAGCCCCAATCATCATGCCCTTTTTCAAATGCATACCACACCGACATAAGCCACTAACTCTTTAGCATAAGTGAGCTTTCCAATTCTTTTCATATAATGTGTTTAAAAACAGTAAGCTAAGGTCTCCTAAAGGTCAGACATGGGTCGGGAAGTGGGATCCCGAGACTGCCCTGGAGGAGCAGCTGGTCCCTAGAGAGGACTTGCAGGCCACCGAGAAGGGAAGACGGCAGGCAAAGGGAGGATGGGGAATGAGTGTCTCCAGAGAATGCGGCCAGCGACAAGGAGGAAGGCAACTGGAGGCTGCAGAAGCATCCTGGACTGTTTCTACCCATCTCATCATTTTGTACACCTGAAACTCAGAGCTTTGGTACAGCTGAAAACTAAGCAAATTTGCAAATGAAATGTAAACGAAACCACAACCAGAAAACTCATTAAATTTAAATTGAAAATATTAAAAACCAACCAAATATAAATCTACAGTATGAATTTAGCATGATTGATTTGTCCTCCTCCAAAGCATAAGGCTATTCACAGTGTCCAGGTAGCAGTAGTTACCACTGACCATGTTGTATTGTGTCTGAGGGTTCTCCTTGTTGTGAGTCCTTGGAAGGTTCCCCCCAACTAACACAGTGAAACATGTCCAGTGCCCTGTGGGTCATGTGGCCTATCTTTGGAAAAGATATATTCTTATCTCTGTCAAGTTCTCTCTGCTCTTCTTATTAGTCTGCCACAACTGGGATTGTAGTCCTTTGGCAAACTGATCAAACTGTAAAATCTGACACCACATGATGGCAGGCAAAATGGGCTTACATAATTTGCGTGAACATAACTTACTACACAGTTCACAAATAATAGATGTTTATGATCCAGCAGTTAAAAGCTAAGAGCAGTGGCCGCTCAGGCCACCAAGTGCCCATTACTTCACAAAATGGCCGTGATGCCACAGGCACTGAACTTTCCCAGACTGGAGTTCATTTCAAATGCACTAAAGGCACAGAACAATTCGGAGGAGACTTAGCCCGTCACTCTGTGTGTGTGTGTGTGTGTGTGTGTGTGTGCGTGTGCGCACGCACATGCTTGCACAGAATCACACTAGAATTGCTCTACCTCCTGCATCAGGGCACGTGGACTGTGTATGTGGGAGCAGAGCCACCTACAGTGGCGACTGCTCATTTTTTGATATAAAAATGCCCCTGGTTATTGCCAAAGAGCCACCATCTCTGCCATTTCACACCTCTTGTCCTCAGCTCCTTACCTTACCTGATGACGTGACACGTTCACAGACAACATGTTTGGGGGGACGGCAGAGACTAAATAGATCTCGGATGGAGCCCCCAGCCAGCAGCTCAGGGCTGCTTCAGAGAAGCTAGAGCAGAAAGGATGGCGGCCAGCATTTAGCTCTGCACTTAGCTGCTTCTCATTAACGAGCTCTCTAGTGGAAGTCTTCACAGCAACCCTCTGACTCGCAGTCTTTGTCATCCCACCCACAGCAACCTCTGTTAGTCAATAATAACAGCTTATTTAAAAATAGCAGCATCAACTTGTTTGCAATGTTATCATCGGTGTCTGGCTTCTATTCCCGGAAGACTTGGGAAAGGTGTGCGACCTACTTCCTCCGGAGCTTCCCTTCGCTGAACCTGCTTCCAGATCTGGGGAAAAGACAGGCACGTCTTTAGCAAACACTCACAGTGTAATTGCCAGGCAGTTATGGTCGACAACAGTAAAATACAGCAGTTGGCGGCACGGTGGGTTCATTAGTCAATAAAGCATTGCCACGCGTTTTATTGAATTGTAACCCTATTTTGCCCTGATGTGGACCTTCTGGAGCCCACCTCCATATAAATCTGAGTGATTCATTTAGCATTCAATGTCGGGTAAAAGGAGGATTTGGTCCAATTCCAATGCAACCCTGCTCCATTAGCTATCTCTATTATTATCTGCCTCTGCCCCCCTCTTGTCAGTGGGGACATTTTGATAAAAGCTCACATTGGAAATAAATCAGGGAGTGAATGGCAGGATGTGCACAAACCAGCTTTCCTATTGGGCACCCACTTATGTATAGGCTGATTCTGCTCCCCGGATGCCCCCGGAGCATCAGCTAGCCTGGTGAAGAAGCCAAATGGGCAATCTCCCAGCTGCCCTGTGTCCAACTGGCAAATTTATAGAAGCGACTCATTTTTCTAATATCTGATTCAAAATAAATTTGACACGATCTAATTCATGCTAGAACACTGTGAAAAGCATTTCATTGTTGAGGCTGTTTATTTAGGGACTGAAAATTAGCCCTATCACTAGCATTTCCACTCCAAAAGTCAGCTGGATACTAAAAGTAAAAATAACTTTTTTAGATGTAAGTCAATTTTATTCATTACATATCTGTTTAAAATAACACAAATAATTTGCTAATTTAAAGGCTCATATCCTGGTTGTAAGCAACATTCTCATATGGGTTGGGTCTGAGATAATCTAAGCAAGAAGGTGGATTTAAAAGTTGTAAGGAACAATAAATAGAAAAATACTGATCAAATATTATGAAAATAGGGATACTGATGAAAACCATTCCATTTGCTTTTAGGAAATGTTATTTTTAAGGTGTAGGAAATGTGAAACTTATTACTGAGATCTGGGGTCCATTATCTACTAATTATTTTTAAAAACTGTTGGAAAATACTAAAAATTAAGGCACACCCAAAGAAGAGTATGACAGGAAGATTGAGGAATTTCAAAAAACCAGCATCAAGTATATGCTTTGACCTGCCTGGCCAAGTAGGATGACACTGAGCCTTTCTTTTTACCCATTCCTGGTCAGAGAGCCCCAGAGGGTCTGGTTATTTCCAAGACTTTGACACAGAGCCCCACAGCTGCCTTTTGGGGTGGCATTTGGCTTTCTGACTCCATTAATCACGTGTTTGCTTCCTCAGACTGGCCTTTCAGGCCTGCGCTCCCGTTCAGAAGCAGCCACAGCAGCATCCCTGGGAAAGCATCCGCTAAGGACCCCACAGATGCACTGTTTGTTTCAGACGGTTCTCCTATTCTCCAGGCAGCTGACAGTTCGACAAAGTGAATGAGGAACACACATGGGCAAAGAACAGAAGAGATTTTTGTCTAGCCAGTGAGTGCTGTAAGAAAGTCCGTTCAGTAGCAGCAGACCCGCGTCCTCACCTCCCAGAGCAGGTCCTCAAGGAGAAGCCTGCCAGGCAGGGCGAGACTGTGGGTTTTAGCGGTCCAAACAAAGCTGGTATGGCCGTGCAGACCAGAGGCACCCGGATACAAGAAAGTGCTAACTTTACTGCAGTTCAGGGTGTCAATTTCCAGAAGGTGGTGTCTGTTGCCCTGCCAGCCAGACCACAAGAAGCAAAGCCCCTGTGTGCAGGCAGCCGGGCAAGAGCAGTTGTCTTCCTCTGCCTCTTTATTCCCGCTTCTGCCGCATGCAACGCTGATGCCTATAACTAAAAAACACAAGTTCATAATTTAATCTGAGGGCATCAGTTGGCAAATGCTCATTAAACAATTGGGTCTTTGCAAATGCTATCTTTAGATTTCTTTTAATTGACCTATTATTTTGCTTGCTCTGGCCGCTGTAGAACCCCCACTGCACACAAGGAGATACTCGCTACCTGGACTTTCTTTGATGAATAGTTTTAATTAAAAAAATTCTGTACCATAAGTATGTTAATGTTACAAACATACCAAAGGTATGCAGCCATAAATTTAAAAACACATTTAAATTAATCTATAAATATGCCACAAAATTGACAGGTTATATTTAAGCAGGGGGATGTGGCATACATAGCTAATGATGACAATTAAGAATCGTGTAAAATAAATGAAAATCAATACTCAGAACAGTTTGGAGGAAAGGGGAAAAGAGAGGAACTAAAACAACACGTAGTTTGTCTTTTAGAGGAAGAGTCAGTAGCTGCTTGCATCCTGAAATGTCTGCTGTAGTGAAGGAAGGGAAGCTGGTAGCATTCTTTTCTCATTGTCAAGGATCATAAACATTCCCGGGGCCCTGCTGGGGTGACAGAAGGGACCTGCTTGGATCCGTTGGTCTGGGAGGAGGATGGCTCTGTTTTAATTCCCTAAACAAAACCCACACCTTGCCAGTTATACATCTGAAAGGAAACCATCAAAGGTTCCTAGGTGCTGACGTGTGGACATAATTTTTTGCACTTTTAATGATGTGTTTTCTGCATTTTAAGCTCCATGACAAGTCATGGGGGTGCTCATGTACTAGGAAGCAGGAGGCTTCTGGGGTCAAGATGACCAGCTAGCTGCCTGCGCTGTGGGCACTTCATACCCTCCACTCAATGGGGGGCAACCCGCCCGGGGCCTCTGTGAGCATCCCTGTACAAAGCGCCATCTGCAAAGAGATGTGTGTGCCGCTCCCACTAATTCACAGAGCGCTCTGCTCAGCCAAACCAGGAGCTATATGCACTAACCTTCATTACTACATTCATATTAAAAGACAGCTCCACGTCTTTCAATCATGCATTTCCCTCTAATTAAGGCATATTCACTTTTTTCCCCTAATTAGGTATTCTTTGTTGCATAATGTTTGCACTAATCTTTTGGAATCTTTCTCAATATCCAGTCATTACAGGCTCCCCTCGAATTCAACCAAAGCATGTTATTTTTTCTGCTAATTATATCCTCATTTACAGATTGGCGCCTCTTCTGATTGGCTCTGTGCACCAGTTGCTATGACTTCATTAGTTGCGTCTCCTGACCCTGTTATTTCTTGTGACAGGACTTGCTCCTTGTGTCCTGTGGCTCCAGATCCCAGGGTCACTTCTCGCCAGGGTTGAAATAGTGTCAAACACACGGGGGTTTGGGGGCTGGGCATTACTGCTGCAGTCACTAATTACTACACACAGCCACTGTGCACATACTACACATACTACACGTCAGCACTACAGCTGGGACCTTCCTTCCTCCTCTTTTTTTTTTTTTTAAATGAATGTTTTAAAGGTGTCATTAACAGGTTAGTTTCATTTTAAAAAAGAGTGCCTGATTAAAAAAAAAAAAGAAAAAAAGAAAGCTAAATGTGTCTCCCTGCTAGGGCTCCCAAAGAACCCATCCTTCAAGTACCAAATCTCACTTGAAGGTGAGGTTTTGTATGGGGCAGCCTCTGTGTGAGCAGGGGACTCAGGCTTCAACTGAATTATTGCCAATCTCAAAAAAAGTTGAACTTTAAAATCTTGAAAGTGATGCTATAGAATATTCTCATTCCAGGGAGACACAAATAAAATAAATAAAAATCAAGCAAATTAAAAAATAATAATAATTATATAAAACCACAAGAAACTAACACAAATTGTCATTGTCAAAAAACAGCAAGATGAAGCTCTCTGGACAACCAAATTAAAAAAAAGGAGTTTACCTGATTAGACAAGATATGTATATTAAGAGATCATTAAAACAAATGAATTACATTTGCGTACCAGTGCTATCTTTTTAATAAGCAGAGTAGAGTAATGGGACTTGAAAACTGGGGGGTTCCCATAGCAGACAGTGCGTTGTGATCCCCACTTTTAAATTCTAGGCCATTGGAATAACCTAGTTTCCTGGAATCAGAGACCAAGGAAGAATCAAGCCTGCAGAGTTTAAATGCAAGTTAGTTAATATGAAAAATGCTGTATCTAGTTGTTTGCAAAATTACTTTTGTTGATTAAAAGGCTCTTCAGAACTTCCGGCTGGTGAAAGGGTTTTAAATTGTCTAATGCTGATTGTGATTGCTATGCAGAAAAAAGGCAGTGCAAAGCAAACCATTATATCACTGAATCTTTGTTAAGCAGGCCTTGAAAGTGTCTGACAGCATAATTAATCTTGTGATATGAACAAAGAAACCAACTCAATAGTATTGAAGATGCTTATTAAAAATACTAAATACCTTTTTCCACTTAAAAACCTTTTGAAAAAGTGTGGGAAGTGGCATTACCTTTTTGTTTTTGCAGCATTTTCAAGTAAAATTGATACTAGGGTCTACAGTGCAGGAGCAAAATTGTGAAGTGGACAACAATAAGAATTAGTTAAAAAAAAAAAACAAAAAAACATGATCCCCGACCAAGGATGCTGGCTGGGCTCACCAGCCTGGCAGTTGCAGGTTCTGACGACACCCCCTGGCAACAATGCCACTTACCAAAGTTGAAGGAGAATAAATGGTTGACAAATCCTACTTTGATACCAAAAATGTACACAATCTGGGGCCTTTCCCAAAACTCCTCTTTTTGTTCTTGGGGATCTCAAGTGAGGGCTGTTCATACAACCATTTATGATTCCAAAGAGTTGTGGAGGCACAGGACATATTTGGATTATCTGGGGTTCCTTTTTATTAGGGAGGAGTTTGGAGTCCAGTTATCAGGGTTTCCTGGAGCCCCTGGGGAACTCAGCCATGCCTACATCCTGGGGAAGCGACCCAAGGAGGCCCCAAGGAGCCACCAGCAATATTTCTAACCTGTGTGTGTGAGACAATGGTGCATTCACTGCATGCAGGCAGCATAACTGTGGGGGTGGGGCAGGGGCTTTGGTGAGCAGGGGTTTGGGCTTCCTCTTATCGGCTGGAATTTTTACCTGGGATGGTGACTAAAGAGAGCACTAATATGTGACACTTTGCAGTCGGCAACTGCAGTGTGACTAAAAACCACATAATTTCAGTGCATATAGCAATAAGACTTTATTGAGCTCACACATCTGTGGGGTTGACTGATCTTGACTGGTCAGCTTCACTGACCTTGGCTGAACTGGCTCCACCCCTGCATCTACAAGTCAGCTGGACTCAACTGACCTGAGCTGGACCTAACTGGGGCAACTGGGCTCCACAAGTCTCTCATCCTCATTGGTCCAGGTGTGTTCTTCGTATGGTGATGGCAGAAATGCATGAGAGGAATGGAAGCATGGGAAGGCTCCTAAGCCCTAGGCTTATAACTGGGAGCTAATACCATGGAGTGCCCGGAAATAGTCACTGGAACAGAAAGTTTTGCAAAGGGGGTCAGGAAAAGGACTGAAAGAGACACCTCAATGCATCCTGCACTTTTTGGTTAAAGCAAGTATTAACATCTAGTTATAGCTCAAACTCTTTTGCGAACTAAGAATGAAAGGCAATTTCTTTTCCTTAGTATTGAGGAAAATAAATTGGAATAAGCTATTAGTTTTCCATGATGCTGATAATCGGAAGAGAGATCAGTGAGAAGACTGTAGATTGGAAGGTGATGGTTTAAACCATCATCATTTGCAGTTGATATGCTCATCTACCAAACAAACACATTAAAAAGACATCCATAATCAACAGAATTAATAGGAAAGTTCAGCGAGATAGCTGGATAGACCACCAAACTACAAAAATCAATAGTATTTCATTTTATCAACTATAACCGACCAGGAAATATAATTAAAGAAATAAAATATCACTCACAATGGCCACAACACATAAAGTTTACAGAAATAATACTTCAAAAACTCTGATGATAATGTTATAATACGATAAACATGGTCACATTCAAGCATGCCAATTCTCCTGTACCTAAATTTCATTCAATTCAAACATAAATTGCAGTTGGATTTTTGAGAAAATTGACAAATTTGCTCTAAAATTTAAATTTACTTTAAAATTACTCTAAAATTCAGTGAAATAAAGATATAAAATAGCTAATTCAGTAACAAAAAGGAGATTAAAGACTTAAGAATTGTTGTACCAAATGTAAAGTCATATTGAAAAGTCATAGCGGTATAAACAGTGTGGTATTGGCAAAGAGTAAATAGACCAGTGGACAGATAGTATCACAGATCTAAAGAGAGAGGCTACATTTATTAGTAGGTATTTTGTTTGTTTGTTTGTTTGTTTGTTTTTGTTTGTTTTTTGCAGTACACAGGCCTCTCACCGTTGTGGCCTCTCCCGTTGCGGAGCACAGGCTCAGCGGCCATGGCTCACGGGCCCAGCCGCTCCACGGCATGTGGGATCTTCCCGGACCAGGGCACGAACCCATGTCCCCTGCATCGGCAGGCGGACTCTCAACCACTGCGCCACCAGGGAAGCCCTAGTAGGTGTTTCTGAGAAAACTAGATCACTCCACAGAGAAATATAAAATATCCACTTAATATCACACTTAAATGGACTCCACATGGGTTAAAATGTGAAAAGGTGAGGTGTGAATATGAATGGTAAAAATAAATAATTATTAGAAGAAAATATAATATTGCTGTGACATAGGGAGAGAGTATTTTCTAAACAAAATTTGAAAAACTCAAAAGATAGGCAACAATATCTGACAGATTTGCTCACTTCAAAATTGAAGGCCTCTGGGGGACTTCCCTGGTGGCACAGTAGGTGAGACTCCACGCTCCCAATGCAAGGGGGAACGGGTTCAATCCCTGGTCAGGGAACTAGGTCCCACATGCATGCTGCAACTAAGAGTGTGCATGCCACAACTAAGGAGCCCTGGAGCCACAACTAAGGAGCCCACCTGCCGCAACTAAGACCAGGTGCAACCAAATAAATACATAAATATTAAAAAATTTTTTTTTAATTGAAGGCTTTTGGTTCACTGGAGGGCACCTCAGATAAATTAATGAACCAAGGACAGAATGGGAGAAAATTTTGTAATATTTTAAACTGAGAAGGGTTGAATACCTAGACAGTAACCCCAAGAGAAAATGGTCAAATTCTATGTTCAGGCAGTTTACAGAAGAGGAATCTCCAAAAGCTGAAAAGTATAAAAGGAGAGGCTGAAAATCTTTAGTTATCAGAGATATGCAAATTCAAACAAAGAAGATACCTTTTTATACCTAATGCATCGACAAAAATTGGACTGCTAGAAAATCCCCAGTGTTTGCAGGGATGAGGGAATACAAGACACTTATGCTGTGCTGGTGCATCCATGACTACCTAGTCCTATTAAATGTACATACCGCCCACAACTCGGTTCAGTTCCCTGGCAAATAGATGCTGAGAGTGCTCAGTGCATGCTGGGAATTTCCTGAAGAGCATGCACAGAATCAATGTCCCGGGGAGTGAAATTGATAAGAGAGGTTGAACTGGAATGCAGTCACCACAGAGACCTCACCTGTCACATTATTCTACAGGGAGCTCCAGAACTGGGATGGCCCTGGACCTTGAGTGAGGCAGCTCTCTTAGCCCCTGGGGAGGGACTCAGTGGAGAGGGCAGCCAACCCTTCCAGCAGCTGGGACTCCATTGGTCCTGAATAGGCTATCTGGGTAGCCTACTCTAGCAACCACTGTACCCTACAATCCAGGAATCCTAGCAACGGACCCACCTCCCAAAGGACACATGGGTATTGGTCACAGCATTAGTTGTGGGGGCAGGAGTTGGGAGCCTGTATGTCTAGTCTTGGGAAGATGGGTAAAATATAGAGACGTGAAGTAATTCAAAGCAATGGATTATATGTACACATAGCAATATGGATCTTAACATTTATATAAATTAAAATACACTGATAACAATATGCACTTGTCTAGAATGGAGACTAAAGAACAAATAGCATTAAACGTACTGCAGTGGTTGTCTATGGGGTAAGGGAATGGGGTTAAAGAGAATAAATAAGTAGACAAATCAAAAGGTAGGTTTTGCATAGATGAATGGTAAAAATATGCTGTAAATTGAGGATTACAATGATCTCAACCCTCTGCTCTGGGGTCCCGGAAGATAAAAAGAAGGCAGTGTAGGGTCAGAAATTTCTAATCATTATTTAGATCAACCTCCAGATCATTCCACATGCCTTTTTTTTTTTTCACATCTAATCCACATAAGTCTCTCATGGAGTTGTGGTCCAGCTGGTATATCTATTTTCCAGGGAAGCAGGACTAGGGATTATTTTCCAGATGTTTTGGATTTAGGTTTTCATACTTGAATCTAATTGAGGGTTTGTAAAGAGCATGAAGAAAGAAGTTTAAGTTCTTCACACTTTTGGAGTTCATTTGAAGAGAATAAATTCAAGCATGGGCTCAGAAAAGATGCTGCCAATGGAAAGTAGGCATGGAGAAAATCAGGAGTTCGGAGAGGCGGCGGCTCCAGCAGGGAGGGAAGGCATTCCTGGAGCGAACACAAGTGAAAAGTACAGTCTTACAATGAGGTGGAGAAACAACGTTCAAGAGATGCTCAAGTATTTTTAAATTGTGAAACTGCCAAAGAGAATTTGAGGCAGAATGTATACAGTCCACATGGAGAAAGGTTTTTTTATAGAAAAATCCAGTTTCTAGGATATTCTTATCACAGTGTTGGGAAGCAGGAAATAAGTTCAGAACAATGGCTTTGTGCAACTCTTAATGCCAAGAGTCCAGCCTCCAGTCTCAAAGTCTGGGCTCTTGAAAGTGAGAAAGTATATACAAGAAAATGTGTGAGTAGGCAGTCCGGGTTCTAGTACTGATGGCCACAGCCATGTTCTGTTATCTCAGATGAGTCCTGTCCCTCTTTGGATGTCAGCTTGCTCATCTGTAAAAGAAAAAGGTCAACTTTTTTTCCCCCTCTGAGTTTGATGTAAGAGAGTGAGGTAAGAAAGTGTTGATAAAATTTCTGCTCCTGCTGTCAGGGAGATGCAGCAAAACATCCAAGCCCCATCATATAAGCAACTGATGGGATTCTTTGCTGGAGAGAAGGAGGAGGACGAAAGGAATAGGACTGGGAGGCGGTTGGTGCAGGAGGATAAAAAGAAGGAAAAAGAGGGGGCTTCCCTGGTGGCGCAGTGGTTGAGAGTCCGCCTGCCGAGGCAGGGGACGCGGGTTCGTGCCCCGGTCCGGGAAGGTCCCACATGCCGTGGAGCGGCTGGGCCAGTGAGCCATGGCCGCTGAGCCTGCGCGTCCGGAGCCTGTGCTCCGCAACGGGAGAGGCCACATAGTGAGAGGCCCGCGTACCGAAAAAAAAAAAAAAAAAAGAAGAAGGAAAAAGACAGATAATAATTTAAAAAGAGTGTCTGGGAGCGCTTGCCATCCCTTCAGTTTGTTGTAGTGTGAGCATTCACTACTGTAGTATATGTCTAGGGTTTTAAAATAAATAAATATATATTTAAAAACTCATATGACCTCAATGCAATCCAGTTACGTCATCTGCTGCTTAACTAACATAGCAACAACTTATTCCAACACTGGTGGAAAAAAATGGCCCTCCTGGACTTACTGAAAACGCGTATTTGTACACGGACGTACAACCGAATGATTTAAGGGACTTTTAAAGGAAATGTGAATTAGACGTTTTTCGTTTTGCTTATATGCCTTATTGAGCACGTGGTGTTACAATTGCCCCAGCATCTGATGTCCCTTTCTACATTTGAGCTCTTCCTCACGTTTATGAGACAGAGCCTGCCTGCCTCCATAGAGATTGAAATGACAAGCTATTTTCCTAACTTCTTTTGCAAATAGGGCACAGGGACATGAGTCTGTGGATTAAACCTTAATGAAACCATGAAGTGGGGACTGTGTGTAATCATTCTAGATTGATTGACTGGTGGTAGCAACGAGTGTCCACACCTTATTTCCTGAAGCACCAGTAGTGTAGTGACAACATGAGGGATGGATGTGTAGGGTCTGTGGTGTTGGCAGTATTAGCCGTAAGGTCTGGGCTCAGCAGTTGTGACCACAGTGCGTCTGTGGAGTGACTGGGGCTACCTTTCCAGTCGCATAATCCTTAAAACCAGCTCTACAGTGCTGCTGGATATAAAGGTTTCTCAAAATCCTTTTAGTAATTTTTTTTTTGGGTTTTGCTTTATTCTGATTTTACTTCTAACTCTTGAAGATAAGAATCCTGATGGGGGATATTAGAACTTAACTCCCATGTAAGATGCGGTGCTATGTCTTTAAATGCCTGATTTACTTTACCAGTGAGGCCATCTGGACTTGTTTTCATTGTGAGAAGTTGTTTAATTCCATTTTTTGTTGTTGTTGTTGTGTTTCATATATAGAGAGCTTTTAAACTCCTCTATTTCTTCTTTTTATTAAATTAATTTTTATTGGAGCATAATTGCTTTACAATGTTGTGTTAGTTTCTACTGTACAGCAAGATGAATCAGCTGTACATATACATATATCCCCTCTTTTTTAGGATTTCCTTCCCATTTAGGTCATTAAGTAGAGTTCCCTGTGCTATACAGTATGTTCTCATTAATTACTTATTTTATACATAGTATCAGTAGTGTATATATGTCAACCCCAATCTCCCAATTCCTCCCACCCTCTATTTCTTCTTATGTCTATTTTGGCGATTTATATCTTTTAATGTCTTTCATTTCTTCTAAATTGCTGAAATTATTTACATTAAATTGGTATAATATTTCCTTTATTATTTTTTAAATGTCTGTGGGATCTCTGTGATGCCCCTGCTTTCATTCCTATTATTTCATTCTTATTACTGTCCATCTGTGTCTTCTTTTTTAGCTTTATTGTGCTATCTAGAAGATTGATGATTTTATTCATCTAGTCAAAGAACAACTTTTGGTTTTATTGATTTTTTTCTAAAGTTTGTAAATTTCTTTTTTTTTATTGATTTCTGTTCTTTATTATTTCATGTTTACTACCTATTTGGGTTTAATCTGCTTTTTTCCTAGCTCCTTCTCTTATTTTAGATCCTTTTTCTCCATAAAGTAAGAATTAATGGCTACACATTTTCCTGTAAATAATTGCTTTAGCTACAACTGATAAATGCAGTATGTTGTGTTTTCATATCCATTCAGTTCTAATTATTTTTGATTTTTCTCTTTTGATTTCTTTTTTTTTTTTTTTTTGTGGTACACGGGCCTCTCACTGCTGTGGCCTCTCCCATTGCGGAGCACAGGCTCTGGACGCGCAGGCCCAGTTACCATGGCCCACGGGCCCAGCTGCTCCGCGGCATGTGGGACCCTCCCGAACCGGAGCACGAGCCCGCGTCCTCCACATTGGCAGGCGGACCCTCAACCACTGCGCCACCAGGGAAGCCCTGATTTCTTTTTTGATCCACAAGTTTCTCAGAGACATTTTTTCCAAATGTTTGGAAATTTTTCAGATATCTTATTATTGATTCCTATTATATTAGGAATATATCCTGTCTGATTCCAGTCCTTTCAAATGTATTCACATTTTAAAAATCACTCAGCATGTTATCTATCTTGGTGAATGTTCTATGTGCAATTGAAAAAAAGTTGTATTTTGCTATCATTTGGTGAAATAGTCAATAAATATGGATTAACTCCTATTGATTGACAGAGTTAATAAAGATTTCTGTATCCTTATAGATTTTAAACTTGTTCTGTCAGTTACTGAGAGAGGAGTGTTAGAATCTTCAGTTATATTTTGTATTTGTCTTTTTTCCTTTTAATTCAACAATTATTTGCTTTATGTACTTTGAAGATATATTTTTAGGTACATACATGTTTGTTGTGTTTTTTGAAGAGCTGAGCATTGTATCCTTAAAAAATGTCTCTCTATCTCTGGTAATATTCTTGCACAGAAGTCTACTTTGTCTTTTAATTTTGTCCTATGTAAGTCTCCTTATAACTAGTTTCTGCATAATATACCTTTTTCTATCTCTTTCTTTTAAGCTATTTGTGTCTTTATTTTTAAAGTAGGTTTCTTATAGGTAGATATTAATCTTTGATATTCAGGAACAAAAAATAGAATTCCAAGGAATTCTTGGATATTTCTTAAATCAGCTATCCAATATTTTTCATTACACTGTCTTTTGTTTGTTTGTTTGTTTCTTTTTTTTTGGTGAAGTACACATTTATACATATATTTTTCAATAACATGTAGAAATAATCTCCATTTGAAAAGGAAACATTAACACAAAATAAATGTCATATAAAATTTATAAATTTGGGGCTTCCCTGGTGGCACAGTGGTTGAGAGTCCGCCTGCCGATGCAGGGGACACGGGTTCATGCCCCGGTCCGGGAAGATCCCACATGCCGTGGAGTGGCTAGGCCCATGAGCCATGGCCACTAAGCCTGCATGTCTGGAGCCTGTGCTCCACAACGGGAGAGGCCACAACAGTGAGAGGCCCGTGTACCACAAAAAAAAAAAAAAAAAAAATTATAAATTTGAAAAAGAAAACAAAATAATACCATAAAATTTAAAAGTTATCGTTGTTTAAAAATTGTCATTCAAATATATCTAAAGAATTAATAGAATACTATTTAAGTTTATACTTAGCCAATTGATGTACATGTGGAAAATGTTAAAAGATTCATAAATCCAGTTCTTACTATTGCAACTATTGAAATATCATTATTTGTCATTTTTCAATGCCTTCGTTTGCGTTTCTGCTTCCATCAAAAAGATATGATTAAACCAGTAATAACAAAGTTAATAGCTGTGTTCGATAAAAAAAGTATCATTCTTAAAAAAAATGGTAAGAACACAAAGCCCCTGTGCACTAGTATTTACCTTTTTTTCATGACAAATATTACAAATGTAGAAAATTTTCTTTCATTTTTTTCATTAATGTTGGTTGAATTGTTAAAAGTGCATCTAAAAGCATCGCAAAGTGGGCTTTAGGGAACGTATTCCTTCATACAAAATTATTTCCTTTTTAACAATAAAAATATTTTGTCAGCTTGCCTTGATTTTTGTTTTGTCATTGAAATTGGTAATATTCAGATTTTATATCAGTTTCTAATTTTATTTTAGAGTATTATACAATATTCACATATTCTGCTATTTGTATTTATCCTATTAAAAGTACTTACAAAGAACTATAGCCTATAGTGATTATTAAGCCATTGGAATATGCTAGTGAACATTATGGGATAGTATTCATATAATGTTAATTTGAATCACCTATCAAGCAATGTATATAGCACTGCACAGGCTCATGTGCTAAAAATACCAATTTAAGGACTTATTTTGAATTCAAAACTTGTATTTCTTGAAATACCACTCATAGGATTTACATAAAGTATGCTTTATAGACTTATTAATAGTTATTATGTTTGCAAGAATGATTCACTATTAGTAGAAGACAGGGCCATAATCACAAATTTACAACATGACAACAGCCTGCTTCTCTCTTACCTGCTCCTTCCCTGGTTCTTGTAAATGTTCATCTTAGCTTTAGACTCTACATGTCAGTGTTTCCTACTCTTGCTTTTGGGATGACGTCAGTAGATTCCTCAGAACCAGTAACGTCTCTATATTTATTGTGAAGCTTTAATTTGCACTCACGATTTATAACTTTCCTGTTTTCCAAATTTCTTGACTGATATTTATCAGACTCATAATTTGGAGAAATATATAAATTTCCCTAAAATGCAAGGAAGCAATTCCATATGGAAATATTTATCATATATTTGAGTCTTGCTTTTTCATCATCTGGCTTTTAGTTGGTATGTTAGGGCATTTACATTTAATGTAATTATTAATATGGTAGCGTTTATGTCTACCATTTTGCTATTTGTTTTATATTTTCTCCCATCTTTGCTTTTTTTTTTCTCTTTTCCTATCTTCTTTTCAATCTATTAAGCATTTTTTAATATTCCATTTTATTTCTACTTTGGGCATATTAGGTATACCTTTTTGTTCCATTTGTTTTAATTACTCATGGTTTTCCAGGTGTATTTTTATCTTTTTATAGGCTACTTTCAAATTATATTATGCCACTTTATGTATAATTTAAGAACTTAGAATACTATATGTCCACTTTTCCCTTCCCATCTTCCCATCCTTTGTGCTACTGTGACCTTGAATTTTAATTCTGCATATATTACTAACTACACTGTTACCTATATCTATATTTATGTTTGTGTCTGTGTCTGTATCTATATATTTATCTCCATCCTTAAAACATTATCTTTTTAAAAAAACTATTGTATAATTGCTCATCTATTTACCATTTCTGGTGCTTCCTCATCACTTTTTTATAAATTGGAGTTTCTGTTTGGTGTTATTTTCTTTCTACCCAAAAAAGCTTTCTTTAATATTTCTTGTAGCATTTCCATATGTTTTTGCTCCCACTTGAAATGTTCTTCCCCCAATTACCTGTGTGACCAATTCCTTCACTCCTTTTTCTTTTGCTCAAAGGCCACAGTCTATGCAAAGTCTCTTTAACCATCTATTTAATATCATAGTATCCTGCCCCCACCTCCTGGCACTCTCTATAATCCCTCCTTGCTTTATTTTTCTTATAACCTTTAACATCAGATGACCTGCCTGATCATTTCTTTTTGGCCTACCTCCCTGCAGTTAGAATATGAGCTTCATGAGAACAGGGAATTTTATCTATTTTGTTCACTGATGTACCTATATATTAGTGCCTAGTGACACTAGTATTAGTGATAAATCGATCACCAGTGCCTATAACAGGGCCTAGCCCATATAGATGATCAATAATTGTTTGCTGAATACATACATGAGGCTCCTCTCATGTCCTTACATGGAGCAGAGTTGCCTTCTCAACTCTTAGTCTGAATCTGCTCTCACTGTATGTAAGACCCTAGGACTAGTCAACTTGTTCTAACCAGGCAGTTAACTTATTTAGTAGTTGATCCAATCCAATGATTGACCCCATGACACAATGACCTGTAATGAATGGGTTATTTCAGCTCATTCTCACATTTTCTGAAAACTGTCTCAGAGCCAGTGCCTGTACCAGACAGTGAGCATACAGACGGAGGCTGATGCTGTCTCAGGTTGCTCGGAGGCCTCTAGTCGAGAGCATGATGAATTCACCCAGAATCACAAGGTTGAGTGATGCCACAGAGGCACGAACAAGGGATGCAACTGGTGCTCACGTGGAGGAGACCAGTAGGATTATTGGGGGAGACTTTCCAGATGAGGTGACAAGTAAACTGGGTTTTGACAAAGATAAAATGGGAATTTGTGTGTAAGTACATATCTAAAGTGGAATAGTTTGACAGTTTGAAAAAATGAAACAACTGTGGTCCCAGGTTCATGTTCACTGGCCAGAAGACTGGTTCAGGCCTTCCATGACTGTGAAGTTCTCTCACCACACAAGACACCATCTCATGCTCTGCTTAAACACAGGTGCTTGAACCAGAGGAGTTTCTGCAGCTTCAGGACCTGTCCTCTCTCTACAGGTGGCACAAAAAACCCCTGAGAGGGAAAACTCTTCTCCGCTGGTGGAAGGAGCTTGCCTGGCTCCTGCAGAGGGTGAGCAGTTCAGAACCAGCATAACAAACTCCCTTAGACAACATCTGATTTCCAGCAGCTGGGCAACTTCTGAGGTTCTGTGCTCTCAGCATAGCCACAGCCAACATGGCACACTCAGGGTTTTCGTGT
The DNA here is from genome assembly GCF_005190385.1 of Monodon monoceros. NCBI lineage: Eukaryota > Metazoa > Chordata > Mammalia > Artiodactyla > Monodontidae > Monodon > Monodon monoceros. The sequence goes on from NW_021703766.1 coordinate 39,533,402, forward strand.
TGGGTACTGGAGATCCTCCTGCCACAAGCTCTTGATGTAATCAGGACAATGCTGTCAAGGACTTGCACGACTCTAGGATCTGAGAAAAGAAACCTTACCCAGCTCCACTTGGGGGCTGTCCCTCTTCTCAGTGAAGTAGTCCTCCGTTTTACTTTGAAGCCAGATTCTTGGGTCAGCTCCCACCTTTGTGTGTCCCAAACAACTCCTCCAAACTTTTCTCTCCTCAACCCATTTCTACCCTAATGCCCTCAACCTGCCCCTAATCTAGTAAACAAAGCCTCAGTAACATAGAAACATGATTTAAGAAAACAAATCTTCCCCCAAATATGTCACAGAGCTGTAAGCAAAACTAAAAGGCCATGATTAAGAGGACTGACATCTGTAAAAAGGGAGGATGCAGCTTGGTTCTCTGCCAGAACAGTATGTGCACTAGATTGATAATGAAAATAATAACCAATCTGTACTGCGTGCTTCCCATGTGCCATGCACTGTGCTAAGTGCTTCCCATTGACTAGACCTCACTGATGTTCACAACCATCCAAAAGGAATGGGGCCTCTTTTCATCTGCATGTTGCAGATGAGGCTTAGAGAGAGTAAGTAGCTTACAGGAGGGTCACAGGGCTACTGCATGGAAGAGCTAGGACAAGGTGAGCAGTAGTAGAGAGAAAAACATTTACTAGCAGAGCTGTGTAGTCAAGCCTATTCTAGATCAGCCAGACCCCAGCTAACCCACATACACGGTTGGTAATAATAATTAAGTCCCTGAATTTTGGAGTTCTCTGTTACACAGCAATAGCTAACTGATATACTTACCTTCTCAGTTCATTCTCAATTCCTACAGCCTGGCAAAGCCCCCAGAATGGTGTAAATGCTCAACAGCTGCTTGTTGTTTGAATTAATTTTTTTAAAAAGTCACCTTTTTAAAAACCCAGTTCATCATAATGTCTCACTAGTAACTGTCATACATACGCTGTGATATTCTTCCATGTGGTTTTGGAGGAATGAAAACAAACAAGTGAAGACAATGCTCTCTCTTGATATGGGTCACTAAGGATCCGGGTTCCTAGGGGTCGGGGCCCGGGACCACACAGTTACCTTTGGCATCGCCTGGAGGCAGCTGGTACATCCCACACCAGCTCTGATAAAGCCAGCCTCCTTCATCTCCCACTGGACTCCAGGGGTGTGAAACGAACCAACATGGCGAGGCATTTATTGGGATTCCATGCTGATTCTGAAGGCATGGCCACCTCTACCCCAGGGCACGCGAGTCTAGCCAGAGGTTGCCAGTGTGAAGTCAGATCCACTTTTCCTCTGATCTTTACAAAGGCGATTTTCCAACACATCTGCGGGGATACATCCTTCTCAGGCTGGCTGAATGCTGTTTCCCAGGGTCAGTGTTATGGAAGGTGGACTATCAGGTAGAAGAAGTATTCTTCAGAGAGCTGCATTCCCATGGGAGCGGTGACAGCTTGAGCCTGCCGGGGAGTCGTGTTGCATCCCGAGGTGTGAAGGGAAGGCAGGGACTGTGCATATGCTGCACCATACAGTTTTGCCTACTGCTGCTGGTAGCTACATTGTAGCTGTGAACACTCTGCTCCTCTCCCCTTCACCCTTGAAGATTTGCGAACATGCAGGATTGGGCTGCGTGAGGCAGAGCCTTCCCTGAATGGTAGGCAGTAGAGGATGTGGTTCCGATCGTTTTACCCACTGGGGCTGATGGCGTGTATTAGGGAAACTTAAAGCTTGTGGCTAAACAGCCTGCCCTTCCTCAGGCAGCCTTCCCACCACTACAGGGTTGAGAATTTTGGTTTCATTGGAGGTTTTTCTTGATACAGATTTAAAAAGCAAAATTCCTTCTAAAAGAAACAGACAGGAAAGATATCTAATCAGAGGCTGCACGAATGGAGAGGCCATCTATTGCACTAAAGGAAACACAGATGGGTGGCCCATTGTACCTCCGACGTGGTTTTGAGACTGCCCCTCGGTAGGCTTAAAGTCTACAGTCTAAAAACCATGAATGTGCTTCTATCTTTGCCAGATGGAACAAGGGAGCCTTAGAGACTCTCTTCTGACTGTGAGAGAAGGAGAGAAAAACAGGAGGAGGGAGAAGGGAGGAGAAGAGAAGAAAAGAAGGAGGGGAGAGGGAAGAGAAGGAGAAGTTCTTGTCAAAACCTTTTTAGCACACTAAACTAATTCCGTTCAACTCGGATTTGGTGAGCTGGATAATATTCTGTGCATGGCTCCTAAATGAATTATTAAGTGTCAACTCAAGATGGCTTAACTACAATATCCAATTTAATAACCAAAAGTATCTAAGTTAACAATAACAATTTTATAGGTGAATGTAGAGTTGTCAAGTCAAACCATTATAGACAAGCTTTGGGGGTTTTCACATAATCTTCCTCCACATCTCATCTTCTGTCACTAAATACCCACTTTGGAGAGTGTGTTCCATTTCAATAAAGATCATCCCTCCGGTGCAGGCTTTGCTATTCAGATCGAGCCAGCAAACCTTTTTTCTCCTTTCTAAAATATAAAGCTAAACAAGATCTCAGTCACAACTACCAAATCTTTATTAATGCATTCCTTGTGCTACTTCTGAATATTAATAAAAATTAATAATTAATTTTGCCTTTGGCATTGCAAGATATACTAGTTTTAATTAGTGTACTGTACTCCTATACAATTAAAAAATAACTGATGTCCACGCGTATTCGCGGCATCTGTGATCTTCTTTTCTGTTGTTGTCAACAAATGCCTTAAAAAACAAGTTCGAGAATGTTGTGCTGTCTGCTTGATTTACACAACCAAAGAAACAGGCAAATCTTTTATGATGAAACAGAACAGTTTTCTGTTTAAATTATACACAAGTATATTAACTAGAAAGAGAAAATTAAAAGCTGATGGCTACAAGGAATAATGGAAAGTCTATAAAAATGTTTTATCTATCAACAAATTTGCCTGGAAAATATCAATGGCTGGCACATCTCTCAGCTGAAACATGGAGAGGCCATCTTGAGTCTGTTATGTCAATTCCATCAAGCATTTAACTCTGATGTCCTCCTTATTCAGCTTTAGTTATTTAAATTCAGCATATCATGTTACTGTCCTACTACATCATTTTAATTGTGCCATGAACTACTTTATTATGGAATGCTAAAGTATCTCCTTGTGTCTCTCTCTTCCTCTTTCTTTCTTAACAATGCAGACTGTAAAACTCAAGACAGAACTCCTGTGGATAAAGAGAAAACAGCTTCCTTTGAAAACAGTTGTATCAGGAATCTTGAACAGAGAGAGCGGTTGCTGTTCTAGAAGGATGTAATTCAAATCCCACCGTACGTGTGTCTCTTGGCTTTATTTCTAAGAATCAGGAGTCTTTTTTTTAGGAACTCTCTACTGGACAACTACAAATATACCTGGGATACCAAGAAGTGATACACTAAGAGGAAACAGACTTAGTAAAGCAAAGGGCAAAGATGAAAAGGGCAGCACGAGGTCTGGATTTCACCCTTTACCCCAACCCAGTGAGTGTTTTTTAAAGTAGAAAATCAGAAATCGATGGAAATGCTTCTTTTATCAGGATGATGACCTTAATAGCGATTTTAAGCAAATATTAATAATAATAATAACTATGCCAAAGTATCTGCCCTAAAAATGTAATCTTTGGTTTATTTTTCATAACAGTATTGTCTTCATGGAACTTATCTTGGTCATGTATCTAATGACTTGCTCACAGTCTGTGTCTCCACCTAGAATCTCACTGCCATGAGGGCAGGCAATGCTATCATTCTATCCACAGCTGCATTCACCATGCCCAAGCACAATGCCTGGCAGAGATCGGACACTGAGCAGACACCTGTAGTTGAATTTATTAATTCTGACTTAAAATACATTTTTTTCTCCCTTGAATGCTTTGAATTTTCTTTTCCATGCTTATCAAAAGATGAACAGATAAACAAGCTGTGGTAGAACCATATAATGGTCTATTACTAAGCAATAAAAAAATAAACTACTAATACTCACACAACCACAAAGGAATCTCAAACAATAGGCTGAGGAATGCATGCCAGCTACAAAAGAATACACACTGCATGATTTAGTGCGTTTGGAGGTCTGGAGCAAGGAAAGCTATGCTGTGGGGAAAGAAATCAAGACAGAACTTTGATTGCCTCTGGAGGGAATTCATTGGAAAGGGGCATCAGGGAACGTTCTGGGGTCATGGAAACGTATATCTTGATTGGGCTGGTGGTTACACGGATGTGTGCATTTGCCCAAACTCATCAAACTGTACACTTAAGATCTGTGCATTTATGCTATGTAAACTTTGCCCTGAGTTTTTAAAATCTTAGGAATACACATTTTTTTCTATTGGTAAATGAAGGAGGCAACTCAGAAAATGTATATAGTTGGGGGGCGGATTCTGGAATTCCTCTCTCCACATCCCCACCTCCCTCCATAGGTCCCTGGACAGGACAACCAGACAGTGGAGGTGACAGACGTTACATCTCCTCCTTCATGCTGGTGCATTTTCGCAGCTGGAGTCCCCCTGACCTGGGCGCTGTGCCCTGTCTCTCTGACCTGATGCACAGGTAGGAAAGGCAGGGGTTTCTCCATCACAAGCACGCAGTTTTGGATGCAGAGACGTGCCTGGCTCCTCCACCAGAAGCTGTGAATAACACTCTTAACAGCCCATGCAAATGCTGTGGTCTATGTCTGCATGCCCAGCTGGTCTGCTGATCAATTTTTACTTCTCAAATTGGGTCAGTGAAAAAGGCTGGAGCTTTCCGTTCCTGTGATCTAAATTCTCCCTGCGATCTAAATTCTATTAACACTGAGAAGCCTGGAAACGCCAAGGCAGGCCTTTGGCTTCGCTGGGACCACCTTTGAAAGGCCCATTGACCTATCTTCTTTTTAGACTTTCTTTTCATTAAAAGGCCCAAATTTCCTGGGTGATAATGGAGGGATTAGCTTAGGAATTAAGAGGCCGTGCATCGTGCGGAGAACAAGCAAGTGATAAGGTGAGCCATGCCTCTCTTCTAATTGGTGCTTAACCACATCTAGACGGTCTTCTTGTCCAAGAAATCACTATGTGACCTCCTCATGTCTGGAAGAAGCACCAAGACAGGTGAGAGGGCTTCCAGATACTGCACCCTGGTGGGGGCATGGGCTGTGGACTTGGGGATGCCCTTTGGGGATACTCTGTTGGCTTCTAAGAATTACATCTTTCCCTCTTCTTCTACCTGAGAGGCTCTCACATTCCCGTCCTGACCTCGCTTTCCTATTTTCCTTTAGCCGTGGGTGACGAGCGTATATTCAGGGCTGGGAGTCAGAGCCCACCTTGTGTTTCCTACTCCACTCTTGTTGGTTGACTTTTTGGGGGTTGCCCAGGGACCTCTGGGTGTCTGACCTGCACCCAATGGCCGCAGCTCCCTACAGTGAGTTCTGAACCTGACCAGAAACTCTGGCTTGTCCAGAACTGTCTTGTGGATAAGCCTCTGCTTGGTGCCCTCCATGTTCCCAACCTAAGCCTTGTCCAAATTGATGTCAAATCACAGCAGCACCTCTCAGGTGGCACAGGCACCTGAGAGCAACTTGTACGTATGCGGTGGGTGGGAAGTGTCTGAGGAGGAAACAAGATACTGTGTTGGGCCAGAGCAAGAAGGTGGTCCAGAGAGCTGGGACCATCAGAGAGCATCTTGGAGGAGGGAAACTCAGGCTGCATCTTCAGGGAGGAACAAGTTCAGCCGAAGGGGAATGCTCCAGGCTCAACAAGCAAAGACATGTTGTCTGGGGAGAGAATGAACGCTATTTTTGCCAAAAGCAACTTTTCTCCCCTTTAATTCATATATTCCCATCCTAGTTTCACAAGTGTTGTCGTGTCACATAGCACCTGGCCATGTACGGCCACCCAAGATGGACAAAGGGACAAAGCGAGAGCTGTGGGTGGCGATAACTGCCTCACAGATCGGGGAAAGGCATCAGGCAGCTGTGGTTTGAATCCTGGGTCTATCAAAAGCTTCTCCTCTCTGCACCCCGCCTGTAAAATGGGATCTGTGACATCAGAACCGTCAAGAATATTAATGAGGCACTTTGCATGTAGTCCTTCAATGCAGGATAGCTAGTATTAATGTTTTCCTAGGGTGGGATCCAAAGCGTATTTACCCTAAATAAGGGGCCATTAAAAGGTGGTTCTTAAAGTATAAAAACAACAAAAAGGGGCTTCCCTGGTGGCGCAGTGGTTGAGAGTCCGCCTGCCGATGCAGGGGACACGGGTTCGTGCCCCGGTCCGGGAAGATCCCACATGCCGCGGAGCGGCTGGGCCCGTGAGCCATGGCCGCTGAGCCTGCGCGTCCGGAGCCTGTGCTCCGCAATGGGAGAGGCCACAACAGTGAGAGGCCCGCGTACTGCAAAAAAAAAAA
>NW_021703766.1:39539920-39564393 GCF_005190385.1 Monodon monoceros
AGCCCATTTTGGCAACATCTACCTTTAAAGAAACATATGTTTCCAAATGGACTCCGAGAACGGAAGCCCCAGCTTCAACAGCACTGAGCTTAGCGCTGCTTCGGGACCCACAAGGCCGAGGAGGATGGAGGGGTGGCATTTTCAGCTTCGTGCCCAGGATTTCTTGGTCGCTCGGAGATCCTAGCCTTTCTCTGCTTCTCGTGTTCCAGTGTCATCAGGGGCATGGTGGGCTGGCTGGTGTCTGCAGATGCGCCTGTGAGAGAGACTGGGACAGGGGTTTAGGGGGAATCCTAAGGAGCTCAGACTACAGTGGCCACTGTGCCAAAGGCTTTAACATGCTTATCACATGGAGCCCTCATCACTGCCCTTCGAGGTTAACAGATATTTGTGTAACAGTTTGCTTAATCCCCTACCCCGCATTAGACTATAAGTTTTGGGATATCAAGGGCTGGGTGAGCCTCGAGCCTTGCCGTGCCTCTGGCCCTGGCACAGTGTCTGGCATACCCCTAGTGCTCAATAAGTACTAACTGGAAAACTAAATAGTCTCATTCAATCAGTATACATGTCAAGTCCTCTCTTGAGTCCAAAACTAAGTATAACCTTCATGTCCCAGGGCATTGAAGCCCTCTCATCTCCTGTCCCCAACCCCACCCACCAATCACCTGGCAAAGCTGAGATTCCTCTCTCCTCTGGATCCTTACATCCTCTCGTACAAAGCTCAGCTGCCACACTTTCCACATGGACTGTGGTGCTCACATAGGATCTGTCCCCCCAACTGGGTCAGGGACTGCGGGAGGACAGGTGGCACTAGCAGCTATCAGGCTTGTCATTTTCCAACTCCACCTCCTGACAGAGTTGACTACAAGTGGGTTTGAATCCTGATTTGCCACCACGATCATGAAGGACCTGAACTGTGTCTGCCAAGGTGATCCCTAATGGTGCTCTTTGAGAAAGGAGGCAGGCGCCCACCACCCTGAAGGACTTCCTTCTGTCAACCCTGCAGAGAACACCCTCCAGTGTGGGAAACCGAGGTCTCTCAGGCTGCTCTTCTCTCAGATGAGAGCTCACGTCCAGCCCAGCACATGCCTTGCCTGTCTGTGGCCAACAGAGTCGGCCAGATGAGGGCTGGCAGCCTGGCCAGCAAAGGTTTGAATATTGCGTGTGCTTGACTTTTTATGTAACTCGCCAACGTGACATGTCTAACTATACAAATGGAAGTTTTACGGTGATAAGATCAGTTGTTACTGAGATATTTATGTGACAAGCTGACAGATATAAAACTACAAAGCTTGCTTTTATGCCTCCCATCCTTTCAGAGGAAAAAAAATAAATACTGAGATGATGGGTCACTTTGAAGAGAATTTATGATTGAAATTACCTAATACCTGGTAAACTTCTAATATGCAAGATGAAGTCTCTCTATGCTATTAAAAAGATAAACTTCATTTCCCAAGACTGCAGCACATGAATTCTTCCTGGAGAGAAATTTGAGGCTCTTGCCTTCCCCTGCCCCAGATAAAGAGCCCAACTCTGCCGGGAGGAAGAGGCTTCACCGGGCTGCACTGCACAAGCATCTCCCCAGCCTGTCACAAAACATCTGTCCATCCTGTAGAGAAAAACCTAAATTCTGAAATGAGTATTTGTTGAAAGCTTCAGTGATAAAGCATGGCCTTCCCTTGCCACTGCAGACTATGTGGCATCAAACTGGTAAAGAACAGAGAGAAGCTTCAGGACAGTCCTGGGTAATGGGACAGTGGCCACTGCCAGCATCTTTCCTTCAGTGCAGGTGACGACTGAGAACACAGCATCTCACATGGTAGCAGCTGGGACCACTTTTCCTGTTCAGATGGGTGTGGAAGTTAGTGCCAGGCTGATACTGGGATGTCTGCAATTAGGTATTAGCAGCCTGACAACTTGAACTTGCCTGTTGGCTCAGGTGCCCCTCCTTACCTGCTTCTGGGGAGCACAGCCAAGCCCCAGGGACATGTCTTTTGTGCCAAGCAGTGGGCAGGGCATTCCACGGACCCTGCCTACTTTCACAATCGCATCTGCTCTTCAAGTAGAATCATTGCTGTCCTCACCTGTGGAGGATAAACCAGAGGCCCAGGAGGGAGGTAGCAAGCCCACCCCCTGTCCCATCCTGGTTGGGAAAAGTCAGCAAGGCCATGGGCGGGGAGTCTTTACCAGAAAGCTCCAGATAGATGTCTCCTTCCCACCAATCTTGCTCAAGGTGGCACAGTCATGGTGGGGCTGGTGTTAAAAAAATCACCTCCCTGTGTCCAAAAGGTTCTCAGATCCTGGTTGTCTGGAGAATAGGAATTAGGGATGGACAAGGCAGCAAAAGCCTAATTCTCCTTTTGTGGTGTTTCCTTTACAATGATGTTCCTTCTGGGGAACCATGCAGGGTCAGAGTTGAGTGGGCTCATTTCTAGATAGAGAGATGGAATGCCAGAGAGAAGAGGTGCTTCTCCATGGCCACACAGCCAGCCGGTCCCAGAGGGGACTGCAGCTCAGGGTCCTTCAAGCCCCAGGCCAACCCCTTACCTGTGCGTTTTGCCTTCTCATTTCTTCTCAAGCATCCTGCCCCCTTCAGCACATCCTCAGAGTCTGATTATCTTACGGGTGTTTGAAGGCTGCTGACCTTTCTGCACAACGTGTTTGTCTCTCAGGAAAGCATGGAGGTGGGTGTCAATGTGTGTGTGTGTGTGTGTGTGTGTGTGTGTGTATGCACACGTGCTGGGTATCAAATCCAGATTAAACTCTTTTACTGTATTTTATCAGGTCGATCTTCTGTGTACCCCTCAGCATTGTCTCATTTAAATGAAACTTCCCTTTGTAACAATCTTATAAATAGAAAGCTGTATTGATCAGGGCCCCGCTGGCAGCTGCACTTTGATTATCACTGAAGCCTGACCGGTTAATGTGAGGGCTACAATTTATTATGCAGCAAGGTACAATGCAAGGCTATGCCATTTAGGGCTCTAAACACAAGTGTGCTTCGCTCAGGCACGCAAGTTCAGTGGGGCTGTCCTTGGGATCACAGTTTGCTCCTGATTTGCCATTTCACAGCCCCAGATGCTCAGTGAGCAAAGCTTTAATGGACACCCCCTGGCCCCAGCTCTGTCGGATAAGTTAGTCTCCCCAGGGCAGTGAAGATGTAGTCTGAGGACCACACAAAAGCTGAGTTGCTTTATACTTGGAGGAAAAGCTGCAGAGAGGTGAGCGGGCCGACTGTTGTGTTCTGTCTGCCGGGGATGTTGAACTGACCACGTCGAAGCCTCAGCATCCCCAGCATCCACTAGACGCCTCCTGTGAGCAAGCCATGGTTGTCTGGGAGTGGAATTTATTTCGTCAGGAGCTGGAGACTTAGAACATGCAACCATTGCTTTGTTGATTAAGCTACTAACCATCATTTTCATCTGTCTGCTGGCCGTGACTGGTAGCTGCTTATTATCAAATGGTTTTTCCCAAAGTCACGGAAATTTGGCGTCAGTGGGATGCTTGTCTGCGAATAGAGAGATCACATATATATTGATGCACAGAGAAATTTGGCTCAGAGACCCTCTTTGCCTCACTGGCAAAACCCTGCTCACTTTCAGGGTCTCTGCCCACCACCACCCCCCCAGCTGTGCTGAAACTCCCTGCCAGGGCTTGCCCAGAAGTGAGAATTCATTCTGGGTCCTTGGACAGGTGTACCCCTGGACCCCGGACACATTAACCAGGAACGTACAGCTGGATGTGCGGGAAATTAGTTGCCACTGCAGTGTCACAGGGACGCATCCACCCAGGAGTCAGAAAAGCTGGCCTGTCACTTCTGAGCCCAGTGGCTCCAGGACTGCTGACCTCGCCTCTGCGGCCTTTCTGCCAGCCCTGGACGTGGAGCCACCCTTCGAGTTCAGGTGGCACAGCAGAGTCCAGGTTGTGATTTTCCTTGGCTTTTGTCCTTGTCCCTGGCTCTCTATTTCCAGCAGAGGGTGAGGGGATGAGTGTTAGGGGTCACTCCAGGCCTCCTCTGCCCCTGGGCACTCATATTTCCCGCTAGGCCCCTTCCCTGAAGAGAAAGACACGTGGATATATCTGAACATATCGGATCCAGCTTGTCTACCCACTGGGTCACCTTGAGGCCTGGGAACCCTGAATGCCACAGTGAGAGAGGAAGATGCCGGCTCCCTGGTATCACAGAGCAGCCCAGGTTCTGCCCAGGGAGTTTAAGTAGAGTTCTCAGGTCATTCACCTGGGATCAGCGTCCAGAGTGGAGAGGTGGGGGAAGGGGCATGGGGAGGGGGAGGGCTCCGTCCCAGCTGGCTCTGGGCTTCTATGCAGCGCTGCTCGCAGCCCCTCAGAGCCCTTAGGGTGCACATCTCAAGCTGCAGCTTCTTCGGTTCCCTTTCACTGTCCACTGCTCCTTCCATCTCCAGCTCCCACTAGCCTGCAGGCACCCTCAGCTTCCTGGGCTTCTCCTGCCTCTGTGCTCCTCTGCTTAACTCCTCCCTTACAGTGAGTTCATGCACTCCACAGGAACTTGAGAGGCAGCCGAGGTCAAGGTCAGCTCTCTGCCCTCTTGCATCAGAAGCTCTAGGATACAACTTTGGAACGGCCCAGGCCTTACTGCATGCGAAAAGGAAATCAAAAGGTGATCACACTCAAGAGGGTGTCACACCTGTGCCGTCTCCAAGATAGTGTTTGCACAGCCCAACCATCCTGACAGCCTTCCTCCAGGGTCCAGGGTGCTGGACCCCCAGGCAATGACACAAGTGAATAAGTCCTCCTCGGAGTCCAGGTCCATGTGCACAAGCGCAAGCAGAAAGTTCTCCCTGACCTCCTGTCCCCAGGGGAATGGCCTCGCCCCACCCTGCCCCCCGACACCCACCAAAACCACTTCAGAACACGATAGTATATTTCCCAAAGGCGGGATTAGTCTTTTCTAAATCACACAGTATATAGGACACCAACTATGTAATGTAGTTGAACTTCACTAAGCTTCACTCATTTCTCTATAAGTGTAGTGCCTCCACCCTGGCACACACTGCATGCTTCCATGTCTTTCCTACAGACCTGGTTCCTGACCACTTGTGAGCTCACACACACACAAACACACACAGGTACACAGACATACATGCACGCACAAATGACCATAGCAAGAGCATCATTTTACATGCACCAGGCTGTCTAACACCATATCAGAAAAAACAAGCACCACCATACTTCTCTCCAAAGCATCCATGAAGCCTGTGGAAACCTGTCTGAACACTCCTCCTGAAACATCTGTGTTGCCGGCTTTCTCCAGGAAAAAAGGGTGCAACTTGAGTGGGTACATGTTCTACACCCAAGTAATTCACATCTTCATACTGGTAGGTGGTTGTCCCAGGAAAAATAAACTACATACCAAAGGAGTAATCACATCTCCTTTGGAACTATTTGCAGACCGAAATCATGATTTTCCAGTTCCCACCAGTTCCATGGAAGTTGTAAACCTCACCAGGTGAAAGTTGGGGCTGGGGTAAGTGGGTGCTGAAGGAGCTGTGTCCACGTGGCCTCCAGGCTGTCATTGACACACACGGTGTTCGCTCTCCAGTTAAGAGCAGTGCTGAACTTGCTTATCTTTTGCACTGCAATACAGGTCTTCATAAAGTCTTTTTTACCGTTAAATTTTAATAACTTCGGTTATAGGTAGGATAGAAACAATATCTAAGTGGCATTTAAAAGCAAATCTATTAAATTTTAGGGTACCTGTGTTACATGGTTAGAAACATTATCATTTAGATCCTGAGGGGGGAAATGGGCACTGTATGAGAGAAGGAAAATTCTGTACTTTGGAAAACACAATCCAAGTCCAATATCGTCTGCAAGAAGAAGATTCTCTGCTCATTACCAGGAAGATTGTTTTTATCCTACCCATAACAAAAGTTATTAAAGTTTGAGAACTGTAAAATGCTTAATGAGAAACTGTAGAATAAATGATAACATCTAGGGTCTGGACTGGTATTTGCAGATAACAAATGTTAAATCTCAATGGTGAGATAGAGCCACGACCTTCACAGGTACCCCCTGTGAGTGTGAAATGACTAAATAGTGAAATAGTAAGTGGGTAACCATGATGCTGTCCAACAGAGGGAGGAATTTCTAGTTGGATTCAAGGGAAGAGTTGACATTCCAGCTAAAAGCCCAAGCAGTTTGGCCCACCTTCCCCCACTTGCCTCAATACCATCCTCTGTCCATGTCCTCCATGCAGTGGGGACCAGGACACATTGGACAGAGAGAGTGGCAGTACCTTGCACAGGAGAGAAGACAGGAGAGACGCAAGCGAAGGAGAGCAGGCATGTTGCCACACAGCTGATAATGGTTTAGTTGGAACTCTGGGCATCTACTGAGACCAACATGCCAACACAATCAGCCAAGGATGAATTGGCTCCCTGCTTCTTTAGTGGAGGGGTGATGGAGTGGTTAACTGAGCCCCCTGCCCTGGGCCAGGGACGTTTCTTCAGGCTGCAGCTTGGTGGGACTCTGAAATGAGTCATCATCATGCCATTACGTGGTTGGGTCACTTTCTACTAAGACGTCCATTGCCCTCTTGGAGTCCCGCTTTAAAGGACCTCCTGGACACTGCCATAGATCAGTGGGTAGACTCAGTTGGGAGCTCTTTAAAAATACTAATGGCCAAGAGCCATTGGAGAGTCTCCTTTTATTAGTTCGGAATGAGACCTGAGCATTTGTGTGTTTTAAAAGCTCCCGAGGCTATGCTGAGGAGCCCGGGTGGAGATTCATGAACTTGGAGCAGTGCTTCTCAATCTTGACTGCACGCCGGGCTGCTTTGAACCTATGGATGCCCTGTGCCACCGTGAGGAATTCTGATCTGATTATTCTGAGGTGTGGCCTGGCCACTGGGATCTTTCAGGCTTCCAGGTAAGTCTAATGTACAGTCAGGGCTGAGACCCACTCCTGCCTTGGAGGATGCTCCTGAGCCACTCTCAGCAGGTGAGGGGGCAAGCGCAGGTGGCTCAGTGCGTCACTTGGTTAAGCCCAGGGAGATGTTGCAGCTGTAGAGATGGAATGGCAGCTGGTTGGAGGTAGCAGCTGAACGTGAGAGGGTCACTCAGTGCTCCTGTGGACCCCAGTGAGGCTCAGAGAGAGAGAGCGGTTTCGCATGCACACAGGAAGAATGTAAACATGCTGGGTGGTCTTATAGCTCCCTACTGCATTTCCTAAAGTCTCAGAGTGCAGACATAGAGCATCCAGGTTCTTTCTGTGCTCCCAATGGGCACAGGAACTGAGAGAGGGCTGGGAGAGGGATGCTGTTATGACTGGAAAGACGTGTTGGGACCAGGTGTGAAGGGTCTTGAGTGCCACGTGGAAGGATCTGGCCATCACCCGCAGGCAATGAGCTTCTCTGAAGCGCTTGGGGCACAGCTGGGGAGTGTGCAAGGAGCTGACTTTGGGACGATTCCTTTGCAGGGTATGATTTGAGGAGACAGTATAATGGAGTGGTTGAAATAGTTCAAGAAAGAGGTGAAGTTTGTCATCTTTTATCTTATGAAGACCAAGAAGATGCACCCAAAATTGTTTCAGGGTCTATGGTCTCTCACTGGTCTCACTTGGTTTGAAGGATACAAATATGCTCAGACAAAGGGGTTGCCAACTCCAGAGACCAAACTGGTAACATAAGTGTGTCCATCAGGCTGCAGAGAAGGCACTGGTGAATGGTGGGTCTTAGGGAAAACTGGAGAATACATGTGGCAGGAGGTATTTTGATGTAAAATTATTAAAACACTGTGTCAACCAGATACTACATCTTTCTGGGTGTTTTTGAACTCTAACTTAGAGGATGGGCACTGAAGTGAGTGCAATTCTCTTGCAACCCCTTCTTCTCTTTTTTTTTTTTTTTTTTGAGGTACGTGGGCCTCTCACTGTTGTGGCCTCTCCCGTTGAGGAGCACAGGCTCCGGACGCACAGGCTCAGCGGCCATGGCTCACGGGCCCAGCCGCTCCGCAGCGTGTGGGATCTTCCTGGACTGGGGCACGAACCTGCATCCCCTGCATCAGCAGGCAGACGCTTAACCACTGCGCCACCAGGGAAGCCCCCTTCTTCTCTTTAATAGGAGGCATCATCCTCCTGCTCTTCGATCACTCCCATCTTGTTCTCTCCCCTCCTTGTAACGTGGGGGAATACCTGCATAAGGCGATGGTGCATGGATGAGGCACGAGCCTGGAGGGGCTCAGGATCTCATGGATTGTCAACACCCTCCATGTGCCAATGACTGTGGATGGTCTTCACACCAGCCAGGTCATGACCAGCCAGCTGAGACCTCCCTGTATCCTCCATCAAGTAGAAAGCACAGGCTCTCATCACCCACCAACAACAACCCCTCCATTGTCCCCTTTTTGCTCTGTTATAAGCACACAATTACCTACAGCTCCAAGCCTGAGAGGGACTGGGGACAAGAAATGGCTCTATTAATAAAGTTCTGAAGATTGACTTGCATCACTTTCCTTTAACTATGAAAGCATGTTGCACAAATCATTAGGTAAAATTTTGATATAACTCTTCTTTCAATTAAACACAATGATGGCAGCAAAGTCTGTATTAGTGTTCAAATTTCCCAGAGAACATCCTCTCTGCAGAGTGGAATGTCTATTAGCTTTCTGCCAAAATAAAGGTCATCAGACAGAAGCCTTCCCCATGCAACTCTTACTTCCTTGAACAGGCAGTGTAATCAGGCAAGATGTGTCACACTCGGGAAACCAATGGTGCAATTATATTTAATATGCCCAGTGCATTGCAACCTGGTCCCTCATTCTCCCAAGGTCCTCAGAATGTCATGGGGCCTGGCGCCTGGCTCAGGGAGGGGAGGGAAGGATAGAGTTCTGTTCACAGAGTTTATTCTTCCTATTGTCCTGATTTAGGGAAGAAGCAAATAATCCCTGTGCATCATCTGAGCCACCCCGAGTATCAGAAGTTTCCTAAGGATGGTGTAATCTGCTAAGAACAGTAGAGAATATGAATCTTGATCCACTAACTCATGTGTGCAAGAATGAAAATTTCTTCATTTTTCTACAACTTAATGACTCATGTGAGTCTTCATTCTCTGGTGTGGCAAACTGATCTCGGGTAAATCTAGATTCCTGCCTAGAATTGGTTTCAATTCCAGGAAATTATGCAGGGCTAAGTGCCTGGGGAAAGAAAGAAAGATCTGGTCCTTGGTCCTCAGTCCATGGTGCCATCCACCACAAAAAAAAAGAAAAAAAAATGGCATGGTCCTGACTGATCCTTGGTTATCCAACTAGGCTGGTCACAGCTAATAGCATCTAGCTCATCTGAACAAGAAATAAGATCTTGGACATGCTGAGAGATGAGTGTCTCTAAATGTAAGATTATGAGCACCAAGTATTTTCTAACTTAGCCAGCCCAACATCCATCGTCCCTACTTCTAGTAACACCATATTGATTTTCTTTTTGGGAATCACTCCTTCTCACGTCTCAGTCTGAAACCAAGCAGGACTCTGTGGGGTTTTCCCAGTGACAGACCCTTCTGTGTCCCCAAGTTCCAAAGAGCAGACTCAATCAGTTAATGATTAGAACAATAGAGTCACAGGACTCCTATTTCCTCTTGAAGGGATACAGAGAACAATTTGACATATACCTTTGAGCTGTTCAACAGAAACTGAGACCCCTACCCACTGAAGGATGGTGACCACATGTTGAGCAGAAACACATAGACCCCAGACTGGTTGGAGCCAGAAGGTTAAGTTTCCTGAAATATCACCCTAATCATTGGTTATTTCACCATCAACCAATCACACAAATGTCTATGAGCTGATAACGCTTCCTGCTACCCTCACCTCTAATGTTGCCTTTTAAAACCTCTTGCCTGAAAGCCATCAGTGAATTTGGGTCTTCTGAGCATGAGCTGCCCATTCTCTTTGCTTGAAGCCCTGCAATAAACACTGTACTTTCCTTCACTACAACCCAGTGTCAATAGACTGACTTTGCTCTGCACCTGGGAGGAGACCTGAGTTTGGTTTGGTAACAGGTTCAGATGATTTGGATGGAGATGAATTCATATCCCAGTTCTAGAAAGGAGACGTGACTTAACCAAGCAGCCCATTTCATCACCCTGGCCAAACTGATTGGTTCAGCCATGAGCCCTACAGGATTGTCCACTGAGGATCTTACCCTTGGAACCTGGCTGGAATTAGGGGGGAAGAAGCACTATGTTCTTGGGATCTTACTTGTTCATCTCCCAGGAAGGCTGAACCTGGGACTTTTTGGGGACTTTCTGGCACTATCTGGAGAGAACTTTCCTGAGAAAGAAGGCAATATGCAAGACTGAAGAGCTGAAGGATGGAAAGAGATAGGGCTCTGATCACATTGTTGAGATCTTGGTCCAGCTACACCTGAGGTTTCTTATACTTTTCAATAACATGAATTGGTATCCGGAGAAAACAGTAATTCAAAAAAATACATGTACCCCAATGTTCACTGCAGCACTATTTACAATAGCCAGGACATGGAAGCAACCTGAATGTCCATCAACAGAGGAATAGATAAAGAAGATGTAGTACATATATAAAATGGACTATTAGCCATAAAAAGAATGAAATAATGCCATTTGCAGCAACATGGATGGACCTAGAGATTATCATACTAAGTGAAGTAAGTCAGAGAAAGACAAATATCATATGATATCACTTATATGTGGAATCTAAAAAAGTGATGTAGGTGAACTTGTTTACAGAACAGAAACAGACTTAGAGGGAGGGCTTGTTGTTGCCAAGGGGGAAATGTGGAGGGATGGATGCATTGGGAGGTTGGGATTGGCATATGCACACTACTATATGTAAAATAGATAATCCATAAAGACCTATTATATAACACAGGGAACTCTACTCAATACTCTGTAATAACCTATATGGGAAAAGAATCTGGAAAAGAATAGATATATGAATATGTATAACTAAATCATTTTGCTGTACACCTGAAACTAACACAACATTGTGAATCAACTATACTCCAATATAAAATTAAAAAAATTTTTAAATTAACCAAAAACTTACATGAATTGGTAATTGCTGTTCAAGCTCATTTGAGTGGATCCCGAAAAATCTGAGTAGAACATTAAGAATCTAAAAGTGAAAATCATCTGGGCTCAAGAGACCTATGGGCAGGACAGATCCAGGTGTAGCGGGGTCCCAAGCTTGTGAAATTTTAGCAGCCCTCTTTAAGAAAAAGAATATCATATTATTAACACAAAAATAAGCACAGGGCCTTGGAGGAGACTCATAAAAATAGGGGACTTGAAACTTAAGCTTCTTTAGTTCCAGTGTAATTGGGAGGCCCGGGCACCAGTCTCCATTCCCCCAAAAAGCCTTTGGTAAAATCACTTACTCTCTTTAGGTCTCAGTTTCATCATCACAAGCAAGATGGATGATCAAAGGCAAATCTTAGGCAGTTTTAAAACACCATGTCTTTACAATCTTTGTGGAAGAAATGACATCATTTAAAATTCATTTTTTCATTATTTGCTTGGATGAAAATCTTTGTCTGTCCAGGACTTGCCTGGGTATTCTGATGGGTCTGGACACCTACATAACTCTTTCCTACCTCTCTTCTGCAGGCCACTCCATTAATATTGGCCCAAGAGATGGGCCAGAAGATTCAGGACAGTCATTCATTTCCACCATCTTGGTAGGCATAGGGCGCACCAGGGAAGGGAGGGGACTGATCTTGGGAGAATAATGCCAAGCTATTGTACTCTCTTAGGAAGTGTTTCTTCCTAAGCTGTCTCACAGAGAAGCTTTCTTAAAGAATGTTTTCATACAAAATTTCTAAAATGCTGAAAATACAATAAGATTAACAGCCCCTGGAGGCTATAGCTTAAATATTTTATCTTCTTGGATATCAGTTACACTGCACTTTCCTCCAAGGATCTAAAGTCTTTTAAATATAGCATCTAATTAATCCTCCTGTCATCTGTGGATGGAGCAGCATCATTACCCTGATTTCACAGGTGAGGACACAGAAACTATGTGAGGGGTGTCTACGGGCAGAAGCAGGCTGATTCCAATCAGTGGAGACCCTGGCCACACCCGTGGTGGCCAACTCAATGGGGGCATCATCTGTTAAATCCATTTGAGAGGTGCCATTCCCAGCCTATACACTACAGGGTATTTAGACTACAGTTAACATCACCAAAAAGATACCCAGGAGGGTTGAGGACATCTCTGCCCCAGATACACAGACGTGGAGCAGGTGAATCAACTCCCCAAGAGGTGATCGATTCAGGATCCAGATGGCCGCATCTCTAACTGATTTTTGCATCTTCACAAACAGACAGGTTATTTTGAAAACAACCCCTTTATTAATACAGTCGTTAGACTAAAACAGTGTTTTCCCCCCAATATCTAGATAACGATGAAGATGATCATTCGCTTCCATTTACTGTGTACCTCCCGTGTGCTGGGCAACATGCCAGACAACAGCCACACGGGGTGTCTGACCCCCACCCTGAAATGTAGCCAATCACTAGTCTCACTTCACAGAGGCAGAGGTGGAGCCTCAATGAGGTTCCAAGTAGAGCTGGTAGATGGCAGGCCAGGGTTCTTCCCAGGACAGCTTCCCTGCTGCTCCTTGGTTTCATTTTTCAAATCATTTGATTGTTTAGATCCAGCATTAAGCAATATGGCCCATCACTTCTGGCGACTTCTGCTGGATAAACACAGGAGATAGAAGCTCAGGAAAGAGACGCTTCCACTGATGATAAGGACTTCGCTGTAGCCGTCACTGTTGCCACTGCAGGTGGGAGGGCTGGAGCCTGGGGTTTGATGAAGCAGCAGTTTAAACACAGAAATCACCCAAAGGCTGTCTCAAAGAAAGACGGTGCTTTCATTGTCAAACCTCAAAATGGCTCAGCCTTAATACCGCTGTTCTTGCCTCCTACCCCAATCCAGAGCACCAACCCCACAGTAAAAGCTCGAAGGATGACCAAAGACATCAAATCCAAAAGAGTCTCATTTTGGGCGTATTAGAGCAGTGCCTCCAGGGAAAGAGATACAATTGAGATGAAGGGGAAGAAAGGGATGAAAAGAGGGAAAGAGAGAGACGTGAGGGAGAGGATATATATATGGAGGGAGAAAGAGAGAGAGACATGGTGGATGAGCATATGTCACAGAGAGAACAGAAGCAACAAACAAATAAAAGGCCATCCAGCAATGGGAGAAGAAACAGAAAGAAAGGTAGAAAGGGGTGAAGAGGAAAAGAAAAGAGAAAAAGAGGAGACGGGAAGAGAAAACCCAGCTGCGTGATGGAAGCCTCTGACGCGAGCTGTAAAATGACAAGGATTGAGTGAGCAGTTTTTAATACAGATAATATTGTCCGTGTAGTCTATAAATATAAAATTAAATGCTGACCTCTCTGGTCCATGTCAAAAGTCCAAGCCAGTGTCAGCACATATTGTTTTTGTTTCACGAGAAAATAGATCAACAACATTAACCTCCCAATGAACAGAGAATTGAATGAATTAAAAAAGCAGAGCCATAAATCGTGCCGGTTTTATTGGCACCGTGATAAACATGCCCGGGGCTTCATGGGGAGTGGGGTCTGGGATAGGCTCAGTACCCCGAAGCCTCTTGTCACCAAGAAAAGAAAACAGGTATTAAGACGGGGCACCGTTCGCCCACTCACATTACCTCTATCCATCACCATATGACAAAGTCTGCTGCACACGTTTCGAGAAGTATCAAGAAGGACGAGAACCCAGGAAAAAGGCAATTTGGAGAAGCCCTCAGGGACACAGGGGTGCCCCAGTAGCCCACTCGCCAGCTGCATTGGACAAGAGGAGCTGTAAGGGGCGAGCAGGAAGCTGGGCCTGGGATTTCCAGGACACAACTGTAACACCCTGAGGCCGGATCATCCTGGGGGCTCCCGGCCAGCCCCCGTCTCCCTCTCCTGGCTCCAGCTCTCCTCCGGCCAGTTGGTTATTCACGAGAGGAGTTACTTGCCAACAGAGGAAATGCATTTTATTCCCAGCTCAGGAATTCACACCATCACTTGGGCAGTTGCTAAATAAAGCTTCATGCCTCTCACAAAGCCAGTTTCACGTGGACCTTACGGCACTGCCTTCATGATGAATCTGAATAATTCTTAATTACAGAGATGGCACTGAGGACCGGCATTTACAAATAGGAGACAAAGCATTCACAAGATTCATGCTCTTGGCCTGGCCATTTTGGCCCCCAGAAACCACGCAGAGGAGAACTTGCAGAGACTCTGAGCTTTCCTTCCATCCACACCCCAATTCCTTTCTTAACATTCTCTCAAGGGACTGTAATTCTGGAAGTGGAGGCAGGCAGAGTGGAGATGGAATAAACTCTTTAAACTCTCCACTAGACTCTTCCATAAACCCTCAGCTGTCACCACCTGTTAAAAAGAGGGGGACCCAGTGATTTGGGGAGAAGACTCGTAGGTGAAAGAAGTACATACAAGGCAACATAAATCAGACTGAAAATAACTTCTATTTATAAACAAAAGAAATGTTATATATTTAGAAACCAATGGTAAACACATTGACTGAATCATTAAAACTCCGAAGTAATTACTCTTTGGAACGAATTTACAAAGCAATAAAGATTCTTTAGCTAGCCAAATATTTTCAGGTAAGTAATTATTTTTACAAAGCTATTATTTGCTATACAGTTTCTACTGATTTGTTACAGATATTTTCAGTCTACCGCCGATGGTAACAAAACTCAGTCAGGAAAACCACAGAGTTAGCTGGGCTCATAGATAAAATTTTTAACCAGTTAAGTTTACATTAACTGAATCAGATGAGAGGTGTTCTCTCTGATCTGTGTGAGAATGTGTGGGTGTGTGCTTTGGCACATTTCCCTGGCCCTTTCCAATTAGGATTTGGTTCTTTATAACAAAAATAACAATAGTGGCCAGCACACATAGGGCTCACAACGAGTTTACCCATATAAATGCCCCCTGCCAGACAAAGCAAGACGTCCAGGAAACTGAAGCACAGAGAGGGTAGATAGTTTGCCCAGAGTCACCCAGTAAATGACAGAGGTAGGATTCCAGCCCAGGCAGTCTAGCTACAGAGTCTCTGCACTTTGCCACTACGCAATACTCATTGCTTTCCTAGGCCCTGCCTGGTGGCCAGGCAAGTCTTCACATCATGTCATTTAAAGGCCACCTTTGATCTCAAAGTGATACCTGCACCCCCGTGTTCACTCCAGCACTATTTACCATATTCAAGATATGGAAACAATCTAAGTGCCTGTCCACAGATGGATGGATAAAGAAAATGTGGCACATATACACAATGGAATATTATTCAGCCATAAAAAGGAAATTCTGCCATTTGCAACAACGTGGATGAATCTGGGGAGTACTGGGCTAAATGAAATAAGTCAGAGAAAGACAAATACTGCATGGTATCACTTATGTGTGGAAACTGAAAAAAAAAAGTTGAATTCCTTGAAACAGAGAGTAGAATGGTGGCTGCCAGGGGCTGGAGGTGGGAGAAGTAGGGAGATGGTCAAAGAGTACAAGATTTCAGTTATCAGATGTTATAAGAACTTTTAAGTTCTGGGACTTTAATGTACAGCATGGTGACTATAGTTAATAACACAGTACTTTATAATTGAAATTTACTAAGAGAGTACATCTTAAGTGTTCTCAACACACACACACGCACACAAAAGTGAGATGAGGGAGATGTTAATTAACTTGATTGTGGTGATCATTTCACAATGTATACATGTATCAAATCATCACACTGTACACTGTAAATCTGTAAATTTTACTTGTCATTTATACTGCGATAAAGCTGGAAAACAAAAGACGGCTTCTGTCCTTTACAGCTCACGTGCTGTGGAGATTTCCCGGCCCTAAACAAGGCGAAGGTGTGGGTCATGAGATGAATGAGCAGAGCTTTGCGGACACTGGTCATCCAGCACTCCATTCCCCAGAGATCCCTTCTTGCATCTCTGGGTGTCCTCCGGTGGGGTCTCATGGGAGCTCACAAGCACCCCAGATCATAAAGGCCAGCCCTGTGCAGCCCTATCCACACCTCCACAGTGCCCGCAGGGTGAGAGCGCTGCCAGGGTCTGGGCGCACTGGGGAGAAGGCCCCTCCCTCCAGCTCAGTGTGCACTTGCTCAGCAGGTGCACTCCTGAAACATCTCCTTGGGCTTCTCCCAGCAGCCTCACTGCCTCAGGGCAGGGGGTGGGACAAGGAGCACCCCTCCATCCTCAGGAGCCTCTTCTTTGGGTCCCAGCATCCAGCCCAGACAGAAGAACCTTAAGTGTAAACTGGGTCAAGCACATTCCTATGGGTTCTGCCCATCCTGCCCAAGCAAGGGCAACACCCACTGTTGAAACATAAAGCAGGTTTACACCAGTAAACACAATTTTCATTTTAATATCACCGCAAATGGCAACAACTGCACATCTATAGTCTTGATGCTCTGATTTTTCTCTTTCCACTAGTCCAGTTAACCAAGACATGCTGGATAGCCTGGCTTTGGTCAACTGGCCAGGATCTATCACCCACCATGGCCTGGGGCTTCTAAGCCAGCTGTCAGTCCCTCTTCCACACCCATCTGTGGCTGTGAGACCTGGAGGGCATGACTCAGCTTCTCTGAGCCTGTTTCCTCTTCTGTAAAATAGGAATTCACAAAGCACCACCTTCATAGTGTTTGTAAATGCCTATGTAAAGCACATAGCAGATGCTCAAAAAAACTTAACTCTTGAATGAGTCTGGTCTTCCAAGTAACAAGAAAGGAGACATGATCTGGGACTACAGCTCAGGGAGCCCTGGAACCCCTTGCCAGGGGGCAGGATGAACAAACCCACTGATGACTACCACCCTTTGGTGCTGGGTGGTCCACACTTCAAGAAGCATCTCTGAAAGCCTGCTCTGGCCCAGATGCTGTGAAATGGGGTGCCTCTGGGGGTTTCCCTTCTTGAGAATCACCTGGGGAATTCAGTTCTGGTTCTACCAGGTCCCGTAGCTACATCATCTTCTGAGGACACGGTTAGCTCAGGACCGAGCTCTACAGTGTACCATACCGCTTCCAAGCCTGAGCACAGGTGGACAGCTCCAAGCTGTGGAAATTCACCCCTGTGTCACCTTGTGCTCAACCCCATCTCCTCACCTTGAAGGAGACATTTCACTGAGGGCTTCAAAATGTCCCAAATGAAGAAAGAGGATGATGACCTGGCAATTAGAATGAGAACACGTACCACGCCAGACCCCAAGGAATATTCATTCGATGCCAGCTAATAGATCCAGAAATAATTCCCATTAATTTCTCTACCTCTTAGAAAGAGACATTACCAATTCAGCTAAGGTATTGCCGAGTTAAGTCCCAAGACAATAGACTCAGACCTTCAAGATCCAGATTTGTTTGTCAGGGAAATGCGAGTCATTTTCTTTGTGGGTCAATGTTGAAAAGAATTTCATGAAAGTGGCTATATACCTACTCAACTTCCAAGGCAGTGAATGCCTCTGCATTGCTGTGTATGGTAGATTTTCTATTTAGGAAGCAGAGGTCTTGTCTATGACGATCTGGATGGATTGGTGAGTTGACAATGATGAGGTTAATTAATTCAGGTGGTGTAGACATTCCAACTGGGTAATTCAAGATGAAAAGATGGAGTTCAGCACGTGTGAGAAATAAAAGTATTAATCTCCTTTATCACTCTGTTTAATATAGAACTTTTATTAACATGTGCTGGAGAAGGAGGGACAGAGGATAAAGCAGCCACATGTCAGCCGTTTTCTAAGGGAGACTGGCAGGGAGCTGGCCCATATATCTTCAGAGAATGATGCTGAGTTATAATCCACCATTAGAAGGGAACGCTCATTTCTCACGTGTCTGGGATAGAAAAGCTCCTTCCATAATATTGAGAGCTAATAGCTCCACGAAGAGTAAGAGTTTTGGTTCCTAAATTACCTGGATTGGCTCTGTACCAAGTCTAAACTCACCCAGCTCTCCATTTACCACTTCCCACTTGGGCACAAGTGATACCAAACCCGGATCAGACGTCCTGGGGGAGCAGGGAGAAAGCCGCAAGCATCCCTGCAGCTGATAAATATCAGGGAGCCCTCAAATGTATCCATTTTGCTGAATTCCAAGGTTTTAGCTGGAGAACTGCCATCATGAAAATTGAGCCTAATATTCTATTTTGTTTTCATTTGTTTCAAAAAAATTTTTTTTCATTTGTTTCAAAAATGTTTCTAGTCCATTTCCAACCTAACAAAAGCCTTCATGCCCCCAAAATGAAAGGGCTCATTTTGAAACTGATGACTTATCTCCCGCTCTAAAGGGGGCTGAGGTAGGTGCATTTCTTTCTGCCCTGCAGGCATCTGTCTTCTTCCGGGCCTTGCGGGCAGCTAACCCCCGCTCCCACCCGTGGAGACAAAGCCCCCAAAGGCAGACAGGAGGTGACTGGTTCAGGTATTGATCAACTCTTACTCACATAAAACCTTTCACCTCCCTCAGAGGACGATGGCGGAGCCAACGTCTGATATTCACATGTGGAAATAAACTGGAATATAAAAAATCTGCATCCATGACAACACGGGCTATGATCTCATCTGATGCTCCACACCAAGCAGAGGGCAGCGCCGGGCAAGCTGGAGAAATTGCGCACCGGGCATGCTGGAGCAGCACAGCCTCCTGGACAGCCCAGGGCACAGTAGGCTCTGTCACCAATGCCCAAACCCACCGACCATCTTCACTACCTGGGGCTGGCAGAGAACCTGGGCGCAGAGAAAGTTGTCAGGAAGGAAGCTTGGCCCTAACAGTCATCACTGCTTGCTACACATGAGCAAGCCCTGTGCTGTGGGTCGTGCTCCTGTCTTCCCACTCAGACCTCCTGGTTATGCAGGTGACCTGGGGCCAGGGGTGTAGAACCACTGGCTCAGGAGGAGCTCACTGTGTGAGCCAGAGCTCCCGTGCTGGAGCAAAGCACACGATACCCTCAAAGCATCTTTCCACTCCGTGCTACAATTCCTCCAACAAGCAGCCCTGAGAAGCTGGCAGGGGAAGATCAACCCCGTTTCTGATGACACAGTAGAGGCCCAGAAGTTATGTCACCCATTTAAGCCCTAAGCAAGTCACCCACAGTGTTTTAGACTTTGCATATAGCCAAAAAGTAAAGAAGTGGCAGGATATGACTTATAAATGATGGTATATTTTAAATATTTACTTTTTACAGGTTAACATATTTAACACCAAAAAATCAATGTAATATTATCATATAATTACAGGATTTATTATACCATTAATTCAGAATACATTATAGATAGTGTGGGTTGGTGATGGGCCACTCATTTAAAATCAGTGTGAGGATCCCTTCAGCATCCTGCCAGGTGTAACTATGCATGGGCTCAACTGTAGGTCGAGACGGAGCTCTTAATGTCAGGCTCAGGTTCAAAGTAGCCCCGGGTCTGGCTCCCCTGACTCTCAGGTCTGTGAATTTTCTGCCATTCCAGGGCCATTAAGTGAGCAAATGTCCAAGTGGGCAGTTGTATGCCTGGGCAGTATCCATGGGGCGGGGGCGTCTCCCCAGCCACAGATCATCCGGTCCAGCAAGGCCATCCCTCATAATTAAACAGCTGCTACTTTCCCCAAAGATATAGGGGGAGCTTGTTGGTTATATGACTAACAGTTTATGACATCTTGGATGTATCAAGACCAAAGGCACCTATAAACACAGGTTAATCGCATCAATTTCCACTACTCCATGTGCGGGAGGAAGGACACATTCCAGACCAGGTCATTCATTGCTCTTCACACTCTAAAGGGTGACCCACAAGACAGCTGTACACAGAACATTCACTATGGTCTCAGCAGGAGACCCTCAAGAAGCCCCAGAGAACAAGAACGAGAGGCAGTCCAAGGACCCCTGCTTGGGCAGCTTTTCAGAGGACCTCTTTAAAACTTACTGTGTGAGGGGGAGGGGGATAGTGGGACAACATGTGTTGTGTGGTCTGTCCTGCACTCATTTCTACCTTTCTTGGTCCCACAGCACATAGGTAGTCCTTGGGAAAATACCTCTCTCTTTCTCTTCTCCTGTGGTTTGAATGGGCTGCTCCACTCAAGGCTTGAGGGGTGCCATTCAGAGCATTAAGATGCACCCACAAGTCATGGATGCAGGGAGCATTTCCATCTCTAAGAGCTTTGCTTTAGTGCCCTGTTCTCAATCAACAGTCCCAGAAAAACGAGACATGCTAATTTATACTATGGTGTTAATGACTGATGACCAAAGACCGAGTTACATCCCTCAGAGAGCATTTGATAGCTATGGAGTATTGGAGATTCACGAACTTTTTTGTGAGATCCTATCCCAACTTCCCCTCTTAGAGGCTGTGTGACCTTGAAGAGAACAAATCCTTTAACCTCTTTTGGCTCTAGTCTACGCCTTTGCAAAATGAGGTTGGTAACATCTACCTCTGCTGTCTTTCTGTGATTTAGATGATATTTGTAAAAGCTCAGTGCAGGCATCCAGAAAATGGCCAATGTATCATCAGGTTGGGGTGGGTAGGGATGAGGCCTTCATACATTCGGGATCCCTCCAGACCCTGCACCCACTAGGTTCAGCCAGGACCCTCACTGGGGTCAGAGCCCCAAGCTCCTTCTCTGCGTGATAATTAGATGTGTCTCTCTCCTCTGAAAGTCTCTTGAACTTTCTGATCCGTGGTTAGGACTAGCACTGAGCCGGCACCTGGGGACCATGGGAGGCCCTGAAGGCAAGGTGGCGATGAAGACAGCCAGTGCCATGGAAAGAGGACTAGAGTGGGTGTCTTGAGCCCTGGTCAGCCACCTGCCTCTGGCTCTGGTACCCTGGATGACCCTGATCATGGGGTTCCTCTTTCTGGCTCATCTCCCCCTCATGTGGCTATAATGAGGATCCTGGGGTTGTTCTGCTAAGTTCTTGCCACAGTTGGGTCAGTGTGGCTGCGGGCCACACATGGAGACCCACCATGGCCATCCTTGGCTTCCCAGGGTATTCCTGAGTGTTTCATTCATAAGCACTTGGTGTTAATCCAGGAGTCTCCTGACATGTGGAGGTTGGGGAGAGACGTGAGTCACTCAAGTACACATGGTGAAATTCTCAGGGCAATGGAAAACTGTTTCTAACTGACCAGGATCCAGGTCAGAGGTCTGAGGCAGACTGGGGAAGAAGGAGGAGACCACCTTTGGGTTTCATACAGTCCAGTTATTGTACGTTATCAGGGCCACATATAAACACGTGTATACTTACATGCACGTACACAAAGAAACGTATATATTTTCACACGTGGACATCTATACACATGTGTGTACAAACACATGCTCTCCCAGGCTACTGCAAGGCCTGCTATGAGGATACAAGCACCTGAGTGTTCCCATTTATCCCTTGATTCTCTCTCCTACCCAGACTCTGGACATCGCACGCTAAGCCTATCTTTCCCTTCCAACATCAGTCTGCAGCTCCAGGCTTCTCTGAAATAGTGATATGTATCAGTTAGCTCTTGCAGTATAACAAACTGCTCCAAAATATTGTGGTTTCAGTGACAACCCAGCTCACCATTCTGTGAGTCAGCAATTTGTGCTGGGCTCAGCTGGATGGTTCTTCTGGACTTGGCTCACTTGTGTGTCTAGAATCAGCTGCTAGGTCACCAAGAGGCTGACTGGTCTAAGATAACCTCAGTGGGATAGTGTGTCTTACTCTATGTGGTCTCATCCTCCAGCAGGCTGGCCTGGGCTGTTGACATGGGGTTCACAGGGTTCTAAAAGAAACAGCACAGAGGCATATAAGGCCTCTTGAGGCCTAAGCTCAGAAATGCACATTGCTTTTGGCTCTTGCTGCCTTCTATGGCCAAAGCAAGTCACATGACCAGCTCACCTACATGAGGAGGAGAAAGAGACTTCATTTCCTGATGGAAAGTGGAATTGGCAAAGTTGTGTTGCAGAGACAGAGAGAAGGCAACAGCTATGGCCATTTTTACAAATAATTAATCAGAGGCTACATAGTAAAGAGCCCTAAAAAAGGCTGGGTCTGGAGAGCTATCAAGATTCCCAATGGAGCAGGGCAGGCCTGACTCTGCCAGGGCTCCACCCCACACCCTCCACCCCTTTGTTGCTGCAGTAACCCTGCTGTTTCCCTGAAACATGAGAAAACCATTTTGCTCTGTTAGGTTTTTCACTGGCGGTTGAGAATACTTTTTTACCCATTTATGGGTGCAAATTAATGAGATGACAACAGACTGAAACCAATGACAACTGCTAATCTGTAAGCAAAAACAAGGGACGAGGAGCCGAGAGCACTACAGCTGTTTTATTTTCATTGAGAAATGATTTTATGTTAGAAACACTCAATATTCATAGCAAATTAAAAATAATGAAGTGAATTGATACCAATGATAGTTTTTTTGCTTACTATCCCTTTGTAAATCTATTTCTTCACACAAATTGACAGGCCTAATTGATACATACACTATTATTCCTCATTAGTAGGCTGAATAAAATAATTCTTGATTAAATTTATTGCAATTTACCAATCCAGCATAATGTTTGCAAGCTATAAAAGTCGATCAGCAGGAAACCAGGGGGAAGCAGTGACATTATTACATTTTATACAGGTCTCCCTGCCCTAGCAAAGAGAAGGCCATCAGAAGACCTGCCAAGTGGGCAATACACCATAAAGAGGGAGCCCCTACCCCAGGCCAGTTTTCAAAGGCATCAGGAAGAGCTCCAAGCCCCCCTCTCACTGTGTAGCTGGCCTGGGCTCGAGCCATCCCTGCCCTCCTGGCTCTGCCTGTCCTCAGGCAGGCCTTCAGCTGTTCCATGACTATGAGTTGCAGGGACTCCCAGGGGCCTGAGATTGGCAATGGAACCTGCCACTCACACCCATCCCATCCCAACAGGATATCAGAAGG
Organism: Monodon monoceros; assembly: GCF_005190385.1. Taxonomy (NCBI): domain Eukaryota; kingdom Metazoa; phylum Chordata; class Mammalia; order Artiodactyla; family Monodontidae; genus Monodon; species Monodon monoceros. Next base: position 39,562,850 of record NW_021703766.1, read on the forward strand.
GAGGCTGCTTAGAGATAGGATGAGAGAACAAAGCCACACCAAGCCACCCATCCCAGGGCACCCACATCAGGGAAGGTCCTGAGTCCAACTGTTCACCAATGAAATAAGATCTCCATAGAGTGCCTGCCGCCCTAATATCTCAGGTATCGCATCCTGGCAGCACTAAATGCTATATCCAGCCCCACCGTAATGTTCTATTTGGCTCAATGGGATTTAAAATTAAAATTAATTGCCAATCTTTAAAAACTTGGAGATTGTGTATAAATGTGTCCAGGTTTCCCTCAAAGAATAGGAACAACTGGCCACACTGGACCACTTTCTGTGTGGAACTGGGTCAAAACTGACCTGTTCGGGTGGGACGAGTATTCTCTGCTCCTCATTATCTTGTGTTCTGTCCCTGCATTGTTGTCCATTACCTGCCTGCCCCTGTGACATCTGTGACTTTTGCAGTGCATGATCTTGGAGTGCTCAAGGCTTCACTCCTTGTAGCTCTGGGTTGTCTCAAGGTGGCTGTGCACTCTGGGCTGGGCTGTGTTTGGGGACACTTGGCTCTTGACATGGCAAACCTGTAGCAACCCCCTAGATAGGGAGGCTTACCCAAATCACCTCCCCATTTGCTCTTCTCCATCCTGTTCCTGGTACAAACATCCTGCGCTGAACTCATCACCCCCTCTCCCCTGCTTCCATATCCACGCTGTTGAGCATTTCACCCTCCATAACCCCTTCCACCCTCTGTAAACACACCCTTACTATGTCCCGTTCCCCAGGGTCCTGCTCTCTGGGCCATAAGCTGTGCATATCCACTCTTTCTCAAGATCATGATGATGAAGAAGGGTCTTCTGGACTCCCGTATCCCCAAAGTATCCACCTAGACCAGAGCTCCGAGAGGGATAGGGACAAGAATAGTTATTTTGACCAGACAGACCTCCGTTGAAACTTTCATCAGACTCACAGCATCACAAAGATCTCCTGGAATGTAGTATGTGCTCAGTAAATGGTTTTGGATTTGATTCCTATGACTACCCTCCTGACCATCCCCAGTAGTTCTTTATCACTCTCAGTAGCAGTAAGGTGTCGTCCTGGAGGTAAGAGAGTGATTCAAACGTGCCCTTCTCCTCTGGCCCTGGGATGTGAGGTTCTGCAAGGCATGGGAGGAGCAGAAAACATCTCATGGGGGAACCATGCATGGCAGGACCAGTAAGGAAGCATCCCTGGGGACAGAGAGGAGCTCCCAGACACAAGACACCACGTGTACAACCAAATGCAATTAAGACAGTTAGGACTTCAAGACAAAGTCTCAAATCAGGAGACCTGCTCCACTGGGGATCCCAGGATGAGCTTCTCTGCAAGGACCTTGAATGTTGCTAGGTCTGTGCAAGCATGTGCCCAGTAGCCCCAGTGCAAATCTCTCTTTATGCTCCAATACTGGGAATCTGACCTCTGATGGACACTTTCACCTGCAAGTTCCCCAAGAACAGATACAAAGTACAGTTCATCACTTCCCACCCCCAGAGCTCTCCTCCCCCTCCTCCCCCTCCCCTCCC
>NW_021703766.1:39564793-39600057 GCF_005190385.1 Monodon monoceros
CCTCCTCCTCCTCGTTCCCAGTCCCAGGGCAGGGCTCAACCATATATACTCAAACTGCAAACCCCAGAGATACCTCTAACTTCCTCCAGTATGTTGCTATCGTCCCTGCCCTATTGACCATCCATCATGTGCCCTTCGTATTCACTGAGTTAGTCTTCTTTCATCTCCACACCATCAATGTGGTCCAAACCACCACTGTCTCTCATTCATATGCACCTTGCATACAGGCCACTACATCTGTCTTATTCACCACTGTTGCCCCAGCACCCAACAAAATGCCTGACACATAATAATAACAACAATAATAATAATAGTATGGTTTCTTATATTAGATACTTATGTGCTGACACTTGTCTAAGTGTTTTATGTGCATAATCTCACATCACAATTCTCTGGGGTGAATGTCATTATTATTGTTACTTACACATGAGGAGAAGGAGGCTCAGAGACGCTGTGCCCAAGGTCCCACAGGTAGTAAGTCCCAGAGCCGGGATCGCAGACTAGATCTGGTCCATCTGACCCCAGAGCCTGGTTTCTGCATCCGTATGCTGCATTGTCTCTGTGGGAGCTTGGTGATATCCATCGGTTAAATGGATGGATCACCGCACCCCTTAGTCAATCTCCACGGCCCCAGCTGTGCTCCTTCCAAATCATTCTCCATGTTGTAGCCACCATGGTGGCTATAACTTAAAATATTCAATGGTCCCCAACTCCTGAGCCTGGCTTGAAAGATCTAGCCCCTTCCTCCCACTCCATCCTCGCTTCTCTTCACTCTTCCATCAGGCATACCCATCTACTTTAATGTTCCCGGATTGATGCGCTACATTATTTCTTGTCTCAGGCCCTTGCACAGCCAGTCTCTCTGTCCACAATGCCTCCCCGCTCTGCTCCCCCAGACCTGAAACTCTCAACCTAGACCATGCTTCCTCTTGTCCTATCCCATCTGCCTAGCCAAGGCACCCATCCTCTGTGTCCCCACAGTACCCTGCACAACCCACAGGACAGTAATGGCCAGGTACTGTTGCCTCTGCTCCATTAACCTGTCAGTTCCTTCAAGTCCAGCGGGCGTGTGTTCCCTCTGGCCTCCCCACTGGCAAGCACAGTGGCAGGCATGTAATTGTCCGTGCCTGACAGAGATGCCTCTTTGTTTGAATGGGTTGATTCAATAAAGTTATTAGTAAACAAAAACAGACAACATACAAGTTAAGTGGGCTTCAAGAATCAACCATCAGAAAAAACTCATGACCCCTGGGCTTCCCTGGTGGCACAGTGGTTGAGAGTCTGCCTGCCAACGCAGGGGACACAGGTTCGAGCCCTGGTCTGGGTAGATCCCACATGCCGTGGAGCAGCTAAGCCCGTGAGCCACAACTACTGAGCCTGCGCATCTGGAGCCTGTGCTCCACAACGGGAGAGACCGCGACAGTGAGAGGCCTGCGCACCGCGATGAAGAGTGGCCCCCGCTCGCTGCAACTGGAGAAAGCCCTCGCACAGAAACGAAGACCCAAAACAGCCAAAAATAAATAAATAAATAAATTAATTAATTAAAAAAAAAAAAAACAACTCATGACCCTTGACAAGACAATGTGGTCGGTGATCTAGAGGCGTGATTTCCAGCCTTGCCGTGTGTCAGAATCACCTGGTTTGCTTTACTAAAAGCACAGGTGGCTGGGCCGCACCCCTACAGCCTCTGATTCAGTAGATCTGGGAAGAGGTGGGTGGACTGAAGATGTCTAGTAAGTTTCCAGGTGATGTTGATGTTGCTATGAGAGATACCCTTCTAGAAGATTCTGGAAGTACCCTTCAGAGAACAGTAGTACCTAGTAAAACTAGGAGGACAGGCCAAAAGAGAAATGAAACACAAGCTTCTCGTCTTGTCAGGCTTTGGTCTCAAGTTTGTAATGCACCAAACTCTAATAGAAAGTCTGCACTCGGAACAAAAACAGTTTGGGGGCAGCCACACCTAGCCCAGGGTCAACATTCATGTGGATTCCAACCTCTTGCTGCAGAAATCCTGGCTTCTCACCGACATTCTGGTATAGAACGGCCACATTTGGCACCTGGCTCTGGATGCCAGGCCCAGAGTACAGGCATTGCTGAGATGCCCCATACATCTTGCTGGCCGTCAAACAAGGCCTGACCCCCTCCTCCCTGATGGGAGCAGCTCCAGGCAAACCAATGGCATCCTGCAGACATCGTGAGCGGGGAGGAAACAAACAGATTAATCTCTGAAATTTGATACCCGTTCCAGACACAAGTAGCAACAAACTTAGCGACAAAGCTGTCAAAATATGTTCCACAGCCTCATTGGCAAGAGATCTGGACACATGAAAGAAAATTCAGCAAAACCAAATCAGTTGCCAAACTGGGAGGTTTGACAGCATGCTCAGGAATACGTTTAGATCAAAACAGGAACACGTCCAAAGGAGTGAGTGTCTCCATAAATTATTATGGAATGATTAGAAATAATTAGTCAGTGATTTCAAAATATTACATATATTTTTCAGTGGTATTGAGGGGACATGTTATATAACATGAGATTTTTTTTTACGTTGGGTTTTTCTAATTTTTTTCTTAATGCTCTCCAGCAGTTTTCAAAAGATGGGGGCCACAGATGTAGTACTCCACCATGTAAATCTCGGTGGCTTAAAAGAATGTCTTTAGGCAACAGGATTCCTTTGCAAAGCTTCTAATGGAAGGGAAATGGCAGAGAGATTCTTGTTCCTTTCTGGGCCTCTTTGGTGGGGGTCGGTCTCTAGCTGCTTTTCCTGAGTTAGAGTTTGGTATCAAAGGAGTTATAGAATTTACATTTCCAAAGGCCTCCAGGGGTGGTTGGACACAAGCAGACATGGGGTTCACCCAAGCAGACATGAAATTCCAACCAGAGCCAAGGCTGGGACCCAGGCCTCCTGGCTTACTTTGGGTAGGAAAAACCTGGAACCAAGAGGCTCCTATAGCCTTTCTGAAGAAACTTCATTCTAAAGACAGATCTTTAGAACAAATCTGTCCCTAGTGTTCCTGCCATGTGGGAGAAGAATTCTTGTCCTGGTAACAGAGGGGCATCTCCTGGGCTCTGCTCCTTCAGCTGGCCCTGGAGTGGCCGACCAGACTTGAAACAGCTGCCCCAGATCTGGGCGTCCCCTGTTGGCAATGTTCCTTCCAGCCTTGCAATCTTGGGAAGGCAGACCATGAAAGACCTACCCTCCTTACATGTCAGAGGGACGGTAAGACTCAGCTCAGCCTTCCTCAGAGAGCAGAGAGAACATTCCATCACCCAAGCATAAGGAGCCCCACAGGCCAATGGAACAGAGTAAAACACTGGCCACACATCCCTGCCCCCGCTGGCTTCTCTGGCCCCTAGCTTTTTCCACTTCCTCTTCAAGAGTTAAGACTTAACATCCTGCTAAGGGGTATTAACTTTTAAGTTGCCATAAAACCAAATAATTTTATTTATCAATTTGTTTTAATTTCAGAGAATGGCTAAGCATATGTATGAGTTAGCCGAAAGAGCCAGCATGCACACCTGCTGTGAGGAGAGCTTTCCAAAACGAGACATGAGGAAAATATTTGAATTCTATTTCCCTGTTCTAAAGTCCCATTTGGAAAAAAAAAAAAAAAAAAGAAGAAGAAGGAGGGAAGAAAAGACAAGACTTCCAACACAGAAGCAGGCCTTCACAGTTACAGCCTTTTACAAGATGATCCTGAGCTATGTTCCCTGTCTCTGAGGAAGGCACCAGCATATAAAATGGTAGTGAATTTGCATTACTTCCAATCCATCATTCTCTGGGTGTGCGGGAAAAACCAGGGGACCCGCTGCAACAAAGCTCAGCCTTCGTGTTGACAGATTCTTATTTAAGTGACTATGAATACAACAATTCCACAAATAATCTGTCAAGTGTGGGGCTGAACTGGCTCTGAACCCTGATAAATACCGACTCTCCTCCTGCTACAAAAGCAGCATGCTTGGTGTGTGGACACCGCGGAGCAGGCACGAGCACGGAACAATCTATGCTGCTATATTTCTTTCTTCTTTGTGGTTTAACGAAACAAAACAAACAAACGAACCCCAAACAACTTTGAAGGTGGCCTTTTTCCTCAGTGTTGAATATCCAGGATGGAGATGCCCTTTGATTGCACACCAGGCACTGCAGGCTGAGCCATAAGGGTCCCTTTGCAGACCACACTGATGGGCCCCTGTCCAGAGAAGCCTCCGGCTTCCTTCTTGAATGCTCCAGTCAAGTCGCCTTAAGCCTCGAGTTCCCCTGGCTGCTGTCCTAAACGGTGCACCTGGCAGCTGGAACCCAGTGACTGTGACCACACAGGGCGACCGGCAGTGCACAGGCTGCACCAGCAGGCTTGCAGTTCAAGATGAGCCTGGAAGATGGGGTGACAGGTCCCCTTGAACAAAATGTAAATCTAATCATCTTTGAAGACCACGATATACACCTAAATGTCTCTTGCAGATGTAATTTGGTATGCATTATTAATTTATTTTTCATAAAGCTCCCCAGCTCCTGAGAGGGTGAGTGTGAGCACAGAGCCGCCCGATGATAAGGCTCGTTTGTCAGGGGAAGGCGGGCATGGGTGTACAATTTCCCTTCCTAAAAACCCCATCCAGGAGAATGCTCAGATGCTTCTTAGGGAAAGAAGACTCCTGCAAACTAGATGGTTCCGGACATATTAATAAAGTGCCGACCTCTAATGGGACATGAACACTCCCGCACTGTTTGCAAAGTGAGTGGTAACCTAACAATGCTGGGCTGCCAGGCATAAGAGGAGCTGTCTATGTGTCAATTACACTGAAACTTTTGACACTGAGACCATAATGCCTATAGAAATAATTAAGAAATAATTAACTCGTTCTAACATAAAATGCTAAATATTTATTGTTTATGAAGCAATTTTAAATAATGCAAAAGCTCATGCAGTTGGGGCCATCATGATTTTCCAGTCATTAAATTAACCAGAATTTGCATTTTGGGACTCTAGCCAGTGACTTACATGCAGTCCTTAAGTCATTTTTCAAACACCCTGTCCTATCTTAATCTATTCATCATTAATCACATTTGGTCACTTTACATAGAGAACACTATTCAGATAAAAGATAAAAGAAATGCATTAATAAAATGAAAGCAAGTTGGAATACTTCAAAACATAAGGTAGAGGATGAATATGGTTATCCCAGCAATTTATACCTTGTGCACTTAGTGTTCAAATAGGGCTGGTGGAGCTGTTGCTTATTATTTAAGCGGGATTGTAAGGAGGAGCTGGCTTTTATCATATCAGGCACCCTTTCTCACTGTTCTGAAATGAGAGCATGCATCTAAGCTGGTCCCTGGAGCAGCTCTGCCTTCCAACAGCTGGGGCAGGTCAGTAGAACATGGGGAAATCCAGACCCTTCTCTAACCCAGGTTACCTCCACCAGTCACTAGACTGGCCTAGTAAAGATACACTCTGGGGCCACTCCAAGGAACTGATTCATCCTCACCTGGTGCTGTCAGTCCAGTTTCCTTCAGGGTCACTGGGAGGTCATGCTGGGCCCCACTCAGTGGCACCAATACCTCCTGGCCCAGGAACTCCCAGGCTCTCGGCCACAGGGTCTGGTCCTCTATGGGCTCTTGGACATTCCACACAATGTCTGCTTCCTGGGGCATTGGCAGAGCAGAATTGTGAGCTTGTTTCCCATATGAACAGAGGCAAAGTGAAAAGAGTGGGGAAAGAAAAGCAGGAGAAAAGGCAAGGAAGAGGTGAGGAGGGAAACTGTGTCTGCTGCCACCATTCCTCCCACCCAGAAGGACTACAGCCATAATAAACACATGATGTTCTGTGCCAGCTGGGCCAAGCCCCCTTCTCCAAGCCCACAGACTGCCTGTGCTCTCCTGGGCAGCTCCTTAATCAGGGTCACCCTGTGGCAGGTACTAGGCATGTACTAGGGCTGAACCACTGGGGTCCCATGAGAACTGGTCAGATAATGGTTGTATCATTCAAGGATTTCCACTGATTAGGTGGTAGTAGCGTGGGGGGATTGGATTGTGGCCAGGCCATGGGCTCTTTGGTGAACTGAGAGTCAAACTGACATCTTCAGAGGAGGACAGTTGAGTCCCCACCCAGCCGTATAAGCTGGCAGGTGGTGCTAATGCTGGGGTCAGCTACACTTTGGTAGGTATATGTGACGTTTAGTTTGGAGGCACCACAGGGCCCACGGGAATTAACATAATCTGTATATTGGTGTCTTGGGTATATATTCAGCCATTTGGGCCATTATAGCAAACTACCACAGACTGGGAGGCTTATAAACAACAGAAATTTATCTCTCAAAATTCTGGAGACTGTGAAGTTCAAGATCAAGGTGCTGGCAGATTCAGTGCTTGGTGAGAGCCCACTTCCTGGTTTGTCGACGGCTGTCTTTTCTCTGTATCTTCACATGGCGGAAAGGGTGGGGGGGGCCCTCTGTGGTGTCTTTTATAAGGGCACTAATCGCATTTATGAGGGCTCCATCCCCATGACCTAAGCACATCCCCAAAGCCCCACCTCCTAATACCATCACATTGAAAACATCATCACATCACAAACATTTAGTCTATAGCAATTGGATACAGGCTGATAAGGTAGACAGGAGTCAAGTACAGAGAACTCTGAAAATCTGATTAAAGTGCTTTATACTTACTCTGCAAGATGAGAAAGGAAAAAAAAAGTGATGTGCAAAGCCCACACATTCCAAGGTGCTTGATAAGTGCACTAAAATGTGGTACCTGGGGGCTGTGATCCTCAGCAAGCTCACCCCTGGCATAGAGTGAGCTCTGTGAGGACTGGGGACCACATCTGTTTGAATCACCTCTGTATTCTCAGCAGCTACAACAGTGCCGGGCACATGGTAGGTCTCCTTTCTGATGTTAAATAAAACTAAATATAATTGAGTGCTTTTAATGATGCTAAGCATATTCTTCTGACCCACACTGAAGGGCCTGAATCCAGTCATCTCCAACCAGCAGAAGAATCTGGAATAAATAGCTTGGATTGTGACCTAGTACCCGTCAGGCCATAAGCTTTATTATTTTATTTATGTTTTGTAGCTCTCCCATGTACCAAGTGCTCTATGAGATGAAACCATTGCTCAGGCCCTGCTGGGGGGGAGGGGCCGTCTGCCAATCATGATAGAGGCTGGCCAAGGGATGTCCCTTCAGGCAGCTCCAGACTGGCTGAGGTGGGTGTGGCTCAGATACAGAATGGGGTGAAGGAGGTCACTGGCAGAGCAGTCAGGGCACATGGGGGTGAGGGCCAGTGCCATGCTGTTGCAAGCAGTGTGCCTGCCTGTGCTCCAGAATATTGAGCTATTGAGTGGGCGAGTGCTCTACAGCCAGACACTTATCATTGTTGTGAGATGGGAGAGGGAGCAGATGGAGCAGGGGGAAGAGGTGACAGGGTGGGGGAAAGACGAGAGACCTGGGAAAAGAGTCCAGCACTGGGGGGGGCCGATGACTAGGAGGGACAGATAAGTCCTCTCTGGGGTCTGGCCTTTGGGACCAGTGTGTGCTGGTCAGGGCAGCTCCTCTGCCCATCACGGGACCCTGGAGACCAATGCCCCAGTAGGACTGGTCTGGAGGCGAGCTTGTAGCGAGAGCACCTAGGACACTAACTGAACAAAGATTCACTTCCAGGGCAGGCCCCTTGCCGTTCAATCTACCATGCCACCTAAAGGGGATGTGAAAGCAATATTGTCCTGATCATCGTGGAAACTGTGGCGTGTGTGATTCTGAGATACCATCACAACCAGAGGAGATGTTTTGCAGATTCACCCTCGTCATTTACTAGTTTGGACTCAGGTCAAGAAATTGAGTATTTTTATGGGTGTTTTTCGAGAATCTCCCCAAGTCTGTTTTTTCCTTGTAACAAAACTCTTGACAAAAGAAACTGGTTTCTAAAGTCCCAGTCAAAAAGTAGTAATATTCTATCCACACATTAATGATTTCAAAATTCTCCATTATGAACAATATTTATCAAAAACAGCCCACTATCAGATGAAGGATGTGCCTTATCTTTTCTTGTCAACTAAAACATTATTCACAGAAAGTTTCTTTCATATCTGTTTCAGGGGTTTCAGTGTCATTTTAAATTGCAAATCAATCATCTCTCTTGCGGCCCTCGTTCTGGAGGGGAGATTAACGCTCTGGCTAAAATTGTTTACAAAGCCATTTGTAAACCTTCTGCGGATGCAGATGAGGAAAGTTTACCAGTTTAACATTGTTGATCCCAGAGAAAGCCTTAAGCAATGACTTCAGAGGGCAAAAAAATTTGTTCATTTATCATTATTGTCATGGGCTTTCGCAAATGATGACTATTTGTCTTCATCCTATTTTTAGACAATGAGCCACAATAGAGTCCAGAAAGCCATTTTGCCAGATGGGAGAAGGTGCTTTCATTGCAAAATGTTGTCTTTTCTTTCCCTGCCCTATAAAATTGGCTTAAGTGAGAACCAAGGATATGTTTTAATGTCAGGGTTCCCAGAAGACATAATGACATACAATAAAGGCATTGCCAGCCCCAGGAAGGATGTGGTTCGAATGCACTGAATACTATTTTCAATCTAAAATCGTGACTTCTGGGATAGACAGAAGCATGGTAAAAGCCGGGTAGATAGTTATGGATTTTAGCACACTTTCATTCCTTATTAATATTCCCTTTTTTAAAATGAAACACTGCAATAGGAAGGCCAATTACTTCTCATTAAGATGAATAAAAATGTTAGAATAAGCCGGACATAAAATAAACATTTATAGTGATATATGGTGAATCCCACCGAGCTCTGAACTACTAATCAGAAACTCTCTATGGAAGAGAAGAGAAGAAAAGCCAGTTTTCATAAGAAATGTTCCAGATTCTGGGGAATTTCATCAAGCTCCCTGCTTGTTCCCCTCAGCTTGTTTCTGGCAGTATCCTGGGGAGGAGGGTACTCTTGTTTCCGTGTCTCTGATCATCTAGGGGTCTAGGAGCCCCCTTTCTGCAAATAGCCCCAAACCAGCGCTCGCTTCTCTAGGCTGGCTCCCTGGTCCTCCACTGGCTTTACGAGTTTGCCATTGATAATCATTGTATGCCTAGTCTGTCTTTAACACAAAGGAATGTTTCACCTGTGTTTTCCCTCTATCGAAGACAATAATGAGACAGGCCTTAGAGAGATTATGTAGTCAACGATCAGCACCGACGTCATAATAATAGGGGGTCCTTCTGGTTTGGGTCCAGGTGCAGGGGGCACCGGAAACTTCATCTTCTAGAAGCCTTTATCATTGAGCTGACATTTTAGCAAATAGTACTATTGACTCACTGGATACATGGTGGAAACATGAGAGCATTACTGAGCATTAATCAGCTTGAAAACATGTCACATGTTCTGAAATAGCCTGGACACACTCCTACACACACGTGCGCACGCACGCACACACGCATGCACATGCGTGCACACACACCTTGGAGTTTCGTGGGAGAAAGGATCTTAGGGAGCCCAGAGAGGCGGATGCCGCAGATTGGCTTGGTCACCGTGCACGGTGGGCTTTGGAGGAAGGCTGCTACTCGCCCGGCTCAGCGCAGGATGGGCCGCGGCATGAAGAGCTGACAACCCGCCAAGACTGCTGCCTGATTTACTTTAGCAAACTGGATACTGGCCCAGGTTCTGCTCCTCTCCATGGTATCTTTTTTTTTTTTTTTTTTTTTTTTTTAAAATTTCAGACTTACCTGACAGAAAGCTGCTTCTCCACGGGCCATTTCCTTAAAAGCAAAGAGACACCTTTGCAGTATGAGCTCCATGGTGCTTCTGTACTTTGACGCCTCATCACAATCCCGTTCCCCCAACCACAGTGCACCCCCTGCCCCTCCTCCTCTCCCTGCCCTTCCTCACCTGCACCTCCTCCCTTCCAGCTCAGCCCTGTGCCTCCGCCACGGACCTTCCCAAATGGCCCAGCCCTATTGATCCCTTGTCCAAGTTTCCTCCCTATGTGTTATCCCAATCTGAGCAGGAGCAGTTTTATTTCCAATCATGACCGTTTTGGGTTTTCTTTCTTTATTTTTTGGTCAGTAGGAGTGTTATTTATTGGCAGGGGAATTTATTACTCAATAATTTTAAGACAGCCTAGAATAAGACACAATCGTCTAAGAAAATTACTCTTTTTTTTGCTTTTTTATTTAATTTTTAATTGTGGTAAAACACACATAACATAAAATTTACCATCTTAATCACTGTAAAGTGTACCATTCAAGCAATCTCCGGAACTCTTGAAAATTACAAAACTGAAGCTCTGTACCTATTAAACAACTCCCCATCCCACCTTCCCTCCAGCCCCTGGCAACCCAGTTGACCATTTTCGATGCTGTAACCAATGTTTTTGTCCTCCTGTATTCTCTATTACCTCTTGACCATCCCTCCCGTTCAAGTCACCAGAGACTCATTGCATAATGGAAGAAATGGATAACAGAAAACAGACAAAAATAATTCTCTAATGAACTTAAGCCTCAAAAGTCTAAGCCTGGAGGAGAAGAGAACAAGAATGGCCCCAAGGCATGAGCAATAGGTGAGGAAGGACACATGATGACTTAGCAGAAGGTTTTCTACCCCCAGAGAATACATAAATGTTCCAGAAGAAAGAAGAACAAAGGAGAGAGAGCACTTAGATGCTGGTAGGTCCCCATGAAGGGGCTGGTCCTTGGCCATCCTGAGGTTGAGCCCCACAAGATGATGAGAGCATCCACAGGCACCCTGGACTAGACTGAGCAACCATGGCCCAGCACTGGATGGAAGGACGGCCACTGGGGTACCACAGCCACCTCCACCTCAGCCTTGTCATTATATAGGAGTCTAGGGAAACCCGGGAAGGCCCCCAATTTGGGGAAGATTATTCTCATGGACTTGACAAAGTAAGAGCTTGCATTAAAAATTTAGTTGAGGGCTTCCCTGGTGGCGCAGGGGTTGAGAGTCCGCCTGCCGATGCAGGGGACACGGGTTCGTGTCCCAGTCCGGGAAGATCCCACATGCCATGGAGCAGCTGGGCCCGTGAGCCATGGCCGCTGAGCCTGCGCATCCGGAGCCTGTGCTCCGCAACGGGAGAGGCCACAGCAGTGAGGGGCCCAAAAATATTTAGTTGAATGATAGGAAAAGAAATCTATTTTTCTTAAATTTCAAGGCTGCTCTAGTCTACACCTCTGCCCCCTCTGCCAGCAACTACACCCTATACTGCCTTACATTTCCCACTGCCCTGCTCAGACTCCATGCCATGTTGTGAGGAAGCCCTCCCACCAACAAGCAACACCAATCTGTCTGCCATGTGAATGAGCCATCTTAGAAGCAAACCCTCCTGGTCTGGTCAAGCTTTCAGATGACTACAGAACCAATTGACATTTTCAGTGTAAACCCATGAGGGATTCTGAGCCAGACCTGCCCACCTAATCTGCTCCTAAATTCCTAACCCACAGCAACTATGAGATAACATATAGGGTTTTTTGTTATAAGCCACAAAGTTTTTATATAATTTGTTACATAGTGATAGATAACTACTACAGGAGCCCATATCAGACAAAATCATTAAGTTGCTGGATCAACCCTCACCTGAAGCTAAGTACCTATAGACTTTTCAGTGAAGTGGATCAATAGAGTCTCTTTATTGTCTAAGCCAGTTTGAGTTGGATTTTCTATTATTTTCTATCAAAAGCATCTTGGCAGATACATTCCCAATCCTTCTCCCTTGCCTCAGACTTCTGACCTGGTGGAAACTAAAAATGTGGATTAACTGACCCTATTTAACTTCAGGTGAAGAATCTTCATTCCAGCTACTCCTGCTTGTAACTGTGGCATTAACATTATGGAAGCAGATGCTGCTGCAATCTCCATGCAGAGAATTCATTCCCTTGCTTAAGGATGTAATAAATGGAGATGGGAAGAGTTTACATCTAAATATATAAAGAGTCTATAGGTAATAACCCTTAAGTGTAAAATCACTGTAGATATCCATTGTTATTTGCTTATCCAAAGCCACCTAAGAGAAGGAGTGAGTTGTTAATTCCTACTTGACAGTGACAACTTAGCATGCTTCAAACCAAAATGAGAAACAAGAAAATTGTGTAGTGGTTACAGCATTTTGGTGGCTAAAAGCACAGGTGTAACCTTTCTGTTTCTTTTGTAAGTTGCCTCTTGCAATTCACAAAAAAGAGAGCAGGTCTTTTTTTATAGAGGAGTGAAAAACACAATTGGTATGTGTGTGTGTGTGTGTATGTGTGTGTGTGTGTGTGTGTGTGTGTGTGTAACAAAGTAGAAAGATCATAACAAGATAGCATGTATCTCAGCTCTGGCTGACAATTCTCAGAATGATCTAGAAAGAATAAGGTAGACAGTGGGTTCCAAAAGGAAAGAAATCAAGGTTAAAAGGAGGTGCTGGATAAAATACATCTCCAAGAGCCCTTGGCATTCTCCTTTGTTTGAATAAAACTAAGACTGGTCAATAACAATCATTGCACATCATGTGTCAGCTGTGGATATGGGTTTAATGCATAGATAGACATGGTCATGTGAAATCTACAGATCTATGGTCTAGGAATACCTGATAAGAATTATCAGTAAATTGTATCTTTATTAGTGCTCTTATGCTCATTTCCTGCTTTTTTTTTTTTTTTTTGAATGAGATTGTATGGATTATTGGCTCTTTATCCAGGAAAAAACTTGAAATTCACTTCTGTGATGAATCACAGAAATTCATAACATTAAGCCTCACTGAATGTTACATAGAAACATTTTTGGGAGGGACAGAGTTAATGTTTGGCTTTGAAGTCATTTGATATGGATCTCATTTTCCTCCTAACTCCTGTGTAACCCTGAGCAAGTTACTGAGTCTGTCCAAATATCATCCTTTTCATCTGTAATATTATATTGTTTGTAATAATAAAAATAGTATATGTACTCTTACAGGATTTACTATGTTTCAGACCCTGTAGTCAGTGTTTCCTGTTTCTTAACTCTTTGAATCCCATCCCCTAATATGATTCTCTTATCCCAAAGCTTGGCACATGTTAGACACTGCAATGGCAATATACACTTTCATTTGGAAATGAAATATTAAGAAGCATAAATAATAGAAGATAAATGATCTATTTCTCATACATCTAGGTGACATGAATCTAAAAATATTTTTACATTTATACTCTGTGACCAAGTACACACACACATGCACTGTGAAAGAGCATGATTCTAAAAATCAATGTATCATTGCCTTTCCTATATCATCCATTCCTATCCAGTCCACCTGGTATCACTGGGGACATCAGAGGGACACTGTGCTTCAAAGACAAATGCCATCTTAATTAGACAGGTCTCTTTTTAACATTTACCATCTCCTGTTGGGTCTAGCTCAAAGCAGTCAATATTTTTTTATAAACAGGGGAAGGAAAAAAATGTCATCCAAAATCCACATCTTTAAGTTATTGGTGTGTGTTTGGTGCAACTGTGTTGATCCCAGCATCCATGTCAGCACAATGCCATACACATGTGTTAGCCGTTTTAGGCACAGGGCGGAGGGCTGTGACCACATCACACCACCTGAATCAGAATGCATGACAACCCAGTGCAGGGCTATTCAGCCACAAGCTCATGTAATCAACCACAGTGCGGGGAGCGGGGAGGGGGGGTGACCCAGGTTCTACCTGCTTCAGATGCCCAAGTTCTCAGTTGAGACAGTGAGAGGTGTCTTACTCCTGCTGACTCAGTTCACAGGAAAACACTGAAAAAATATGAAGGAATACGCTGCCTTATCTTCAAATTTACACCAGGCACCAAAGCAATGTGGTGAACCCGCTGTAGAGGCACCATGACTCCGGAGGAAGCATGTTTATGGATTTTGGTATCAGAGAGACCTGGGTTCAAATATCAGCTCTGCCACCTGCCAGCAGTATGACTTCACATCTATGAGCTTCTTTTCTTGAAAGGGCTACATGAGATAGTATTTATATACTCCCTGAAACATAGCAAGCTCTCAGTAAATGGCAGAAGAAGGAATAAAGTAATAATGATTTTTGCCTCTCATTCCTTACCTCTTTCCCTGAGCTCCAAATTTTTGCAGAAGACTAACTACTCGATACCTCCACCTGGGTGTCCTGCAGGCCCTAGGAACCAGCATGATAAATCAAACTCACCATCTATTCCTTAAACCCGCACAAACTAGAAACCTGGGTCATCACGACCTCTTCCCCTCCCTCTCCATTCACATGGATCCGATAACTCAGTCAAGGTGTTCACTGGACTTCAGGTTGGAACTTCATCTCACAAGTCGGAATTTTCTTCTTCCTTCTCCTGAAAGTATACAAAAGCAAGATGGAGAACAAAAAAATGCTTACAAGTTTTCAGGGAAATTCAAAGACAAATGTAATGCAAGACGGCAAAATGTGTGTAAGGCTGTCAAAAGCAGCTGTGATTGATCAGAAGCCACAATAAGAGGAAGTGAAAAGAAACTCAGCGAATTGCTGGAGGAGTTCAGTGATGGTGTATCTCAGCAAGACCAACTAGGAGACATTTATTAAAGGAAAAAGACTCAACCTGAAGTGCAAAACTATCCTTGTTTTCAACAATAGGTATTGAAAATAGAGAGAGCAGTGCTTCTGCGAGAAGCACACTTAGCCTGGTTGGGACAGAGGGGCAGAGTGAGCCATAGTTGCAGGAAGCAGTCTGTGTTTGAAGCAACAGAGAAGGGAAAACCTTTGGCTTGTGAAATCTGAAGGGTGACCCTACCTTCTCCTGCCCCTTAACCCTCTTCATTGCCACTTGTCACCCCTACCGTCGAACTTATGCTAATATCCAATAGAGGGGAATCAAATATACCCAATTATAAGTAATGCCCAAAAGCAGCCATGGCTTCTATACAAAAATACTAAAGGAAAAATTGGTAATAGATAGAAAAACTTAACAAAATAAAAAAGCTTCTTTAGTAGTCATGTTTTCATAGGGCAGGTAAAAATTATGACTAAACATTTTGTCACTACTTAAAAAAAAAAGAGAAGCAATTACATCTCTGAAGAAAACTCACAAAGAAGGAACAATTGTCTCACAAATGCTAGCTTGGTATTAAAGGATAGCATTCAAAGATGAAAAATCTAGTGATAAAATCATATGCATATGTTAAGCACTGAGGCCTATACTAACATAATATTATAAACTAAAATTGGGTGGTGCAAAAGAAAGAGAAGGGAAAAGGAAATCTGCTCATTGTATTATGAATCATGGTAGAGAATGAAGAAGATAGTGTCTAAATAAATAATAGCTAAAGATGTCATAGAAAGTTATAATGCAGGAGTTATGACTTGAGCAAAATGTAAACCCTCTTAAATATTGGAAGAGCCAAAATATATCAAAGTGTAGAGGTCTCTAAGAACCAAACAAAAATCTGTTATACAATGATGTGTCGGAACTAAGACCAAATATGTGTCATGTAACTGTAAATGGGCTCACTTGACCTATCAAAAATATTTTCAGGTTGGTCCACAAAGCAAAGCCAACCCTAAGCTGTATTCAAGAGTCAGGTAAGACCGAGTCATTAGGCAAAGTTGAAAACAAAGGGATATTCAAAAGCACACCAGACAGATGTAAACAAAAGGAAGCAGAGGCCATGCTTTTCTTACCTGAGAAGGCAGGATTCATAATCAAAGCATAAAATCAGACGTTTATAATGCTAAAGGGAGAAATTCACAGCGATAATATAACCATTCAGATGACATAGCAGCAACAATCACCTGGCAGAAATTACAGGAGGTGCAAGGAGGAACAAGCAGTAACACTAAGAACAGGAGACAATTTGGCACTCTCTCCATGACAGACCAGTGGACAAAAACTTAGACTCTAGCAGCCCCAGATAACATAATTAATAAGACAGACGGGACTGAGTTACACAGATTACATATCTTGACAACAGGTCATTTATTTTCTTTTCAAATGCCCATGAAATATTAACAAAAAAATCGATCACACTGTAGGCCCCAAAGGAGCCCCGATAAATTCCCCCAAATCAGAAATAGTGGAGATGATATTCCCTGATCACAATGTAATAAAAATAGAAGTAAACAACAAAATCAGAAAATAAAAAGTCCTTGTCACC
Source organism: Monodon monoceros (assembly GCF_005190385.1). Classification (NCBI taxonomy): domain Eukaryota; kingdom Metazoa; phylum Chordata; class Mammalia; order Artiodactyla; family Monodontidae; genus Monodon; species Monodon monoceros. Next base: position 39,580,906 of record NW_021703766.1, read on the forward strand.
TGAAAAATAAAAATAAATTAAAATCACTCAGGCATATTCTTAAAGAGGAAACACAACCCGAAAGTGAAGAATTTCTAAAAAAAAAAATAGTGAAAATATTATATATCAGAACGTATGGACACAGCTAAAAGGACTCGGAAAAAAGTCATAAACTCAAAAACTTAGGTCAATAAAAAATAAAAGCAAATGAATTAGACATCTGACTAAAAAGTTAGGAATAAAACAACGGTAAGAAATAAAGAGCTAATAAAGATAAAAGCAAAAATCAGTAAGTTAGAACAATAGAAACCCACAGAACTGTAGTATAAGCCCACAAGTTGTGTCTTCAGGAGAGGGAGAAAAACAATAAGATAGCCCACGAATCAACCTGCTCACAAAAAAGGAAGAAGAAAATACAAAGAGACGGAAAATGTAAATAGACCAATGTCCATTCAAAAATATAAAAAGCTGTCTATAAAAGCTTTTGATAAAAAAAGGAGTCAAAACAGGACTAGGCCTGGGGAAATTTTATCAAGTCTTTCAGAAAATCAGATGGTCCAATAATGCTTAAATATTTTAGGGCACGTAAAAGAAAATTACCAAGATCTTTTATTGAAACAAATATAACATTATGCCTAAACCTGGTAGAGATTGGGCAAAAACAAACAAAAATCACAGTCTAAACTTATTTGGCATATTAGTGCAAAAACCATATATAAAATATTAGCAAACAGAATCCATTAGATCATTAAACTATGCTATAAAAAGTGGGTTTTATTTCACAAACTTAAGAATGGTGAAATAATAGACGAATCACTAAATATGTCATTCCATTACTGGATGTAAGGAGAAAAAACATATGATCAATTCAGACACTAAGAAAAATTACATGCTAAATTCAACAATAATTTTTGATTAAAAAATTAACAAAAGCACAATACAACACGACTAACATATAAGGGTTTCCTTAAAATTTGTAAGGAAAAGACCAAGTTGAAAGTGAGGGCCAAAAAATTTCACAGAAAAGGAAATATAAATGATTAAACATAAGAAGAGCAACTCAACTTTAATGAAAGATCTCCAATTTAAAGCTATTTCAAGATGCCTTTTGCACCGACTGGATTGGCAAAAATCCAAAAGTTTGATAATACTCTGTTAGGGATGCTCTGGGGAAACAGGTATCACATATTGCTGGTGGGAATATGAATTGGTATAACCCCTGTGGAGGGCAAATCAGGACCATCTATCAAAATTATGTATGTATATACCCTTTGACCCATCAATTATACATTTGGGAATTTATCCTCCAGTTACACTTGCATGCATTTGAAATGATGTCTGGACAGAGTTATTCATTAGCTTTGCTTGTAGGAGCAAAAATGCAAACAACCTAAATGTCCATCTATTGGGAACTAGTTAAATAAATTATGGTACATCCATACAATATAATAGCATGAAGCTATAAAAAAGCAGTGACACTTTCTACATATGGATATAGAAAGATTGCCAATATGTATCAAGTAAAACAAACAAACAAAAAAGCCCATGATGTGCCAAAGTGTGTATATTAAGCTGCCTTTTGTGTTAAAAGAGAAAATATGTCTGTGTGTATGTGTGTGTGTGTGTGTGTGTGTTAGGTTGTACGCAACTCCCTATAGTCTTAGGAAATAGTGTTGCAAATATTGACCCCCATCTACTTTTCCAGGTTGATCAACCACTCCTATTCCCTCTAACACACAGCCCACTCTGATCACACAATCTATGCTTTAGTTGCATTGAGACACTTAACAGTCTCTGGTTATCTTTGTGTGTATATTGTTCCCTCTGCCTAAAGCACCAAGATACCCCCTCCTCTGCCAGATGGACCACTCATCCTTCAGGAAGACCCAGTTCCAAAATTGCACCTACGCTAAGGGGAGAGAGAGTAGTTCCCTTCCGTGGGCTCATATGCACACCCTCTTTGTCAAATTGTACTGAAATTCTTTGCTCAGATATATAAGTTCCCAAGAACACCATGAGAAATTCAGGGGCATCAGTCATGTGTTATATTTACTTTTGCATCCCCATGACCTATCTGGCAGAGATTATGCACACAATAAATATGCCTTAGAATGGGAGGTGTAAACAACCCACATGTCCATCAACAAAATGTGACATATACATACAATGGAATATTATTCAGCCTTAAAAAGGAAGGCAGTTCTGACACAGGCTATAACATGGATGATATTTACTGAAATAAACCAGATTCAAAAGGACAAATATTGGAAACAAATATTCAAAACTTATATGAGTTTTCTAGTGTAGTTGAATTCATAAAGGCACAAAATAGAATGATGGTTGCCAGGGGCTTGGGGGAAGAGTGAATGGGGAGTAATGGTTGAATGGGTACCAAGTTTCAGTTTGGGAAGATGAAAAGGTTATGGAGTTGGATGGTGGTGATGGTTCCACATCAATCTGTACTTAATGCTGCTGAACTGAATACCTAAAAAAGGCTAAAATGGTAAATTTTATGTTATGTATATTTTACCACAATAAAAAATATGCTTTGAGTAGGGGAATCCAAGGAATCCTTAAGAAAGAAAGTCACTATCCACAAGAACACTTTTATATACTATTCCCAAAGATGGTAATATTGTATGTTGTGTTCCCGTCCATTTGTCAAAATCAATTCTACCCTTAGAAAACTTTCTCTCGAGACTTAATTGAAAGTTGTCAATGAATGGTCACAAAGATCTTAGTAAATATGCTACACCATTCATTTGTCAATAAATATTGTTGACCCGCTAGGTGGCAGACACCAGTTGCTGGGAATACAGAGATGAGAAAGACCTGTTTTCCTCACCTTGAGGAGCATCCACACAGCACTGAATCTACAGACCCTGAAACACTTTGAAGAAGCTTTGCCTCTAGTTCCTTCCAGTCTCGGGGGTCACTCTCTCACTGGTTCCCTGTACTTCCCTCTACTCTGTAGTAGTTTTCACCTAAGGTATGGAGTATCTGTTAACGTTCCACAGTAGAGAACCAATTCCCTTAAATAAACAAAACACAAAAAGTTTATAAAATACATTGGGTAGAAATGCACTGCTCATTTTTATGTGTTATTTTTGAATTGGTTATTGCTGGGGTAGAGAAGTGCTATTGATTTTTGTATGTTGATCTTGAGTTTAGCAATCTCACTGAACTCTATTATTAATTCTAATAGTGTGTGTGTTGATTCCTTTGGTTATTCTGGAGAGATGATCATATCATTTGCAGTTAATGTCCATTTTATCTCTTCCCTCCCAATCCTTACAACTCTGATTTCTTTTTGTTCCCTCATAACATTGGCCATGACCTTTAAAATAAAACTTCACCCCAAACCACCATAAGGCAGCAAAAAATGAATTAATTTTATGATATTGAAATAAAAGATTTTGTTCAAAGAAACCATGAACAAAGTTACTAAATGCTAGAAGAGAAGATATGTGCAATGTCTAAAACAACAAGGGATTACTCTTTCTAGACTATGTAAGGAATTTTTGCATGTCGACAAGGAGAAAATGTCAACCCAATGGAAAAATCGTCAAAGGATCTGAATAGTAATTTATAGATGAGAAAATTCTAAAGCTAGTAAGCTCATTGAAGAGATGCTTAAAGTCATTAATAATCAGAGAAGTGTAAATTAAAACAATAATGAGATATTACTTTACATATTTTAGACTGGTTGAGTGAGAAAGCTGGATAGTGCCAAATGGTGGGAACTTGGGGATATAAGATGTAAGGATGTAATCCAGTGCTTGAGGTAGCGTGACTGGTGCAGCAATTCTGAAGAACGATTAGTAGCATTAAGTCAAATTTTAAAATGATCTTCTGCAGGGTATCCCCAGTTCCTACACATGCTCCTAAGTGGACATGTGCAGGGAAGTTCATGGTAGCCTTGTCTGCCATGTTGAGGAGTTGGAGGCATTTGGGTTGCCCCTCTTTGGGTGAGTGGCTAGAGAAAAATATGGTGGATGCAAACCATGGAGTCCCATGCATCAACTGGGAAAAACAGTCTACATGTGTGGCTGGGTCTTAAAAACATGGTGCTGAGGGAGAGAAATTCAGAAAAGACTATGATATCTCAACCAATACCATTTATATGAAATTCAATTGCATGCATACAAATCAAGAGTACATATTTTGCAAGAACACGTATGAACAGAAAAAGCAAGTCCATGTTAAATGCATCAGAATAGTTGCCTGTAGGGGTGGGAAATGGGGAGAATGTAAATGAATAAATAGAACAGGAGCAGACCCTTGCACAGAGGGATGGTAGCAAAGCTCCATGATGGAAGTGTGGGATTTTTTTTAAAGAAAAATAAATTAAAGCAATGCTGAAAGACCGAAGGATCCCAGAGAGAGAGATGACAGGAGCTGAGCTCGTGTCTCAGAAGCTAGAGGGTCTTCTAGCTCGGCCAAAACATCATCTCAAAGTTATCTCAAAGATGCCCACAAGAAGTGGCCCAACCACGCCTTTATGTCATGAGATAAGAGCTTGGGATTAGCAGATGCAAACTGGTATATATAGAATGGATAAACAACAAGGTTGCACTGTAGAGCATAAGGAACTATATTCAATATCCTGTGATAAACCATAATGGAAAAGAATATGAAAAAGAATGTGTATATATATATATATATATATATATATATATACACATAACTGAGTCACTTTGCTGTACAGCAGTAATTAACACAACACTGTAATTCAACTATACTTCAATAAAAAATAAATTTAAGAAAATGAATAAAAAATAAAAAGAAATAAAACTGTTAAAAAAAAAAAGAGTGAACTCGGAGAAAAAACAAGATAAGGAAGGGAGAAGGGCTTTTTTGCTACTTCCCACCTTGTAAAGAAAGGGAGGGGGTGGCAACCAAGTGGGAAGGGAGGAGAGTGGGAGCCATCTCATCTTTCTAACCACCCACCAGCCTCAGCCTTCCCCGTGTCATCTTGTGCACAAAGAGTGGAGGACCCGGAGGAAGGGGGCCTTGTCTCCTGATCTGGCCAGACTCCAAGACCTCACGTGATAAGTCAGGGCACAGGAGGGGCAGACCAGGAGCCCAGAGCCCAGCCGTGTATTCTTTCCACACGGAGGGGTACCTGGTCCTCAAAAGTCTGATTCAGAGAAAATAAATAATGGGCCTCAGAAGTTCATTGGTCAGGCAACAAACACACCCAGATATCCCTCTGTCACTTTTCTTGGCCACATCATTTGACACTGAGGCAGGTTGGGGTTGCACCCCTCTTGTCAACCTAGACCCTCCAGAAAGCCAGGGCAGCAGGAGCCGGGTCGTGACGGAGACGGCGTGTTTATTAACGTCTGTTGAGAAACTGGTGACTGTCAGAGATTATGTATTGACCTGGCTTCCTGAATGTATTCTTGGCTGGTTAGGAATTGTTACATACAAGTTCTCTGGAAAGTTAGCCAGGCTGCTGTTCTCAAAATACTCTTAAGGTTGGGGGGCAGAGAGGTGACTCCTGTCTCCGGCAATTTGGAAAGCCGGAACTGGAAAGAAAAATAAATGCGGTGAAAACGTATCCACAGCAGGGAGTGGATCTGGGATCAGGGGCTGGTCACGAATCCAGAATAAGACCTTCCTAAACACAATGGAAAGCATGGACGCATGCGTGTCCTAATTTAAGGCGGTTCATTTGCTCAGTGATTTCCAGGCAAGTCCCAGGGGGATCAAAGTGAGTTCAAGGTGAATAGGTTTGCTGCCCACAGCTAAGTGACTAGATGTTATCCTAGGACAATGGCTCAGGCCCTGAAGGGCGGCGCTGTCACCTCCCAACTGTGTGGCCATCAGCAAAGCGGCAGGCACAGGGATCAGGGGGGTGGAGGGCTCTGTAAAGAAGAGGCCTGCACACTTCTGCTGGCAGAGTGGGAGCTCTGACTACAGAATGGTACATGCCAGGAAACAAGTTGAGGAACAAATCACCAGTCAGGATGGGGGCTGGAATTGTTGGCTTACTCAGATATACACCTTAGTAAGAATTTAGAAGGAAATTCGTGCAAAAGCTTGGACAGCAACCTTAGTCTAAACCCACTCACAAGCAATGAGTGGAAGCAGCATCTACTTTAGATGTCGTAGGTATAGAACTGTCACCCTTGGGTAGCAGCTACCAAGCTTTCAAAGAGCATGAGTGGAATTAGGCATAGTTGTCCTGGGCCCCTGGGGTGGAGAGACTTGGTCTAGCAGTGCCTCCTGATTCCCACGGGTCTCCAGAGAAGGATGTCTCTTAGGTGGTCCCTGAAATGCTACTGGGAAACTACCATGGTTTCACATGGAAAGGAACAAAGAGCTAGGACATTCCATAGATGGATGAATGAAATTCAGTCCTGCAAATCTTCCCTAATGTACATTTGCAACAGCTGCCAGCAGTTGGGAAACCAGATCTGCTTTGTGGCCTCCTTGATCAAAGATGATCCCTCTGGGACGTGGCAGCTTCTCCTACAACCGTCCCACCCCTGCTGCAATCCCACGGTTCCTGTGGGTTGTATACAACTCAGAGTCCCTGAATATCAAACACTCTAGGCACACATGCAGCAGTCAGCGAGACATGGCCTGAGTGGCCCGAAAGACACGGTGACGCCCCCGAAATGCCAAGCTTGCACCCAAGGCTTGGCTTTGACTCCCAAAGAATTAAAGTCAACATGTGTCTGGGCATCAAATCAGAGAGAACTGTCAACTCTTTCAACTTAGTTCTGCAGCACTAAAATTTCCTTCTTAAATAGTATCCAATTTCAAGTGTAAAGGAAGGAACGGATAATACAGATGTTTCATGGAGTTTGAAGTATCAAGAGTCTAAAACTATCACTTTTACTTTATCAGCCATCCCTGAAGAGTTCAAAGCATTTTTCGTGAACATTTTCATGCAAAATTTCACAACAGCAGACGGGGCAGGCGCGATCCTCATTTTACAGACAGAAATGAATGAGCAGCTAGAGGTCTTCAGACTCTTAGCCTCTTTCCTCTACATGTCATTCCCAAAGCCCAACAGTCAGGGCCACATTTTTAAAGCAGTGTCCCTAGATGCCCAGGCTGTTCTGGATCTTCCAGGACTGTAGTAGCAAACACAGAAGTCAGACAGTGAGGGGACAGGTGGCTTTCTGCCTGGTGGGGTCAGTGACAAGCCAGAATGCTCTTGGTCTAGAAGCAGCTGAACCAGCTCTGGCCAATCCCTGCCATGAAGAATGTGGACCTGAGTGTAACCAGATAATCTGATTGTTAAAGAGAAGATGTAAATCTAATAGTTTTTGTATAAAATCCACTGATATTTAAATGTTAGCTAATTTTGAGGAAAAAAAATTCATTGCAAGCAAAACAAATCACATCTGTGAGCCAGACACTACCCAAAGCAGCCAGTTTGCAACCCCAGTCCTAAGATGTAACCACTGATGGCAATTTCTGTCTATGTTTAGCAGAGAAAAAAAAAAAAAGAACTTCTATTTTAAACTACAAATGACCACAACCACATCTGCTTGCTAGGGGACCTACATCCTTTCTCCCCAATCTGAAATATTTTCTAAGAAAGATACTATGATGGGCTTGGGCTGTGAGCTCCTCATGTTGCCATCTCCAGACGTGGTCTGAAAGTGGCAAGTAGACTTTTTTAAATTTATTTTTTATTGAAGTATAGTTGAATTGCAATGTTGTGTTAATTACTGTTGTACATATATACAATGGAATACTACTCAGCCGTAAAAAAGAAGGAAATAATGCCATTTGCAGCAACATGGAAGCAACTAGAGATCACCATACTAAGTGAAGTAAGTCAGAAAGAGAAAGGTGAGTAGATTTTTATCTGCTTATAAAAGAGAGCAGAATGTAGGGTTTGGAGGTCTGAGCTCTGCTGAAAATAAAGCCCCTTTCCCTCTCCTTTCCAGTCTTCCATGAAAGTTTACTATCTTCTCCTGCCGTTTGCTAGGATGAAGGAAGTGGGGGGGGGTGACCCACGCCTGTGTCGACGTGGAGAGGAAACAGCCACAGGGCAAGGCTCCAAATGCCTCAATGAGAGAAGCAGGAGAAGCAAGGCACACAGGACTCCTCAGAGATACTGGGAAAGAGGTTCTTGGCTTTCTACAGTAGGTAGGACAGAATTGGAGGTTTTTTTTTTTTTTTTTAAGGTCAGCATGACCCCTGCATCTTGGAGGCTTGGGGACATGTTTAGTCAGGCAGCCAATAAACTTTGAGTCACCAAGATCAGGGTACAAGCTGCTCCATGGTGGACAAACAGGGGCTCATGTCTTGCCAACAGTCCCAGAGTTATCAGGCCCTGGAGGTGTAGGTGTGGGATACACAGCCAGAGTTTGTGTTCCAGAAGGTGTGGCCTCTCTGTACTCAGCCACCAACTGGCAGGGCTGGCAGGGCCCCCACCCTGGAGGTGTCATGATGGGCATCACCTCATGACCATAGAACAAAGCCTGGAGCAGGTGTGGACAGGGCATTTTCTCCTTCCTTGGGCCTTGGAGGGAGTTTCCTGAAAACCCAATTTGGATGGCAGCAGAGGTGGTCTTGAGTAGATAGAACTGTCCTCGGGACCCTTCTTAGAGTGTCCCTACAGGCTAAGAAAGCTAACATGTTTGTCAAAAATGAGAGCAGAGCGGGAAGATCCCTATGTCTACCCTTGGAAATAGCTCTTTCTGCTCAAGACACTTTCAGGCTTCCAACTACACACAGCCCACACCCCCTCCACCCCTCTGTCCCCTGGGGAAGTAGCCTTAACTTGCAGAGATCCAGCCTGAGGTCTTGCGGTTCAGGTCCAAGGGATGTGACATCTCCTAGCCTGCCCTGGGGACCCTGCAGGAGCATCCTTCCTTCTCATGACTTCCAGTGGATTTTTGAGCCACTGATCATGAGTCACAGTGGAGAAGTGAGTTTTCTTTACATCTGCTTGGCTATGATTAATGTATGAATCGTTGGCCTTGTGTTTTTTTCAGAAAAGAAATAAAACAGCTGTAAAGGGAGTGTACTGTGCCTACCTGCGGTCTGACTACTGTCATCTCACGTAACCAGATCAGTTTATTTGGTTAAAGTGATGTGAACTGTAACCCTGAATAATTTATTGAACTATTGAACCACTTGGAAAATAATTGAAGCTTGAGCCTAGTTTTACATAACAGATTTAAACTGGAGAGAAATGTATTAGCAAGATCTCAACCTCTAGAAATAGAAAAGGCAGTGAGGGAGCTGACAGTCCTTATCATAACATACTCTTGTATAAAGCATTTCTAACTGGCCACTGTCTGTGGCAATGACTTGGTAGCATCTCCCATCCCACGCCAGCTGGGTCCGATCACAGAGGGAAGGGAGGCAAAATGGTGGAGGAAGAGGGGCACTGCCAAAATGAGAGATAATCCCAGAGTTTGAGGAGTTGGGGGGCACAGGAAAAGTCTCTCATCCACGGCATAGACCATCCTGACAGTGACCTATAATCTAAGGGTCTGCTGCAGAGCAGCTATAGGAAGTTAGTGGTGCACAAATCAGATGCACTCCACTTACAGGGAAAGGAGGCGTCAGCTCCACCTGGCTCTGTGCCTTGATGAGAAAACATCTGGAGTACCACGTGCACATCCAGGTCCACATGATTAGAGAGGCATTGATAAACTAAGGAACCCAATAATTAGCATTCAAGGTGGAGAAGGAATTTCAACCACGTGCAATGGGAATCACTTGAGAAACACACTCTTTCTTCTTGTTTTAAAACTTTATTGTGCAAGTATATTGATACCTATACTATAGTAACAACATGTAGAAAATACAGATAAGCAAAAGAGAAAGAGAAAAATCAGAAATCACAATCTCAAGAGCCAGAGGTGCCTATCCCTTCAAGTTTTTACATAGTGCATTATATGATAAGTTGTTTAGAAAATGGAAGTCATATGATTCCATAATCTGCTTTTTTTCAATTAGTGATACATATTGCTCTTATATATAACAATACATGTTTTGAATAGGCAAGTGTACCTTGTCTATAAAATGTATGTACAGAATTATTTTGAATAGTCACATGGCATTACTAATGAGTATAGGTTGATTCTGATATTCATATTTATAAACAATGATGTGGGCATGCTGGTATGATAAAATGCAGAATGACTTTGTACTAAAGAAGCATTCTCTATGCTTTATCTTTTAATCCTCCAACCCTAGAGGGGAGATACTGCTCATTTCTCTACTTTATAGATGAGAAAAATGAACTTAGAGATTTTAAGTAAGTAACTGGCTATGACTTTGTGGGCAAGGATCAGAGATGGATTTTAAACCCAGGTCTGTCTGATGCTTCAGCCAAGATTGTAATTACCACAGTCTACTGCTGTCTACACATATCTATCGAAATTCTTCTGACTACTTCTTTAGGTTAAAGGCCTGAGTGTGAGACAGGCTAGGGCCTTGGACCTGGGACACTTTTCTGCAATGCTGGCACCTGGACAAATGTCTCCTTGAGCAACAAAATACAAAGAAACTATAAGGGACTAAAACTAACCGCATGTATGCACAGTTGGGGCAAATTATGGACAACAAGATACAAAACAGACGAAAAAGCCCAACTGGTGCTTCTGAAGAGCCAGGGGCAAAAACAGGGGATCGAGGGCAAAAGCAGGGTGCTGTGCATGCCCCTTCACACAACACCACCAAAGGGGTGGGTAAATCACCTAAGCCTCCCCTCCAGCCCGACCCCTGGACCCGCCCCTACCCTCACCCTATATAAGGTACCAGCTCGCCCCACCTCAGGGAGCGAGCAAGGGAACCTGTTACTCGTTTTCTCTCCCCGCTGCTGCAGCCAGGGCCCCAATAAAGCCTTGCCTGAATTTCTTGTCTGGCCTCTGATCGATTTCTATTGATTAAGTAGGCCAACAACCCTGGTCGGTAACAAATGTATACTTACTGGGACAAAGGAAATCAGGACTTTTACATCTAGGAAACAGAAAAAATGGTCACTGCGTTCAGAGATCGGCAGACTCATGGGGTTGTTGCATGGTTGATTCATTCTGGGCTCACCCACCTGGCCCAACGGGAACAGAGAGGCTAAGGGTGGCTCACAAGTCCTCTGAAATGGAAGGGTCTCCCTTGTGAGGCAAGGAGCATACAAAACCATCCCAGCAGAGTTTGCAGGGGTCCCTGATAGAGATGCCATCCCTGGGCTAGAGACTGAAGAGAAAGACTCGGCAACCTCTCCAATCTTCTCGTTCTATGATACCACAGCCTATTGGCCGTCCTGGTACTACAATTACGATATAAAATTGGGGGAGTCTTTATTTATATGCCACAGTTACTAAAGCAGTGTTTCAAAACCATTTCTATAAAAGAAAAGTCATCGTTGATCTCTAAAAATATATGGAGGTAGGTGGTGGAGGAGGAAGGCATGAGCCCGTATATGGAAATGTGTTCGATTGGAGCAAAATGCAAAACCAGCTTCTGTTTCCAATTACGAGCTTTGGTTCCCTGGCAGTGGCCATCCTCCACCTTGCCTGCTGCCATGCCTTGCGTTACTTGCAGGAGCCACGAATTATTATAACTTAAAATGTGTATTCACTCGAAGAAAGCTGTGATGTGGGCACCAAAAGAGATGCAGACTGCTTAGCCTAAGTTGGCCTTTTCTCCCTTCTATTCTAATAGATCTTTTTTTTATTTTTGTCACTCAAAATGAGTGTCTGGTGTACTAGCATAAATTGTTGAAAGCAGTTTTAGGTAAGGGAAGAGAGAGTAAAGTGGAGGTTTTTTCACAAAAGCCAACCTCAATTTATGTCAAAGAGGGTTAAAAGACCTTGGGATTAAAGCAATAAACTTGCTGCTGTCAAAGCTAAAACCCGCTAACAATTTAGTGCCAAACGCATGTTGTTCAATATCATTTCATATTATATTATGTCACAAAGAGATGACGGTCTGCATCACCCTGACAAGACTGATTTACCCTGAAGAATTCATCGACATTTTGCACAGTCAAAGCTGACTTCATTTTGTTTGGATGGGTGGTGGGAAATGTCTCTGTACTTGAGTTTGAATATTAGTCTGAAAATCATTCTCAGATTAAAGATTCAGGAGACCGTGGGTCCTCAGCTTGGCAAAGCCAAGTCTTTGAAAGGCAGAAATATACTTTTCATTGTTCTCATTGACAGAGTATTTAGACCAAAGACTTTAATAAAAATCAAGAAGTTAAATTAGATTTTTATGGCACCCCCTAAAGTCAATGAATTGTTAACCATTTCTCTGGAAAAAGAAAATCATACAACAAGATCATCCCTGATCCAGACATAAATTTATAAATAAATTTATAAATTCCTTAAGAGATGTTAATCACCTTATTTCCTTAGTTATGTGTATTCACAATTCCCTTTGCCCATTTTCTTTTACCAGTGAAAAAGGCATAGGTGCAGTGAGTGACATGTCAGGGTGTCTCCCAGTTCAGAGGTCATGGGACAATAGACAAAGACAGTGAGACAAAAGATTTTTCTTGGGACAATCACAGAGGAAAAAAATGCATCTGAAATTATATGCCTTGAAGAGTATCAATCAGGCTAGTTTTAAAATCAAGTAAATAAATATCCTATATAAAGTGACTTGTATAAATGTCTACCACATATGAAACATGCATCTCTATTTATATACTTAGGTCTAAAAAATTATGCAACGAAATATTGAGTGGTTATCTCTGGGTGGTGATGTTAGGGGTAACAGGTGATTCTTTTCATCTTTATGGGTATTTCTGAATTTTCTTAAAATGTACATGGCTTACTTTTGTTTTAAAAGGAAACCAAAAAAGCCATAAAACTATACTATAAAGGAATTTACTGTCCAAAGCTATCCCACAGTGAATGTCTCTGTAAAGTATGGTCTTATTCTTTAAATCAGAATAAGGCATCCCTAATTTAACAGACTCTAAAATTGAAGTTTTCAAACATTGCTTTCCCTTATGTCTGGCCTGTTCAGTGGTCAACTCGATAACCTATGGGAGGGAAATGATGAAAATGCTTCCCAATTACATGTCTGGGATTCTGTGCTGGACGTCCCCAGGGCTGCTGTGTGTTCCAACTGACGCGTGACTGACACGCTATAAGAAGTCCCACCTCCACCACCAAAGGATGCTGAAAGGCCTTGACAGATGGTCAGAACAATTCCAGGTGACAGTCAGAACTGAAGGGTCCCAGAGAAGGGAGGTGTGTGTGTGTGTGTGTGTGTGTGTTTGTGTGTGTGTGTGTGTGTGTGTGTGTGTGTATGTCTTGTCTCTTCTACATCTAGGAAAACAGACTCACCTCAGCCTTGCCCAGCTTCTCTCTCTCAGGCATCAGATGCACCATCTCATCCTTCTGTCCTCTGGCAGGATCTCAGCATCACGGACCTCTCACCTGACCTTTACCACATCTTCCCCCATAGCCTGAGGGGGCACACTGCCAAGGCCACTTTCTTTCTTTCTTTTTAAATAGGGGAGGGCAAGCATTTTATTTTAATTAAGATTTTAAATGTATTTCAATTGAACAGTCATTAAATTTAAAAAATACAACATAGGGGACTTCCCTAGTGGTCCAGTGGTTAAAACTTCACCTTCCAATGCAGGGGGTACAGGTCTGATCCCTGGTCAGGGAACTAAGATTCCACATGTCTCATGGCCAAAAAAAAAACCAAAACATAAAACAGAAGCAATATTATAATAAATTCAATAACGACTTTAAAATGGTCCACAACAAAAAAACTCTTTTAAAACATTAAATAAATAAATAATCCAACATAGTTTATTTGTGTCCCATTTCCTGACCCACATTATAATTTTCTCCCATCTGTCTTTAATCCATCTTCTATCAGATATTTAGGTACTCTTTTCTCTAAGCTTTAGCCTTTCTCTGCAGTCAAAGGCAAACCATATTCCACCCTGGCCCAAATGATCTACTTTCCTTCCTCCTTAATCCACCCTTGAATATTCCCCTGCCCACATCCAAGCCTTCAGCACAAGACAGTGAGGGTGCTCAAAGAGGGAGGGTCATCTTGATGCCCCTGCCTTCTCAGTCTGGGTGGGGGGGCACTTCCCCGTCAGCACCCTCTTCAGGGTGCCCAGTACATCAGGGTCCCAGAGGCTATAGATGATTGGGTTCAGCATGGGGCTGAGGACAGTTTTGAGGATCCCAATGTCCTTGTGCTTGTCTGAGACTGACCCTGATGTGGAGAAGGCAATGCCACTTTCTAAGCAGAGTGTTTTTCCTCCCCAAACATTAAGTGGACAAAAGATGCTATGTGTACAAAGCACCAAGGTGCCCAAAGAGCAGGAACCTGCTTGGCCCAACATAGCTATGTGAGATCATTTCCCCTCTCTGTGTGATTGGCATCAGGGTATGTGCTGGGTCTGCCTTGCAGGGTTGACATCGAATCTGGTAGCCTAAGCTATGTACGGGGTACCTGCTGTGCCAGGTGGTGGTGGCACAGTGGAATGAGATGTCACCCCTGCACCCTAGGGGCTCCCAATCTAGGGATGAACTACAACCAAGGTCCAGATGTGAAAGGGATGAAAGAGAGGCAAAAGCAAGTGGGGTTGCAGACCCATGACTTTTCTGGGGGAAATACCAAGAAGGGTTCGTGGAGGAAGTTGCAGTGAAAGTATGCTTTGGAGGATGAAGAGGCAACTGCCTTTGACACACTTTGATGTGCAAGGCACTTGTGGTTAAGAGATGAACAGTGACGGTAACCCCTAATGAAACGGGCTGCTCGGAGAGCTGGGTTCTTCTGCTTTTCTCTTGTGTAGCCCTCAAGTGAGGCAGAATAATCTCCTACCCTGTAGTAATTCCACATGGCCGTGAAGATAGCAGTTAAACTGTCCCCAGCCCTCTCCCTCCCAGGAGAAGCAATCCCTAAGATCAAGGTCATCTCTCCTTTGCACATCGGTTCCTGTTCCTTTGATTGTGCTTCTGTTCTAGGTCCTTCTGTTTCCAAAAAGACTAACCCTGCATCTGCCACTCATGGCCTCTCCACCTGACCTTCAGGAAGTGCCCTGCCCACACTCTGGCCAGTCCCACCTCTGGCAGCACCTGAGGATCTTGGCTGCCTGTAGGAGGAGACGGGGATGAGGTCAGTGCCACGAAGGGATAGGCAGTTCAGAAGGATATGGATTCAGCCATCCTCACTGACCACTGGCTCCTGCCAGGCCCTCTGTGTGGAACACAGCTCCAGGACCAGAAACTGCACTCCAGGTATTCCTGGGCTGGTGTGGAAGCAAAAATTGGCAACAAATCTACAGCTCGCAGCACAACAGTGCTGGGATACATAGAGGAGGAGCAGAGAAAGGTGCTTAGGTGAGGAGACATTTAGCCTGCGTCTCCACAAAAGACAAGCAAAGCCAAGTCCAGAGGGGGATGCAGTCAGAGAATTCTAAAGAATTGATGGAATGGTTTTGTGGGGGCAGGATGGAAGATAGAACTGGCAAGGTGCAGGTAGGGTCCATACAGCCTAAGATGTTTTAGGGAATCTGGACTTTATCCTCTCGGAACCCTGAGTCATTGAGGGGGTCTGGGCAGCGTTAAGTGTACTGTCAATTTGTTGGGTTGGAGAGTGATATCTCATTGTAGTTTTGATTTGCTTTTCCCTGACAACTAATGGTGCTGAGCATCTTTTTATGTGCTTATCAATCATTTGTATATCTTCTTTGGAGAAATGTCTATTTAGGTCCTTTGCCTATTTTCAATTGGGTTATCTTTTTATTTGAATTATAATGGCTCTTTATATATTTTGGATACAAGTCCCATTGAAACCGAGCAGGATCCTGTGGGACCTTCCAGGAGACAGACACCCTCATGTCCCCTGCTTCTTATTTATAGAAAATCTTTAGCCTCCTAGGCCTTCCCTGAGTTCCTAAGAGAAAATTTAATCAGTTAATAATTAAAGAAGTGACAAAATACAGAAATAAAAGAAAGCAGTCAAGCAAAACAATATAATAATAGCTTAACCATGAAACAAACCCAGGGACCCTTAGTTGCTTCTCATGTGCCATAGATAATATCCTGATGCATATCCTTGAGTTGTTTTGCAGAAACTGAGACCACTCCACCCCTGCCACCTGGTGGAGGAAGTTGACTGCATGCTGACCACCAGCACATAGACCCAGACAACTTGGTATCAGAAAACTGATGATTGAGTTTCCCAAAATATTACCATGTTACCTCACCACCAACCAGTCAGAAGAATGACCACGAGCTGTTCACACACCCCATATCCTTCAACCCTAATGTTGCCTTGAAAAACCCTTCCCTGAAAGCCGTCAGGAGTTTGGGTCTTTTGAGCTTTAGCTGCCTGTTCTCCTTGGTGCCCTGAAATAAGCGCTGCACTTTCCTTCACCACAACCCCGTGGCAGTAGATTGGCTTTGCTGTGCATCAGGCAAGCAGACCTAAGTTCACTGGGTAACACCTTATCAGATATGTGCTTTACAAACAGTCTTCTCCACTCATATTTCATCTCAATGATTGATGCGGCCTCTTGCTGGTCTCCTTCCTTTTTCTCTTGCTCCCCTACAACCCAGGAGCCAGCGCAATCGTTTAAAATGTAAATCGGGTTATATTTCTCCACGCAATATGATCTTTTAAAAATGCTACTCCCCTGCATAAAAAAAAATGTGTAAGAAAATAAATTCTTTCTCTGGCTTCCCATCACTATTGGGATAAACTGCAGGGTCCTTTCCCTGGCCTGTAAGGTCCTCAAGGATACTGCCTTTGCCTGTATCTCCACTTCCCTTCCCATCACTCTCTGCACCCTAGCCACCCCCAGCCACGCTAACTTGGGTTCAGAATCCCCAAGCTCCTTCCCTCCCTATCCCCTTTGTATTCCAGAAGGCTTCCTCTGTCCTCTTCCCCTGGCCAACCCCTTTCCAACTGTATCAGGTTAAGTGCAACTTCCCTGGGGAGAACATCATGGATTTTCCAGTCTAAGTTATGCCCCTTTGACACAAGAAGGGCAGTGCCATCAAACTCGTCACACTTTGATTAGAGGAATTATTGATTGATGGCTGTTAGACTAAAAGCTGCAGAGGGACAGGGCTTGTCTGTGTTGTGTCCAGCACCCAACAGTTTCTGCAGAGGAAAGGGACAGGATTCAAGTCCCCTCCAGGCACCAGGAGCCTTATGGAGAAGCTGAGGACATAAGGCCCCTCTCTCAGGGTGCCATCTCCCCAGATGAAGGCAAACCCGAGAATGCTTATTTTAAAAGAACATTTATTATATTTCTGTTCTGTTCTATATGATCTGCACACCATTATTCTCAACAGATTTGGAAATCACAAATTTACAGTTTCACCCAAACTCCTTGCTGACTTTTGGTGTTGAAATTTGCCATCACAATCACCTTACAATTCATTAGTAATCCATCAGCCTTTTGTTTCTCTTAAAGAACAGAGGACCATGTTTCCTACAGTTTGGGAGAGATCCATTGTCTTTGGTTTTTTGTGTGTTTTCTTTTTTTTAAGTTTTATTTTAAGAATGACTTTCTAAGAGGCTTTGAAGCTAAACCTAGTGTTATTTGTGAGTTTTTCACCTGGGATCTGACAGGAGTCAGGGACAGAGCTGAAAGGGACTTCAATGGTCATCCTGGATAGGAAATAGATCCAGAAGGTCACCAAGGCTCACACAGACATTTTGTGATGGAGCTGGGACCACAGCCAGCTCCCTGGATGCCCATTCCATGCTCCTCCTCCTTTGTATCCATTCACCCTTCACTTGGAAATGGTACCCTCATTTTCTAATTTTGCTCTTAGAAACTCCCTTTTCCAGCACCCTTAGCCCTTTTCTTTAAGTTGTCCCATATCAAGCTCAGAGGTGGATCATGAGATCATAATTCAGGCAACTAGCACTTTGCATTCATCTGTCCGTAGTGATTAGTTTAGAATTAGACATGTGACCAAATTAGAGTCAATGAGATGTAAGCAGATTGTCTGTGGGAATGCTGGTCAGAGGCTCTCATTCTATCCCAGGCTAAACTTGAGGGTGGGTGCAGGTGCCAGAGCTGTTGCGGCCATCGCTTTTTTTTTTTTTTTAACATCTTTATTGGAGTTTATTTATTTATAAATAAATTTATTTATTTTTATATAATTTTTATTTCATTTATTTATTTTTATACACTTATTATTTAACACCTTTATTGGAGTAACATCTTTATTGTAATTGCTTTACAATGGTGTGTTAGTTTCTGCTTTATAACAAAGTGAATCAGCTATAAATATATATATATCCGCATATCTCTTCCCCCTTGCGTCTCCCTCCCTCCCACCCTCTCTATCCCACTCCTCTAGGTGGTCACAAAGCACCGAGCTGATCTCTCTGTGCTATGCGGCTGCTTCCCACTAGCTATCGGTTTTACATTTGGTAGTGTATATATGTCCATGCCACTCTCTCACTTTGTCCCAGCTTATCCTTCCCCCTCCCCGTGTCCTCAAGTCCATTCTCCAGTAGGTCTGCGTCTTTATTCCCATCCTGCCCCTAGGTTCTTTACGACCATTTTTTTTTTTTTTAGATTCCATATATATGTGTTAGCATACGGTATTTGTTTTTCTCTTTCTGACTTACTTCACTCTGTATGACAGAATCTAGGTCTATCCACCTCACTACAAATAACTCAATTTTGTTTCTTTTTATGGCTGAGTAATAGTCCATTGTATATAGCTGCCACATCTTCTTTATCCATTCATCTGTCGATGGACACTTAAGTTGCTTCCATGTCTTGGCTATTGTAAATAGACCTGCAATGAACATTGTGGTACATGACTCTTTTTGAATTATGGTTTTCTCAGGGTATATGCCCAGTAGTGGAATTGCTGGGTCATATGGTAGTTCTATTTTTAGTTTTTAAGGAATCTCCATACAGTTCTCCATAGTGGCTGTATCAGTTTACATTCCCACCAACAGTGCAAGAGGGTTCCCTTTTCTCCACACCCTCTCCAGCATTTATTGTTTCTAGATTGTTTGTAGTCACCATTCTGACTGGTGTGGGGTGATACCTCATTGTAGTTTTGATTTGCATTTCTCTAATGATTAGTGATGTTGAGCATTTTTTCATGTGTTTGTTGGCAATCTGTATATCTTCTTTGGAGAAATGTCTATTTAGGTCTTCTGCCCATTTTTGGATTGGGTTGTTTGTTTTTCTGATATTGAGCTGCATGAGCTGCTTGTAAATTTTAG
>NW_021703766.1:39600157-39650157 GCF_005190385.1 Monodon monoceros
TGCATTTCTCTAATGATTAGTGATGTTGAGCATTTTTTCATGTGTTTGTTGGCAATCTGTATATCTTCTTTGGAGAAATGTCTATTTAGGTCTTCTGCCCATTTTTGGATTGGGTTGTTTGTTTTTCTGATATTGAGCTGCATGAGCTGCTTGTAAATTTTGGAGATTAATCCTTTGTCAGTTGCTTCATTTGCAAATATTTTCTCCCATTCTGAGGGTCGTCTTTTCATCTTGTTTATGGTTTCCTTTGCTGTGCAAAAGCTTTTAAGTTTGAATAGGTCCCATTTGTTTATTTTTATTTCCATTTCTCTAGGAGGTGGGTCAAAAAGGATCTTGCTGTGATCTATGTCATAGAGTGTTGTTCCTATGTTTTCCTCTAAGAGTTTTATACTGTCTGGCCTTACATTTAGGTCTTTAATCCATTTTGAGTTTATTTCTGTGTATGGTGTTAGGGAGTGTTCTAATTTCATTCTTTTACATGTAGCTGTCCCGTTTTCCCAGCACCACATATTGAAAAGGCTGTCTTTTCTCCATTATATATTCATACTTCTTTATGAAAAAAAAGGTGACCATATGTGTGTGGGTTTATCTCTGGGCTTTCTGTCCTGTTCCATTGATCTATATTTCTGTTTCTGTGCCAGTACCATACTGTCTTGATTACTGTAGCTTTGTAGTATTGTCTGAAGTCAGGGAGCCTGATTCCTCCAGCTCTGTTTTCCTTTCTCAAGATTGTTTTGGGTCTTCAGGGTCTTTTGTGTTTCCACACAGATTGTGAAATTTTTTGTTCTAATTCTGTGAAAAATGCCAGTGGTAGTTTGCTAGGGATTGCATTGAATCTGTAGATTGCTTTGTGTAGTATAGTCATTTTCACAATGTTGATTCTTCCAATCCAAGAACATAATATATCTCTCCATCTGTTTGCATCATCTTTAATTTCTTTCATCAGTGTCTTATAGTTTTCTGCATACATATCTTTTGTCTCCTTAGGTAGGTTTATTCCTAGGTACTTTATTCTTTTTGTTTCACTGGTAAATGGGAGTGTTTCCTTAATTTCACTTACAGATTTTTCATCATTAGTGTATAGGAATACAAGAGATTTCTGTGCATTAATTTGTATCCTGCTACTTTACCAAATTCATCGACTAGCTCTAGTAGTTTTCTGGTAGCACCTTTAGGATTCTCTATGTATAATATCATGTAATCTGCAAACAGTGACAGCTTTACTTCTTCTTTTCCAACTTGGATTCCTTTTATTTCTTTTTATTCTATGATTACTGTGGCTAAATCTTCCAAAACAATGTTGAGTAACAGTGGTGAGAGTGGGCAAACTTGTCTTGTTCCTGATCGTAGTGGAAATGGTTTCAGTTTTTCACCATTGAGGACAATGTTGGCTGTGGGTTTGTCATATATGACCTTTATTACGTTGAGGTAAGTTCCCTCTATGCCTACTTTCTGGAGGGGTTTTATCATAAATCGGTGTTGAATTTTGTCAAAGGCTTTTTCTGCATCTGCTGAGATGATCATTTTATTCTTCAATTTGTTAATATGGTGTATCACATTGATTGACTTGCATATATTGAAGAATCCTTGCATTCCTGGGATAAACCCCACTTGATCATGGTGTATGATCCTTTTAATGTGCTGTTGGATTCTGTTTGCTAGTATTTTGTTGAGGACTTTTGCATCTATGTTCATCAGTGATATTGGCCTGTAGTTTTCTTTTTTTGTGACATCTTTGTCTGGTTTTGGTATAAGGGTGATGGTGGCCTTGCAGCCATCTTGTTACCAGAGCTGAGAAATGGACCACACTCTTTCTGAGAACCCTGTCCCTGCCTTGAGGCAGCTGGGCCTGCAAGTAGCACTGCTGCTATTCTTTTAGTAATGAATGTTGGGGAATTCCCCTCATTTCAGGTTCCTGACACCTGCCCAGAAAGAGTCCTACTGAATGTAGTCTACCCATTCCTGTCCCTTATTTCCATGTCTCCCTCCAGGACTGGGGCTCAGCTGCAGGTCATGCAGCCACATGCTCATAGAGGGCTCTGCACCAAAATGGCCTGAGCATCTGCAGCCTGCTGTGGGCTCACTGCCCCACCTCACTCATGACAACCTTCACTTTCTTTGGCCACCTGTCTCTCAGCTGGAGTGCTCTTGCATTTGGGGGATGGGTTCTTCCTCCTATGTGTGGTCCCACATGCAACAATCTTTTTATCAGTCTGCCTCCCCTGCCTCATGACTACAACAACCTTCAGCCCCCACCCCAAGCACATCCCCTGGGATCACTGGAACTTGGGACATGCACCCTCCCTCTCACCCTCGCCCTCCAGCCCTGCCCTCCTTCACAGGGAACAGGAGAGCTGCTGGCCCCAGGCTCGCTCCATCCCATGACTGCTCCTCCTGAGGTCTCACTTCCCCTGATCTCTATAGGTCAAAGGAGGACACAGACACTCATCTCTGTGTTGTCAGAGCCCCCTGCCCAAGGCTGTGAAACGAGGCTTTTGTTCTCCCAACAACAGCCACTGACAGCACTGCACAAGTGGCTGGTCCCCATCTCCTGCTGGAGGCTCTTCAACCACTTAACATGGTTTTTCAATTTCCACTGCTCATGCCCATACATCTCTATCCTGGCAAATGGAATGCCACGGGAACTTTCCTCTTCAAAATTCTGATGAATGGCATTTTTACCCTGGAATGATCCCTAAGTTAAAGTGAGATTCACCAATATTCATTTTGTGATAATGGCATAGAGCACCGGTCCAAAATTCATGGCAAGCACACTCTGCAACATTCTCCTCCTTGAATGCAGGCAGAGAAAATGTCTGACTCTATGTATCTGCATGTATGCACACCCGTCCTGGCATATCTGCACGTATGCAGTGCACATGTGCACGCACACTCCCCCCACATGCAGCCCATTGCACACCCCATCTCTCAGACTCAGTCCAGTGGCATTGCAGGAACCAACCATCCCAGGGACAGGCTGAGTGAAGGCAGATGGGCAGATGTGAATTTGGAGGAAGAGAAGAGACAGTAATGGGTGTTTGATGTCTCCCATCTACCACCAGCTAGGAAAGAATTCATCAATTCCACCACTCATCCAAACACAGCATGATGCTGGTGGCGGGTAAACACAGCCTGGGATGCCTGCTCTCTCCCATGCAGGGAAGCAGGGAGGATGGAACATGGGCTGGGCTTGGATACTGGGTCTGTATCAGTGGGAGCTCAAGGCTCACAGCTGGTCCCAGGTGAAGGAGAGTGCTGAGCTCCAAAGAACTCTCCCAGGGTCTTCGGTGAGTGTTTTTAAGTCAAGAGCATTTGTTGGAATAAAGAAGACTCTTCACAAGTCACAAAAAAGATCCTTGCTCCTCACTCCCATGGGTAGCAAGAGACAACCCTCTCCATCTCACAAACCCTAAAGCCCCCTCCCTGGCCATCGACAAACCTTTCTTCTCCGTGTCCTGCCCCACATGACTGCCCACACCAACCCCGCCCCAGGAACATTCCTGTTTATTTCCTCCTTTCCTAGCCTTATGCCTCTAATCTGTATTTCTCACTACTGTGCCTAGGAACACCGATGCAATGTCAAGGAGTTAGGGACTGCATCCCACCTTTCTGACCATCTTCCAGCCGTTATAATTCATCATCACCTATTGGCAAGCAGCCACCATGCTCCATGGCAAGAAGGTACACAGTGGCAGTGGCGTGAAAACATTTTGTTTGCATTTTTTACTAGATATATATATTTTTTTCTTTTCTTCCTCCTTTTGAACCACAGGAAAGAGAACCCTAAACCCCCACACCTTGCCACTTCATAAATCTTCTGTCCCTAATTGTGCCTCTGGGGATGCTCTTGGACAGTCTTTCAGAGGAAATGCTACCTGGTCTTCCAAGGTTTGGTTTATCACCTCGGCTGCTTTCTGCCAAGTTTGCTCTGTCATGAGAGCTGTTTCTTTAAATATTTGAGTTATTTACTATGAGGAGATAGGGTGGTGATAATCAGAGCTGGGGCTTTTTGCTTATCTACATGTATATGTATATATACAAGACACATAACTGTCCACTTCCTAAAATATTACTCAACTAAGATTTTCATCAACCTCACTGGTGGCCCAGTGCTGCTTGGGTGAGTTTCTGAGGACTGTTGACACAGAGTGGGGCACAGAGGAATGTGCATGAATGGTGAGTTACCACTAGCACCCCCTCTTCCTAGAAAAGACCCCTGCCCTGAAGCCATACTCATCCTCTTCTCTGTGCTCCAGTGTGCAATTTCTAATGCATTAAAGGAAAAAACTGGGGAGGCAACGCTTTGCTATTTCCACTTCCAAAAATGTTGAGGATGAAGTTGATACATTCTTAAGGAGGAAGAAAAAGAAGAAGAAAGTAGAGGACTGTCATGGCCAAAGCAGAGAGAATAGATGAGGCATTGTGGGATAAGGGTACTGCCACAGGAACAGTAACCCTTATAGGGAGAGTCTCTGTGTGGGGGAGAGGAGCTGTGGGCAGAGCAGTTATTAGAATCTTAGCCAGAGGTCAAATTACAGGGAGGGAGAAATTAGGAGTATAGGATTACCAATTTTGTTTACCTTTTCAAAGAACCAGCTTTTAGTTTTATTGATATTTGCTATCATTTCCTTCACTTGTTTCTCATTTGTTTCTGATCTGATCTTTATGATTTCGTTCCTTCTGCTAACTTTGGGTGTTTTTGTTGTTGTTCTTCTTCTTCTCTAATTGCTTTTTGTATAAGGTTAGGTTGTTTATTTGAGATTTTTCTTGTTTCTTGAGGTAGGATTGTATTGCTATAAACTTCCCTCTTAGAACTACTTTTGCTGCATCCCATAGGTTCTGGGTTGTCGTGTTTTCATTGTCATTTGTTTCTAGGTATTTTTTTTTATTTTCTTTTTGATTTCTTCAGTGATATCTTGGTTATTTAGTAGTGTATTGTTTAGCCTCTATGTGTTTGTAGCTTTTACATTTTTTTCCTGTAATTAATATCTAGTCTCACAGTGTTGTGGTCAGAAAAGATACTTAATATGATTTCAATTTTCTTAAATTTACCAAGGCTTGATTTATGACCAAAGATATGGTCTCCCCTGGAGAATGTTCCATGAGCACTTGAGAAGAAAGTGTATTCTGTTGTTTGTGGATGGAATGTCCTATAAATATCAATTAAGTCCATCTTGTTTAATGTGTCATTTAAAGCCTATTTATTTAAATGTGCTTCCTTATTTATTTTCACTTTGGATGATCTGTCCATTGGTGAAAGTGGGGTGTTAAACTTCCCTAATATGATTGTGTTACTGTTGATTTCCCATTTTATGACTGCTAGCATTTGATTTATGTATTGAGGTGCTCCTATGTTGGGTGCATAAATATTTGTAAGTGTTATATCTTCTTCTTGGATTGATCCTTTGATCATTATGTAGTGTCCTTCTTTGTCTCTTGTAACAGTCTTTATTTTTTTTTTTTTTTGCGGTACGTGGGCTTCTCACTGCTGTGGCCTCTCCCGCTGCAGAGCACAGGCTCCGGATGCACAGGCCCAGCGGCCATGGCTCACGGGCCCAGCCACCCCGCGGCATGCGGGATCCTCCCGGACCGGGACACGAACCCGTGTCCCCTGCATCGGCAGGCAGACTCCCAACCACTGCGCCACCAGGGAGGCCCAACAGTCTTTATTTTAAAGTCTATTTTGTCTGATATGAGTATTGCTACTCCAGCTTTCTTTTGATTTCCATTTGCATGGAATATCTCTTTCCATACCCTCACTTTCAGTCTGTATGTGTCCCTAGGTCTGAAGTGGGTCTCTTGTAGACAGCATATATATGGCTTTCTTTTTGTATCCATTCAGCCAGTCTGTGTCTTTTGGTTCGAGCATGTAAGTAGAAGACTCAAATCAACAGAATTAGAAATAAAAAAGGAGAAGTAACAACTGACACTGCAGAAATACAAAGGATCATAAGAGATTACTACAAGCAACTCTATGCCAATAAAATGGACAATCTGGAAAAAATGGACAAATTCTTAGAAAAGTACAACCTTCCAAGACTGAACCAGGAAGAAACAGAAAATATAAACAGACCAATCGCAAGCACTGAAATTGAAACTGTGATTAAAAATCTTCCAACAAACAAAAGCCCAGGACCAATGGCTTCACAGGTGAATTCTATCAAACATTTAGAGAAGAATTAATGCTTATCATTCTCAAACTCTTCCAAAATATAGCAGAGGAAGGAACACTCCCAAACTCATTCTACAAGACCACCATCACCCTGATACCAAAACCAGATAAAGATGTCACAAAGAAAGAAAACTACAAGCCAGTATCACTGATGAACATAGATGCAAAAATCCTCAACAAAATACTAGCAAACAGAATCCAACAGCACATTAAAATGATCATACACAATGACCAGGTGGGGCTTATCCCAGGAATACAAGTATTCTTCAATATACGCAAATCAATCAATGTGATACACCATATTAACAAACTGAAGGATAAAAACCATATGATAATCTCAATAGATGCAGAAAAAGCTTTCAACAAAACTCAACACCGATTTATGATAAAAACTCTCCAGAAAGTGGGCATAGAGGGAATCTACCTCAGCATAACAAAGGCCATATATGACAAACCCACAGCCAACAATGTTCTCAATGGTGAAAAACTGAAACCATTCCCTCTAAGATCAGGAACAAGACAAGGCTGCCCACTCTCACCACTATTGTTCAACATAGTTTTGGAAGTCCTAGCCATGGCAATCAGAGAAGAAAAAGAAATAAAACGAATCCAAATCAGAAAAGAAGAAGTAAAACTGTCCTTGTTTGCAGGTGACAGAATACTATACATGGAGAATCCTAAAGATGTTACCAGAAGCCTACTAGAGCTAATCAATGAATTTGGTAAAATAGCAGGATACAAAATTAAAGCACAGAAATCTCTTGCATTCCTATACACTAACAATGAAAAAGCTAAAAGAGAAATTAAGGAAACACTCCCATTTACCATTGCAACAAAAAGAATAAAATACCTAGGAATAAACCTCCCTAAGGAGACAAAAGTCCCATATGCAGAAAACTATAAGACACTGATGAAAGAAATCAAAGATGATACAAACAGATGGAGAGATATACTATGTTCTTGGATTGGAAGAATCAGCATTGTGAAAATGACTATACTACCCAAAGCAATCTACAGATTCAATGCAATCCCTATCAAACTACCACTGGCATTTTTCACAGAACTAGAACAGAAAATTGCACAATCTGTGTGGAAACACAAAAGACCCCGAACAGCCAAAGCAATCTTGAGAAAGGAAAACAGAGCTGGAGGAATCAGGCTCCCTGACTTCAGACTATACTACAAAGCTACAGTAATCAAGACAGTATGGTACTGGCACAGAAACAGAAATATAGATCATTGGAACAGGATAGAAAGCCCAGAGATAAACCCACACAGCTATGGTCAACTAATCTATGACAAAGGAGGCAAGGATATACAATGGAGAAAAGAAATCCTCTTCAGTAAGTGGTGCTGGGAAAACTGGACAGCTACATGTAAAAGAATGAAATTAGAACACTTCCTAACACCATACACAAAAATAAACTAAAAATGGATTAGAGACCTAAATGTAAGACAGGACACTATAAAACTCTTAGAGAAAAACATAGGCAGAACACTCTATGACATAAATCACATTAAGATCCTTTTTGACCCACTCCCTAGAGTAATGGAAATAAAAACAAAAATAAACAAATGGGACCTAATGAAACTTAAAAGCTTTTGCACAGCAAAGGAAACCATAAACAAGACGAAAAGACAGCCCTCAGAATGGAGAAAATATTTGCAAACGAAGAAACTAACAAAGGATTAATATCCAAAATATACAAGCAGCCCATGCAGCTCAATATCAAAAAACCAAACAACCTAATCCAAAAATGGGCTGTAGTCCTAAATAGACATTTCTCCAAAGAAGAGATATAGATTGCCAACAAACACATGAAAGGATGCTCAACATTACTAATCATTAGACAAATGCAAATCAAAACCACAATGAGGTATCACCTCACAGTGGTCAGAATGGGTGTCATCAGTAAATCTATAAACAGTAAATGCTGGAGAGGGTGTGGAGGAAAGGGAACCCTCTTACACTGTTGGTGGGAATGTAAATTGATACAGCCACTATGGAGAACGGTATGGAGGTCCCTTAAAAAACTAAAAATAGAGCTACCATATAATCCTGCAGTCCCACTACTAGACATATACCCTGAGAAAACCATAATTCAAAAAGAGTCATGTACCACAGTGTTCATTGCAGCTCTATTTACAATAGACAGGACATGGATGTAACCTAAGTATCTATTGATAGATGAATGGTTAAAGGAGACGTGACATATATATACAATGGAATATTACTCAGCCATAAAAAGGAACAAAATTGAGTTATTTTTAGTGAGGTGGATGGACTTAGAATCTGTCATACAGAGTGAAGTAAGTCAGAAAGAGAAAAACAAATACTGTATGCTAACACACGTATATGGAATCTGAAAAGAAATGGTTATGATGAACCTAGAAGTGGGACAGGAATAAAGATGCAGACGTAGAGAATGGACTTGAGGACATGGCAGCGGGGAGGGTAAGCTGGGATGAAGTGAGAGAGTAGCATTGACATATATACACTATCAAATGTAAAATAGATAGCTAGTGGGAAGCAGCTGTATGGCACAGGGAGATCATCTCAGTGCTTTGTGACCACCTAGAGGGGTGGGATGGGGAGGGTGGAAGGGAGATGCAAGAGGGAGGGGATATGGGGATATATGTATACATATAGCTGGCTCACTTTGTTATACAGCAGCAACTAACACAACAATGAAAATCAGTTATACTCCAATAAAGATGTTAAAAAAAAGGAGTATAGGATTAACAATAGAAACCACTATACATAAAGTAGGTAAGCAACAAGGATTTACTGTATAGCACAGGGTATATTCAACATCTTGTAATAACATATAATGGAATATAAAAAAATAACTGAATCACTTTGCTGTATCCCTGAAACTAACATCATATTGTAAATCAACTATACTTCAATAAATGAATAAAATAAAGTAAAATAAAATAATATAAAATAAAATAATATAAAATAAAATAAAATGGCCCTGTCTCACTCCCCAGCTCAGAGATTTTGAAACACAGGTACAGGGAAACGCAATTTCTGGTGGGTTCCACCTCCTCCCCCTGTGTCCAGCTGAGCATCCTCGAGGGCATGAAAGTGTACTGCAGGTGCACAGAGAGAGAAAACAAAGTTGAAACCCCCAAAGTCAGACTCAGGGTGAATTTGTGAGATCTTGGAAATAACCCCCAATCAGAGTATCCATGTTCTCCCCTTTAAAACAGAGGGGGTTGGTCTAGGGTTGCCACGTAAAATATAGGACACTTAGCTAAATTTGAATTTCAGATTTCAGATAAGCAATGAATTTGAGATAAGCAATTTGAATTTGAGATAAGCAATGAATAAAATTCTTTAGTATAAGTATGTCCCAAATATTTCATGGGACATGAATATACTAAGAATTTACTCATTGTTCATCTGCAATTCAATTTTAATATTTATTTATTTATTTGTTTTCTTAATTTTTTTGACTGCATCGGGTCTTAACTGTGGCATGGGGGGCCTTCATTGTGGCACGTGGGATCTTTAGTTGCAGCGTATACTCTTCATTGTGGCACACGGGCTTATCTCTAGTTGTGGCATGCGGGTTTTCTCTCTCTAATTGTGGCACGCATGGGCTCTGTAGTCTGTGGCACGCGGGCTCTCTCATTGAGACGTGTGAGCTCAGTAGTTGTGGCACACAGGCTTAGTTGCCCCACGGCATGTGGGAATCTTAGTTCCCCAACCAGGGATCGAACACACGTCCCCTGCATTAGGAGGTGGATTCCTTAGCACTGGACCACAAGGATGTCCCTGAAATTCAATTTTAACTGGACATTCTGTTTGTTTGTTTGCCTTTTCAAGGTCCAGCAAAATTTCCAAGGCTACTTTGAATTCTGCCATTCTCCGCTTTCTGCCTCCGCCCTGAAAGGAGTGGCAGGAGAGAGCCACAATTCCATGGGTGAGGGGGATACACACACAAGATGAGAAATGTTCTTGGATCAGTGCTGTCCACTATGAGGAAGGCAAACACAGAGACAAAAGAGGGACGGATTGGGGGTCTGGGATTAGCAGATGCAAACTCTTCTATATAGAAAGGATAAACAACAAGGTCCACTATATAGCACAAGGAACTATATTCAATATCCTATGATATACCATAATGGAAAAGAAACTGAAAAAGAATATATGTATTTGTGTGTATATGCATATATGTATAACTAAATCCTTTGCTGTACAGTAGAAATTAACACATTATTGTAAATCAACTATACTTCAGTAAAATAAATTTAAAAAATAAAACCAAATGAGTCAAGATTTGTTAAAAACACCCAGGTCATCGACAGTGACTCTGACCCACGGGTTCTGGACACCCAAACCTGCAGAGTCTGGACCACCCAATGTCAGGGAGCAACTGGGAGACAGTAATTCATAATTTAAAGGATAAATTCTGTGTAATCTGTCTTAATAACCCCAGAAACTGACACTTACACCAGAAGGAAAAAAAAAAAGACTAATACTCCGTGTGACAAATTGTATTCATTTTTTTTTTGTCTGAACCACTAATTATTTTACCTGTATGAAATTCCTCTATTATTTTCACTGCTGGAAAATCACAGGGTGGTAAGTGCTGCTAGTACCTGTCACAGACAAGGCATAAACAATGCAAGACAATAAAGCCTCATAGAGCACGGCGCGCACAGTAGTGGCTTGTCGGGCTTGCCAATAAAACAAAACATCAAAGCAAAAAACATTAGCCAAAAGTAGCCTGCAAAAAGGTACGTGGCAAGTGAGTTTGAAGACTGAATTCCTAATATCCCTGGACAGCAGACTTCACAGATAAGGGAGATTGGGGGGAAAGGTCCTGGAGAAGGAGGCTGACAAGGAGCTGTCAAGATAGAAACGAGTTGCTCACAGGATGGGAACTACCATCCTGCACATCTGGTTAGCACTTTACAGTTTACAAATTGTTCATGGATCTTCCCCCCAACTGCATGCAATAAGACAAAATCCTGCTATTCTCCAGGAACTGACTCTTGGAGAGGTGTGTGATTTGACCAAGGGTACTAAGATTTAGGGAAGAGATGGTGAATATATATAAAACAGAGACCAAAAAACTTTAAAAATAGCTCATGGAGTACAGGGTCTCGTTGGAGGAATACCCATGTATCAAATCACCACACTGATGAATGTCTAATCGCAAATGGAGTTAAAGATTAAGACTCGGCTCCATGAAAGCATGTGGAGGGGGTGGAGAATCTGACTTAGCCACAGGGCATGAGGAAAGGCTCCTCTTTGGGGGTGACATGGAGCTGAGATTACAGATAAATAGGGTGGGGTCCTGGGCAGTCAAAGTCTGGTGGCTCACGTAGAGTGAATCAAGGAGGCAAAATGATGAGGAAAAGATTGTGACAAGATAGGGCAGGTCAGCAGGGGCCAGATTGTTCAGGGCTCCAAAGGCCATGCTAAGAGTTGGAGGATTCATGGAATGATGTTAAGCAAAAGAGTGACAGCTCCTTTTGTCAGGGTTTTCGCAATGCTGTCTTCCACCTTGCCACCATGATCCAGGCTGCAGAGCCCCACCTTCATTCATTCCAAGAGTTTAAGAGTTCTGTGGGTCTTCAAAAGAAGGGTTGCTATCAAGAGGTGAGTCAGATGAGATGCAACTTTACAAAGCCTCAGTTGGAGGTGTGTCTCTCCTGTTGGTGGTCAACAGGCAATGCTGACCACAGTGGAACAGAAGATTTAGCCGATGCTGACTACTGGCATCTATTGGGAAGATATCTCTCTACCTCCTTTTTCAGGGTGGTGCAGCTTTGGTCCTGGCTCAGGTGGAGACTGGAGGGCCTCTTGGTCATCAGCCATGATTGTGGATTGTGTAAGAGAAGCTTGGGTTGCCTCTGTTCCATATTCCTGGGCCCCAAAGGTCTGGTCCCTTTGTCTCAAGCCCCAACAATCTCTCTTTCTCTTGTTACAGGCCCTTCATCTCCACCCATATCCTCCATCTTGAGAATTCTTTTCAGCTCAGGATATGGGAAATTTTTCTTTTATTTATAGGAACTCTTCCAAATCTATTGTCTACATACATAACTCCTTTCCATCCCTCTGAGGCTTAACTTTGGATCTCAACAACTAGAATTTTTTTCTCTGTATTCTGCCGTGTGTGATTTTTTTTTTTCCTGAGCATTGAACATGAAATTCCTGGTTGAAGGTGTTAAAGTCAGGGGAGAGAAGGAAATAACGTTATTCTAAAACAATAAGTTTTCCATTTACAAAGATCACTCTGGACACATCATAGAAAACAGTGGAGTAAGTGTAGGTTAGTTGATAATTACTGCATAGTCTTCTAGATGGAGATGGTAACATGAACTTGGCTGATTGCACTGACCATGAAGAGTCCATATTCCATATAGATTAGGAGATAAGCCATTGAGACTTGGCAATATTTGGGATATGGAGACCAGGGAGAGAGAGTTTTCGAGGGAAACCTAAATTCTCTTTCATAGCTGGATGAGGTAGGGGTGACATCCATGGAAATGGGAAACTAGAGATGAGGGTCAGGTTTGGGAAGAAAAATCATAATTTTTTCTTTTGAACATGCTGAGTTTAGAATGCATTTGAACTATTTAAGTAAAGATGGAAACTAGCTAGAAATATGAATCCAGTGCTCAGCAGAGAGGTTTTCATTGCAGATAAGATTATGTAAGCTATAGGTATGTACACATGGTAAGAGAAACAGTAAAGAAGATTTCCCAAGGAAAAATGAGGAGTAGGAAACATCTTGGACAGCTCTGGTATCTCACAGTTGAAGAGAAAAGAATGAGCCTGAAAAGAGACTGAAAAGCAGATTGTAGAGTGATAGAAAGAGAACCAAGAGGGTATGGAAGAAATGGTTTCAATGATGTGGCTGTGGCCACCAGTGCCCAAAGCTGCTAAGGGTCAAGGGAGTAAAGAATTCAAAGCAGCCATTGGATTTAGGGACATGGAGGTCATTGATGAACAAATACCACTGTTGGTAGAGTGATGAGGATAGAAGCCAATGACATGAACTTCATTGGGAGTGGCGGGAGGGGGGGGTAAGGAAAGGGGAACAAAATAGTACAGATGGTACAGACCATTCTTTGCAAAAGTAGAGGCCATTGTTTTCTCCGGTTTGTCTGTGGCTGGGACAATAGCAATAAGGTAGCAGTTGATGGAAGACAGCTTGCAGGATACTAGTCCCCCGACGAGGGATCAAACTTCGGCTCTTATCAGTGAAAGCATGGAGTCCTAACCACGGGACCACCAGGGAAGTCCCAAGAATGGAATGGTTGAATTGGCCTCCATCTGTTCACCCAAAGCACAGAGGCATGTTCAGTCCTGATTCATGTAAACCTTATTAGTCTAAATAAGATGAACATGTTGTAAATATGTTCCATCTCCCCAGCTAATACAGGTGCCCTTTGAGACTGTAACTTCCCTGTCATTTGTCCTGTCTTCTTTCTCCTCTCTTCCTACAGTTTCAGGCAAAGAGCATGTCAATGGTGTTCAAAGAAAAATATGAGGTAAAACTTGTGAAAGCATTGTGAAAAGTTGGTTTTGTGCAAGGCAAACCTGAGTATTGATGTTATTACTGTATCAGTAGTGACAAGCTTTACATGTATGGTGTTAACAATGTGCATTTTGAGTGTTTTGATATTTTTTCAAAGTGCACAGCATTTTATTTGCTCATAAAATCACTAATGAGGTGGGAACTATTATTTTCAGTCCAGGAAAAAGGGGTGGCCAGTTAAAGGTCAGGAGCAAGGGTGTATCAGACTGAAGGTGGAATCCAGGACTTGAGACCCCAAGGAGGGAACTTGTTCCATTAATGCCCAAGGATGCCCAATGTGGCATGCTTGAGAATACCCAGTGTGAATTAATCAACCTCGGAGTTCAGACTGACGATGAATACCCAGGCTCATGTTTTGTTTTGTTTTTGTTTTTGTGGATGCAGAGCTTAGTTTTCAGACTTCGAGGCACACACTTGCAAGACACATCTGCAAGGTACAGAGGTCTGGCCACAGACTACAGAGAACTAGCTTCCACAGCTTCCCTACCTCCTGCAAGGAGAAAACTGCTGTGGATCATATTTGCCTAAACTTTTTTCTTCATCTAACGCTTTTGGGACAACTGCGATGGAAAAAAAGCCCTGCCTGGGGGAAAGGACATTTTCCTGCATGTGCAGAGGCCAGAACCACATGGGCAATGCCTGGCCATAGTCTATGAATCTAAAACTAATCTCAGAGAGCCTGAGGCTGGTCAAAGGAACCCAGTAAATGCATTCTTTTTCCATGAGCTTCGAACGAAGCACATCGTCCACACAAGACTCCCCCCACACCTCCCATGTGCATTCATGTCTTACCAACATTACCAAAGAAAGAAATATCCAAATAACTTTTAAGACAGAAAAAGGTCTCTGGCAGTTCCACGGATAAAAAATAGTAAAACCACTATCGGACAACCTGGAACAAAATTCCAAGGACTTGACGGGTCTATTTTTCAGTTAGGAGGAGGATATGTACTTGGAAATTGGGACATTGATGCTGAATAGGGAACGCAGGTGTTGTTCGCCTTCCAAAGGGCTCTTTTTTCTTTTGTTAGCGTGAATCTGGGAATCCATATCGTGCTTTGGAAGATATTCTCGGGTTTCAGGGGGAAATCAGTCGCATGTATCCTAAGCTAGGATACAGCTGAGTCTATTCCATTTCTTAAGTGTCTAAGAAATATCAAGAGGATATATTAAGCTAAAGGACCCATGTTCATGTAACATTAGAGAACTTGATAAGAGCTCAGCCCTCAGGAAAGTCATTTTCAGCTTCACACATGCTACATCGCACATGTAATATGTTGTGTTTGATGCTATTTGTCATTTATTAAATGTATCTGCTAATATGAAGTGTTCCATTTCCTGAGTATATGGTGCTGAAAAAGTTCAATCTCAGTTTACACTCACACCAAGAAAACCTGATTTCCCGAGCCCTTCCTTGAGCCAAGGCTGAGGGTCAGAGGATACTTGAAATTCTATTTATTGAGTGCCTAAGGCTATGGAATATGTCAGGGAGATCATAACTGAATCAGACACAGTCTCTGCCATCCAGAGGCTTATAGTTCGATGGGGAGAAGGAGACATGCAGAACTAATTAAATACATGGTACAAAATGCAATAATATGGCCATATCACATGCATCAAGGAATACAAGAGAAAAGACAAGATTCATCCTGATGGGGGGTTGGAAGAGACTTGTAGTGTAGGCAGCATGAAAGCCGGGCATATGGAGTAGTGATTCTGGTTTAAACAGAAGAAAACATGAGGGACAATCCTCAACTTTTTAAAAAAGAAAGATTGTCAAAGTGAGGCTAGTATGGGTTTGATGTCACTTGAGATGCCAACTTGACACATATCAGAAGACCCAGCTGAGTGGGAGACTAATTAATCCCCCTGCACAAAGAACATGCAAAGGGCATAAAGGAAAATGTGTTTCTCAACTCCTGGTTTCGTCATTTGGAGAGTAATACAAGAGTCTTGAGAGAAGAGAATGAAAAGATTTATAGAGACTTTCTTCTCCAGTAGTTGTTATCCTAGAGTGAGTCCCATTCCATTGTCCCCCTGACCCCCCTTCACCTGAGATGACACAGACAGCCTGGGGCCTGCTGTCACTTTTTCATCCAGGGGTAGAGAAAAAAATTGCCCCCATTGAATAAAGTTTAAAGAGATAGTAATTAACAAAAAATAAAGTTGCCTTTTGATTATGTCACTAAGCATGCTACATAGGACAATATAAACTTGTACTGACATTTAAAGATGTGCAGTAACATTCTAGGTGATTGTTTACTTAACAGTTTTCCCAAGGTGTTCATTATTCATCTAAGTTCTTGTTTTTCCTATTTACAAACAATGTCTCAGTAAACATGGTTGGTTATATCTCCTTGTGCTGATTTCTAATGTCTCCCTATGATAAATTTTAGAAGTCCAATAAAAGGAGCAAAATTTTCTCTTTGCTCTCCAAATTGGTTGACTCTCTTTCAACTATTTAAATATCTTTTATTGTTTTTTTCTATTAGATTGCTTGAATTTTCCTATTGATTTATAAACATTCTCATGTATTTTGGAGAGTTATTCTCATCATATTTGATGCAAATATTTTCTCCTGGTGTCAACTTTCACTTGAGATGTTTCCTGATTCTATCTATTTTTAAAACTTTGGTAATTTCAAATTTACTCACCTTTTCTATATTTTTATACTTATTGAACTAAATTCTATAATTCTTTTTGACATGCTTACAATTTTATTTCTGTGTGTGCATGTGTGTTTAGGTTTTTAATATATCTTAAATTCATTTTGTGAGTTTTGTAAGTTAGATATCTAATATATAGGACCAGTTCTCCCAATTTCTTCAACACCCCTTTCTATCTCCACTACTTTTAAACATTAGTGCATCTCATAACTCCAAGATATACAAGGATCTGTTTCTGGAATTTTTAGTCTCTTCCACCTATATGTATATTCTTAAGGAAAACCTCACTTCTTTAATGATTAGAGCTTCATAAATTTGACATCAGATGGTTAAAGTTCATTCTTTTGATCATCTTTTTCAAAATCACATGGCTGTCCACAACCATTTATCTTCTACTTGAATTTTAGAATCTGCTTGCCGATTTCCATAATAATCTCATCGGAAATTTGATTACATTAAATTTTTAGATAATTTTGGAGAGAAGGAACATTTTTAAAATAGATCTTTCCAGCTATGAACATTAAGTCATCCTCCACTTATATTGAAATCTTAATTTATTAAATGTTAGATTTTCCAAGAAAATTTGTCATAATTATTGTTAGATTTATTTACTTCCAGCTACAATATTGTATAGATTTTTGTTGTTGTTGCTATTTTAAGCAAGGTACATTGTACTTGGTTACTGCTGGTGTAGAGAAAAGCTTTGACTTTTGCATATTAATCTTGTATCTGGCCACTCTGTTGAAATCTTATATCAATATTAATGTATTGTTAATTGATTATTTAATTGTAATAGAGCTTCTTGAATTATTTAAAGTAGTTAATCATATCATCTTCAAGTAAAGACAGTTTTGTTTTTTCCAACTTTATTTCCTCCCTTTTCTCTCTTGTTAGTTGGCTAAAACATCTAGTAAAATGTTGAATAATAGTAAACATTTTTATGTTTCCTAACTTTAATGGGAATGCCTGTATTTAACCAATACTTTGTATATTTGCTGCGCTTTTTTTCATATTTACTTCTATCCCTAGCTTATTATTTTCGTCATGATATGATGATAGATTTTTTAATGCTTTTGGATGGCTATTAAGAGAAATAAATGGTTTTACTGCTTTACTCCATTAATGTACCAAATTACAATAATAGATTTTGTTATGTAGAAGCTCCAAAATTTACATGTCCATTCCTGAATTTTTCCTTGGCTTCTTAACTTGTTATAACCAACTGCTTCTTGACAACTCCACTAGGATGAACAATAGACTTCACAAACTTAATACAGCTAAAACCAAACTTTGGACTTCAGCAAATGGCAATTCCATCCACCCAGGTCCTCAGAATAAAATACTGGAGTCACCCTCGGTCTATTGCTTTCTCTAATATATCATATTCAATCCATTAGTAAATCTCAAAATACATCTGGAATTGCAACCATCTCCACTTTTATCCCTCTAAACCACCAACTCTTCTCACCTGGGTGATTTCAATAACTTCCAGCTGGTTTCCATGTTTTCATGTTTGTTTCCTTCATTCTATTCCCAAACCAACAACCACAGGGATCCTCACGGTGTCTACTGCTCAAAATGTTCACTTCCAGTCATACTCCAGATAAAATCCAAAATTGTTACCATAGCCTGCAAAGCAAAACACAATCTGATGCATGACACTTCCCAGGGTCTTCTACTACCTTCTTCTTGCTCATTGGGCTTCAACAACTTTAGTCACCTTGCTGTTCCTTCCCCCCCACTCCGATGGTCCATGCTACAACACTCCCAACTCAGGGACTTTACAGTTGCTGTTCCTCTGCATGGAAAGTTATTTCCACAGATACTCATATGGTTCCCTCCTCATTTTATTCAAGTCTCTCCTGAAATATCATTCTGTGAGAGGATCCTTCTTTGACTACCCAGTCTCAACTGGCCCATATTCATCATTTTCTACTTATTTATCCTGCTTTGATTTTCATCACCACCTGACATTACATTATATATTTTAATCTTCTTCATTGCCTATGTCTCCAATTATAATGAGAATTCCATAAGAAAATTTTCTGTCTATTTTACTCCCTGATATATTCCCACAGACTAGAAAAATTAAAATGTATCCAGACCCTGCCACATGTCCCCTCTGGAGGTGGGAAAATCACCCCCATTTAAGAACCACTGCATTAAAGGCTTATACAAGAGAAGAATAAAGGTCTCAAATCAGTCATCTAAGCTTCCACCTGAAAAAATGAGTGACAGTAATGAGTGACAAATAATGAAACACACACAGAGAAAAATACAGAAGAATTAGTCAACAAAACCAAAAGCTGATTATTTGGAAAATAAAAACAATAAAATTGATAAACCTCTAGTTAGACTAACCAAGAAAAAAAAAGAGGGAGAAGATATAAATGACCAACATTAGGAATAAAAGAAGGAATATAACTAGAGACCCATAAATAAATCTGAATGGCTGTATTATTATTATTAGACAAAATAGACTTCAGGAAAAGGAACATGTTTACCAAAGATAAAGAAGAACAAGACAGAACAATCCTAGATATATATGTACACAGTAACAGGTTTTCAAAATACACAAAGTAACACTGACAGAACTGAAAAGAGAGACAGATTCAAAATTAAAGTTGGGGGTTGCAATATCCCTACTCAGTACTTGATAGAACAAGTAGACAGAAAAATCAGGACGTAGAAGTTATGAACATCGACCAACTTGACTTTGTTGACAAAGTAGGAGAATGCATATACTTTTCAAATACTCAGAGAATAATCACCAAAACAGACTACATGCTGGGCCATAAAATTGCTAATAAATTTAAAAGGACAGAAGTCAGACAGAATTAAATTAGCAATAAAAAAACAGATATTTGGAAAATCATCAAATACTTGGAAAATTGGACAAGATTCCTACGTAACCTAAGTGTCAAAGCAGAAGTCACAAGAAAAATTAGAAAATATTTTTAACCTAAATGAAAATAAAATTACACTATATTAAAATGTGTGGAATACAGCTAAAATAGTTCCTAAAAGGAAATTTATTTATTTTTTTAAAGGAAATTTATAGTTTTAAATACTTGTATTCAAAAAGAAGAAAGTTCCAAAATCAATCATCTAAGCTTTCACCTGGGATGAAGTGAAATAGTAGCATCGACATATATACACTACCAAATGTAAAATGGATGGCTAGTGGGAAGCTGCTGCGTATCACAAGTAGATCAGCTGGGTGCTT
Organism: Monodon monoceros; assembly: GCF_005190385.1. NCBI lineage: Eukaryota > Metazoa > Chordata > Mammalia > Artiodactyla > Monodontidae > Monodon > Monodon monoceros. Next base: position 39,619,784 of record NW_021703766.1, read on the forward strand.
TTTGACCACCTAGAGGTGTGGGATAGGGAGGATGGGAGGGAGGCTCAAGAGGGAGGGGATATGGGCATATATGTATACTTATAGCTGGAGGGGATATGGTGATATATGTATACTTATAGCTGATTTACATTTTTGTACAACAGAAACTAACAAAACATTGTAAAGCAATTATACTTCAATAAAGATATTTAAAAATTTAGAAAAAGAAAAGCAAATTAAGTCAAAGTAAGTAAAAATGGGAATTTAAAAAGAGCTGTCAGAACTCAACAGTAAATAAACAATAAGAATAAAATAATAAAACTAAAAGCTTTCTTTAAAAAAGATCAGTAAATCTGATAAAGCTCCAGCTTTGCTGATCAAGAAAACAGAAGAGAAGCAGAGTTTAAAAATAATATGAATGAAAGTGGAGGCATCATATTGTACCCTACAGGCTTTAAAAGGACAATAAAGGAATATTACCCACAACTTTATGCAAGGTAAATTACTAAAACTGACTAAGGTACAAATGGAAAATCTGAGTAGCTCTATGTCCCTATGAAAGAAATTGAAATCATCAATTAAAACACTTCTCAGAAGGAAAACTCCAAGCCTAGATGGCTTCTCTGGTAAATTCTATGAAACATTTAAGAAGAATAATACCAATACCACACAAACTATTACAAAAATTTGAAGAGGAGGAAATGCTAACCAATTCATTTTATGAGGCCTTCATTACCCTTATACCAAAACCAAATGAAAATATTACAATAAAAAAAAAAAAAACTAGACACCAACATCCCTTGTGAACACAGGTTTAAAAATCCTTAGCAAAATGTTAGCACACTTAATTCAGTAATAGGTTAAAATTATAATACTTGATGACCAGTTGGGTTTTATCCTGCTGGGAGGAGAATTTGCAGAGAAGCCCTACTCTCCCCTGTCTCTGGACCCCACACCTCCCCAGACCAGGCTGCTCTCCTGCCCTCCTGTGTGTGGATGGGGATCTGCAGCAGCAAAGCCCCACCTAGGGCATCCTCAGCTCCCACACCCAGACTTTCACTCTGTCTCTATGCATCAGTAAACTTTGATCAGTGCTTTCTAATCTGGAGACAAATGGTTCGTAGAGGTTCAAGAGCAACAGCTTTCAGCCCATGATGTATTGAACCAAGATGTCCTGCACCAACACACTTTACCCCACCCCTCTTTTTCACCTTCATTGACGTACAATTGACATGTAACATTGTAAGATTTTTAAAGAGTGCAGCCTGATGACTTAATATACATGTACATTGTGAAAGGCTTCTCCCCCATTGAGATAATTACAGGTCCATTACCTCACATATTTACCTTTTCTTGTGTTCATGAGAACATTTAAGTACTACTCTCTTAGCAAGTTTCAATTATACAATATATTGTTATCAACTTTAGTCACCATGTCACCCATTAGATCCTCAGACCTTATTCATCTTATAACTGAAAATTTGTACCTTCTGTTTCAGCCTCTCCCTATGCCCCCCACCCTCCCACCTCCTGGCAACCACCTTTTAATTCTGTTTCTAATCAGTTTGAGGTTTTTTGTTGTTGTTTGTTTTTTTAGATTCCGCATATAAGTATACAGTATTTGCCTTTCTCTGTCTGGCTTATTGCACTTAAAATAATGCTCTCCAGTTTCATCCACATTGTCCCAAATGACAGGATTTCCTTTCTTTTAAGGCTGAATAATATCCCATTATATCTATATAATAATATAATATATATGTAATATAAACTATATGATATAACATATAAAACATATATCTGCACATTTTTTGGTCCATTCATCTGTGGGCAGAACATAGGTTATTGCCATACCTTGGCTATTGCAAATAATGCTGCAATGAACATGTACCTCTATCCAATTTTACCTTTATTTCTCCTACTAAAAACATGCTAAATGCAGGGAATTCAGAAATTTTGGAAAAGTGAAAAGCACAAAGTCAAAGAACCACCATGGTCCTATCAATCAGAGGTAATCCCTGGTCATATTTTGTACACAATACTTTTAATATGCAAAGCCTTAAGCAAATTCATATTATTTTCTGACTAGTATTATGCTTGGAATGAACTTAATAACCCTCAAAAGATAAATAACTAATTTGTTTTCCCTAATATTTAAGCAATTTCCCAAGAACCATTTAATTATTTCATACATAACACTACTTGTCATATAATAAATAATTATATATATTAAGTTTTATTATAATCTTACTATTCTCTTCCATAGACCTATTTTTCTATTACCTAATTTTGAACAATGTGACTTCATAATATGTTCTAATATCTGGTGGTGCAAGATTTACCTAAATATTTTTCTTTTTCAACTTACTTTTATTCATTTCACATGGTTATTCTTCTAGATGAAATATATAAAATATTTTTTTCAATTTGCAAAACTTCATTCAGAAGACTGATTGGGATTGCATTACATTTATAGATTGACTCAGGGAATAAATAAAAATTTCCCAATCCGTATTCCCATTCCCAAGTAGATGATCTGTTTTATTTTTCTCCCACTCTCTCTCTCTTCTGTGGTATATAGTATAGTTTTAATATCAATATTTTTCTAGCTTTCTTAAATAAATTATAAGGCACTTAACATGGGGCTATTTTCCTTAATAAAGTTTTGAAATAACTGCCCATGTTTGAAACCTTGAAAATATTTTAGAGAAAAATATTCTATGAGTTTTAATGTTTATTCTTCATTTATTTATTTATTTAACAATGAGTCACATTCACAGAAAGAGAGAGAAGATGAAAAGGCAAGGGCTATGCACCAGATGAAGGAACAAGATAATATCCCAGAAAAACAACTAGATGAAGTGGAGATAGGCAACCTTCCAGAAAAAGAATTCAGAATAATGAAAGTGAAGATGATCCAGGACCTCAGAAAAAGAATGGAGGCAAAGATGGAGAAGATGTAAGAAATGTTTAACAAGGACCTAGAAGAATTAAAGAACAAACAAACAGAGATGAACAATACAATAACTGAAATGAAAACTACACTAGAAGGAATCAATAGCAGAATAACTGAGGCAGAAGAATGGATAAGTGACCTGGAAGAGAGAATGGTGGAATTCACTGCTGCAGAACAGAATAAAGAAAAAAGAATGAAAAGAAATGAATACAGCCTAAGAGACCTCTGGTACAACATTAAACACAACAACATTCGCATTATAGGGGTCCCAGAAGGAGAAGAGAGAGAGAAAGGACCAGAGAAAATATTTGAAGAGATTATAGTCAAAAAATTCCCTAAGATGGGAAAGGAAATAGCCACCCAAGTCCAGGAAGCACAGAGAGTCCTATACAGGATAAACCCAAGGAGAAACATGCCGAGACACATAGTAATCAAACTGGCAACAATTAAAGACACAGAAAAATTATTGAAAGCAGCAAGAGAAGAGTGACAAATAATGTACAAGGGAACTCCCATAAGGTTAAGTGCTGATTTCTCAGCAGAAACTCTACAAGCCAGAAGGGAGTGGCATGATATACTTAAAGTGATGAAAGGGAAAAACCTACAACCAAGATTACTCTACCCGGCAATGATCTCATTCAGATTGTTTATAGACAAGCAAAAACTAAGAGAATTCAGCACCACCAAACCAGCTCTACAACAAATGCTAAAGGAACTTCCCTAAGTGGGAAACACAAGACAAGAAAAGGACCTACAAAAACAAACCCAAAACAATTAAGAAAATGGTCATAGGAACATGCATATCAATAATTACCTTAATGTGAATGGATTAAATGCTCCAACCAAAAGACACAGGCTTGCTGAATGGATACAAAAACAAGACCATCTACATGCTGTCTACAAGAGGCCCACTTCAGACCTAGGGACACATACAGACTGAAAGTGAGGGGATGGAAAAAGATATTCCATGCAAATGGAAATCAAAAGAAAGCTGGAGTAGCAATACTCATATCAGATAAAATGGACTTTAAAATAAAGAATGTTACAAGAGACAAGGAAGGATACTACATAATGATCAAGGGATCAATCCAAAAAGAAGATATAACAATTATAAATATATATGCACCCAACATAGGATCACCTCAATACATAAGGCAACTGCTAACAGCTATAAAAGAGGAAATCAACTGTAACACAATAATAGTGGGGGACTTTAACACCTCACTTATACCAATGCACAGATCATCCAAAATGAAAATAAATAAGGAAACAGAAGCTTTAAAGGACACAATAGACCAGATAGATTTAATTGAAATTTATAGGACATTCCACCCAGAAACAGCAGACTACAATTTCTTCTCAAGTGCGCATGGAACATTCTCCAGGATAAATCACATCTTGGGTCACAAATCAAGCCACAGTAAATTTAAGAAAATTGAAATCATATCAAGCATCTTTTCTGACCACAACGTTATGAGATTAGAAATGAACTACAGAGAAAAAAACGTAAAAAACACAAACACATGGAGGCTAAACAATACATTACTAAATAACAAAGAGATCACTGAAGAAATCAAAGAGGAAATCGAAAAACACCTAGAGACAAATGACAATGCAAAGACGACAATCCAAAACCTATGGGATGCAGCAAAAGCATTTCTAAGAGGGAAGTTTATAGCTATAGAAGCCTACCTCAAGAAACAAGAAAAATCTCAGATAAACTATCTAACCTTACACCTAAAGGAACTAGAGAAAGAAGAACAAACAAAACCCAAAGTTAGCAGAAGGAAAGAAATCATAAAGATCAGAGCAGAAATAAATGAAATAGAAACAAAGAAAACAATAGCAAGGATCAATAAAACTAAAAGCTGTTTCTTTGAGAAGATAAACAAAATCGATAAACCATTAGCCAGACTCATCAAGAAAAAGAGGGAGAGGACTCAAATCAATAAAATTAGAAATGAAAAAGGAAGTTACAAAAGATACCACAGAAATACAAAGCATCCTAAGAGACTACTACAAGCAACTCTATGCCAATAAAATGGACAACCTGGAAGAAATGGACAAATTCTTAGAAAGGTATAACCTTCCAAGACTGAACCAGGAATAAATAGAAAATACGAACAGACCAATCACAAGTAATGAAATTGAAGCTATGATTAAAAATCTTCCAACAAAGAAAAGTCCAGGACCAGATGGCTTCACAGGTGAATTCTATCAAACATTTAGAGAAGAGCTAAAACCCATCCTTCTCAAACTCTTCCAAAAAATTGCAGAGGAAGGAACTCTCCCAAACTCATTCCATGAGGCCACCATCACCCTGACACAAAAACCAGATAAAGATACTACAAAAAAAGAAAATTACAGACCAATATCACTGATGAATATAGATGCAAAACTCCTCAACAAAATACTAGCAAACAGAATCCAACAACACATTAAAAGGATCATACACCATGATCAAGTGGGATTTATCCCAGGGATGCAAGGATTCTTCAATATACGTAAATCAATCAACGTGATAAACCATATTAACACATTAAAGAATAAAAACCATATGATCATCTCAATAGATACAGAAAAAACTTTTGACAAAATTCAACACCCATTTATGATAAAAACTCTCCGGAAAGTGGGCATAGAGGGAACCTACCCCAACATAATAAAGGCCATGTATGACAAAACCCACAGCAAACATCATTCTCAATGGTGAAAAACTGAAAGTATGTCCTCTAAGATCAGGAACAAGACAAGGATGTCCACTCTCACCACTATTATTCACCATAGTTTTGGAAGTCTTAGCCATGGCAATCAGAGAAGAAAAAAAATAAAAGGAACACAAATTGGAAAAGAAGAAGTAAAACTGTCACTGTTTGCAGATGACATGATACTATACATAGAGAATCCTAAAGAGGCCACCAGAAAATTACTAGAGCTAATCAATGAATTTGGTAAAGTTGCAGGATACAAAATTAATGCACAGAAATCACTTGCATTCCTATACACTAATGATGAAAAATCTGCAAGTGAAATTAAGGAAATACTCCCATTTACCATTGCAACAAAAAGAATAAAATACCTAGGAATAAACCTATATAGGGAGACAAAAGACATGTATGCAGAAAACTATAAGACACAGATGAAAGAAATTAAAGATGATGCAAACAGATGGAGAGATATACCATGTTCTTGGATTGGAAGAATCAGCATTGTGAAAATGACTATACTACCCACAGCAATCTACAGATTCAATGCAATCCCTATCAAACTACCACTGGCATTTTTCACAGAACTAGAACAGAAAATTGCACAATTTGTATGGAAACACAAAAGACCCCGAACAGCCAAAGCAATCTTGAGAAAGAAAAACAGAGCTGAAGGAATCAGACTCCCTGATTTCAGACTATACTACAAAGCTGCAGTAATCAAGGCAATATGGTACTGGCACAAAAACAGAAACATAGATCAATGGAACAAGGTAGAAAGCCCAGAGATAAACCCACTCACCTATGGTCAACTAATCTATGACAAAGGAGGCAAGGATATGCAATGGAGAAAAGGCAGTCTCTTCAATAAGTGATGCTGGGAAAACTGGACAGCTACATGTAAATGAATGAAATTAGAACACTCCCTAACACCATACACAAAAATAAACTCAGAATGGATTAGAGACCTAAATGTAAGACCGGACACTATAAAACTCTTAGAGAAAAACATAGGAAGAACACTCTTTGACATAAATCACAGCAAGATCTTTTTTGATCCACCTCCTAGAGTAATGGAAATAAAAACAAAAATAAACAAATGGGAAACTTCAAAGCTTTTGCACAACAAAGGAAACCATAAACAAGACGAAAAGACAACCCTCAGAATGGGAGAAAATATTTGCAAACGAATCAACGGATAAAGGATTAATCTCCAAAATATGTAAACAGCTCATGCAGCTCAATATTAAAAAAACAAATAACCCAATCCAAAAATGGGCAGTAGACATTTCTCCAAAGAAGAGGTACAGATGGCCAAGAAGCACATGAAAAGCTGCTCAACATCACTAATTATTAAAGAAATGCAAATCAAAACTACAATGGGGTATCACCTCACACCAGTTAGAATGGGCATCATCAGAAAATCTACAAACAAAAAAATGCTGGAGAGGGTGTGGAGAATAGGGAACCCTCTTGCACTGTTGGTGGGAATGTAAACTTATACAGCCACTATGGAGAACAGTATGAAGGTTCCTTAAAAAACTAAAAATAGAATTACCACATGATCTAGCAATCCCACTACTGGGCATATACTCAGAGAAAACCATAATTCAAAAACACACATGCACCCCAATGTTCACTGCAGCACTATTTACAATAGACAGGTCATGGAAGCAACCTACATGCCCATCGACAGACGAATGGATAAAGAAGATGTGGTACACATATACGATGGAATATTACTCAGACATAAAAAGGAATGAAATTGGGTCATTTGTAGAGACATGGATGGATCTAGAGACTGTTGTACAAAGTGAAATAAGTCAGAAAGAGAAAAACAAATATTGTATGTTAGCACATATATGTGGAACCTAGAAAAATGGTATAGATGAACCGGTTTGCAGGGCAGAAATTGAGACACAGATGTAGAGAACAAACGTATGGACACCAAGGGGGGAAAGCGGTGGGGGTGGTGGTGGTGTGATGAATTGAGCGATTGGGATTGACATGTATACACTGATGTGTATAAAATTGGTGACTAATAAGGACCTGCTGTATAAAAAAATAAAGAAAATAAAATTCAAAAATTAAAAATAACAAAACAAAACAGTGAGTGCATTTAGGGTTGTGAATTCTTTCTAAGATTTAGTTTGGTTGCATCTCATGAGTTTGAACTTGTAGCGATCTCATTATCTTTATTTTCTAAATTTTCAATATTTGGCTTATTGGATTTTTTTTGCATTTGCTATTTCTACTCCAAATTAGAGGGTATAGATGGAGTTTTACAAGAATACACACTATTTAATTTCCACATTAACTCATTAATTTTTAGCAAGAGGTGTCTCCCATCAGACAAACTATTCCTAACAGAAATTCCCCAAAATCTGTGACATGCACCTTTAAAGTCCGATAGTTTTCTGATCATTTTATTTAGTACTGGGAGAGAGGGTCTGAAGCCTATAAGCAAATCACCGTGATTTCCAAGACTGCTCCTTAGAGGCAACTTTGAACTGTGCCCAATTTGTTTTGACATTGCAACTAGACTGCTCATTCTTCAGGCTTCAGTCCAACCCTCCCTTCCTTGGGGAGACCTTTCCCATTACTCCCTATGAGGCTCAGTTTCTCCCAATAGTCCCTTCCTTGCATCCTGAATATCTTTCAAAATAATCTTCTTTCCCCTCTAGAGTGTAAGATCCATGAGATCTAGTACTTCATCTGCCTAGTTTGCTACCACATCTCCTGGGCATAGCCTGACACATGGTTGTTAGTGGGCTCTTAGTAAGTATTTGTTATCTGAATCCTGGAGGGCAGGGATCTTGCCATCTCTTGTCTCATTTCCCTCCGTGCAGTTCTAGATGCAGAGCAGATACCCAATAAATACCACATTTCAGAAAAGTACATGGAATTGATTAGTTTTCCATTTTCCAGTTACTCTAATCTGTTCCAGGGATCCTCAGAAACTGAATTTTTATTTTATTTTCTTTAGACTCTATAACTCAACAGCTGGGAAAAAAAAAAAAAAAAACTAAAGGTTATTTGACCTCAAACTCTGACAGTAACATGTTGATGCTAATTCAGGCATATAAATAAAAATTTTTAATTCCAAGAAAATTGATCTTCCTTGTTTCCTTGAGTTTGCCTTAATTGTCACAAATATCTTTTTTTAAGAGTTCTTTATATCTAAACTTACTCCTATTTGTCTCAATGTCACGAATTTGGTCTTTGATTTCCCCCTAGGTATTTTTAGCTATTTCTGGTATAATTACTTCCTGGCCAAGGTTGTGTCTGTCTGACAGAGAGAGAGACAGAAAGACAGACAGTATGCCCACCTTTAAACTCAAGGAACTCCCTCTTTTTCCCTTGGAAAGCTAGAGACAGATCTTGCAAACAGAATTCTTTGCAAAGGCCACGGGATCAAAGACAGAAACTGCACTACAAAATTGTCTCTTGAAGCCATATCATCTTTCCCCTGGAACTTGCAAAGGCCAAGTAGACAATTGCCTTCATGGCAGGAAAAATTTCTGACTGACTTTCTTACCTCCAATTCTCTTTTTCCCACAGGTCAAATTCAAGCTCACCATTTTATCTAAGGCACTGATTTACAGCTCTGAAGACTCCTGTCGTATCACAGACATGATAACTGTCATGGCACAGTGAGCCACAGTCAGCCTCCAACACCTGAGCTTGGATTAGTGATGTTTTGAGTACATGATACTTAGGACTGATAAGTTTTTGGGGTTTTTTTTGTGGTACGCAGGCCTCTCACTGTTGTGGCCTCTCCCGTTGCGGAGCACAGGCTCCGGACGTGCAGGCCCAGCGGCCATGGCCCACGGGTCCAGCCACTCCGTGGCATGTGGGATCCTCCCGGACCGGGGCACGAACCCACGTCCCCTGCATCGGCAGGCGGACTCTCAACCACTGCGCCACCAGGGAAGCCCCAGGACTGATAAGTTTTTAATGGGAAGAAACATCAGAAAATACCTGGAGCTTAGGATACCCCACTTTAAGGTAGGGCAGGGGGAGACCGACCTAGGTCACCATAAAGTATAAGGAAATCAAGTTTTTTGGAACTAAAATGGGGTTCCAAGCAGAGTAAGAGCAGTCAAAGTTGAGACAGAAGGGCCTGAATAAGTCAGCATCTATGAGTGGAAGTTACAAGGAATGACTTCCCACACTCCTAAGGACAAATGCCTTACACAGGGGTAGCTTTCCAAAAGTATATTAAGACATTTCATAAGGTGATGCCTTCCTAGTCCTTGGAGGCCTAGTGACCTAGTGATGGTTCTGTCCTGCAGAGGCCGGCATTAGCTTTGAAAGAGGATGATGCTCTGTGAGGTTCCTCTGACCCAGTATTGTAGAATGACTGTTCACGGTGGCCCAGACTACAGGGTAAGAATACATCCATTTCTCTATCACTCACCTAAACAGAGGCTTTCAACAGAATCTTTTAAAGTATGTAGTGGTTGAGGATATGGGGAGGGGGAAGGGTAAACTGTGACAAAGCGAGAGAGAGGCATGGACATAAAAAATAAATAAATAAATAAATAAAATAAAGTATGTAGTGGCCATCCATCAGTCTCTCTCCTCCTAGCACCCATGTCCCCTGTGTCCTTTCCCAGCAGCCCATAATTTCCATTGTTTTCCTTAAATTATTACATAATTCTCCTTATGGTTCTGATGAAGTCAAATCCATCCCCAGCTCCAGGGATGGAACATGTGACTCTGCTTGAGATTATCAGGATATTCCATTGCCCAAACCAGCACAATGGTTTTAATGATTCAAACTGACTTTGGTTCCTCCAATCAAGTGATAGAAGAAGCACGCTGCCCTGGGAACTGTTGGCAGTCAAGTCATCTTGTGATCATGAGATGAAGCCAAACCTACAGAAGGCAAGGGCTAGAGCTTGGTGATGTCGTTGAGCTGCCAGATCAATCAAGACTGTGTTGAGTCTGTCCAATCTCTGAACATTTGTTAACCAATCAATCAGTTAACCAGCAAATTCCTTTCCTTGGATAAGCCCAGTTGAGTTGGGTTTCTCTCACTTGCAACTGCATATACTCTATCTGATGAGCATTTCTCTGGTTCCAGGCTCCCATACTAAATCAGTAAATGATTCCTTGACATTTATTCCAGGGTTTGACCAGGATCCTCCCCTCTCCTGAGACCTGGGGTATGAGCTCTCCCTGGTGGTGGCAGGGACCATTCTTTGCACCAAAAAATCCTCCTCTGGGTGGGAGGGAGCCTGGAAATGCAGGCCCAGCATCGGGGAACCAACCTTGTGCTCCTCCCACCGACTCATCTGGCCACCAGCAACCCTGTCATTTCCCTGCCACTGGGCTGGCTCAGACAAAGCTCTAGTTGAAGAGATTACAGACAGATGCTCTGGCACAAATCAGAGACCCCGTGGAAGGAAAGCAGTCAGCTTTTCTCTTAAGCGACAGCCATCGTTTTCAGCAGGCAGGGTAATTACAGGTTTGCCCTTCCCAGTGCAAGCTATCTGAAGGTAAAACAATGGTGAGCAGCGTGTGCCTGCTTCAAACAACAGAGGGGAGAGGCGGGAACAGAAGGATTCTATCTCTTTTAATTTATTTTAATAAAGCAGGGGTTTTCCAAAAGGCCAAAGGGTCTCATTTGCCACAATGTGGTTGAGATCTGCCAACAGCTTCCCTATACCTCCTCTTTCCCCATAATTCAATCGGAGCCACAGATGGAAGCACTCAGCCAGCATCTTCCTTTTCTTGGCCCTTTCTGAATCCTTCCTCTCTCACTGCCTCAGCTGGAGAGGAAAACTCTCACCCTTTAAAAGCAAGCCTTCTCTTCCTTGCTTTGCTCCACACCCCTGAGCTCCCGTGAGGCTCACCTCCCTCCAGGTCCTTCCCTGGCCAACCCCTGCCCTACAGCCCCTTCTGGATATTCAGAAACAGTGGGACCTCTATATTTGCCTTTATTTTTACTGCACTCACCTGGTCCTCCAGCTGAGCAGACAGTCCCATGAGGGCCATGCCCTGGACTTCTCTTCTCCGGAGACCCAGGGGCCATCCCAGCAGATGGTGGATATGTAAGAGGGAGTGAGCAGCCTCTGAGTTATATCTGAGGAAGATATGTTCTTAGAATGACCAGAAAAAGAAGACAGAACAATCCTGAACAGACTAAGAGACTACCATTGCCATGCTTTCCAGCCAGTAATAAAACTCCCCCTTCTGAGCTCTGAAACACGCTCACCACCCCAGGTGCTGACCCCCAGACCAGCCCCACCCTCCCCCTTGGTCCCAGCCAATGCTCCAGACATCTGGAACTTTCTTCAAGAGATTTCTTCTCCTATTCTTTCACCACAAGTTGCCTCCAAATTTCAAAACCCAGAAACACAAATACCACCTTATCAGCTTTTCCTGAAGAGCAGAAATAGCAAGAATTTAGTAAAAGCAGTATGCCTCTGGGAGGGGATTTGGGATCATTTCTAGCAAATGGATGGTTCATTTTTCTACCTGGGGCTGTGGAAAATGAGTTTCCAAGTAAACCAATCTCTGTTGTCACTTGGAGGCAGGGTCCTTCACCTTGCTCCCCTCATCAACAGAGAAGCGGGCAGCCCTGCCCCTCCTTTCTTCTGTCGGCGCTCTCTCTAAGATTTCTTACTCCCTCCAGACAACTGCAGGGAGAGGTGCAGCCCACAGAGGCTGTGCAGCTCCCTCCCCTCTTTGGGCTGTGAGTGCATGTCCTGGGGATGGCCTCTCTGCAGGCTGTGCCTCCTGACTCCAGGCCAGCGACCTTCTCCATCACCCAGCAACCCTCTTGCCCGCTCCCTCATATGCGCCTGCTACTTGTTTGGGGCTGAGAATGTTGACAACTGATCTCCTTCATGAAGACCTCTCTTCCTTCCAGTGCCTTCCTCCATAAAATGCTGGGCCGTGTTCTAGAACCTGGCAGTGTGTGCAGGCTTGATTGGATTTGAGGAAAGGAGCTTCCCTTCTCCAGGGCTGCATCCAGAGCCACCCTCTCTAGCCGCCACCCATCTCTCGTCTCAGTCCTCCTTCCTCATCCCATCTCCCCTGAACTTATGTGAAGGACTTTCTCTAGAAGGGCCTTGAGCTGGAGGTACCCCCCCCCCAGCCTGCCTCTCTCCATTCATGGACCCTGGACCATTGCCTTGGGCTTTGGCTGAAATGTCTATCTCTGAAGATCTCAGACATCCAGCTTGTTTCCCACCATCTTCCATATGGGCAGGAAATACCACCATGAGCCATCCAAACTGGACCCATTTTGAAGAATCAAAAGGAGGGTCCAAGTAAGTGTCACTGCACAACCTAGTTTTGAGAAGCATCCTGCTATGAAGGGGTCAAGTCCTGGCATAATGCTGCATAGGCCTTTCTGAGGCAACCAAAGACCTAGAGCAGATACTACGTAAAAACAATGGGCCATCACAGAGAGGGAGTCTGGGTGCTAGAGATTTCAGACACTTGAAATTCATCTATCCTAGGCATTTCTTCCTCTGTGCTTAAACACACTCGTGCTAGAGAGGAAATTGAGTCCACATGCATGGATTCTTTTAAACCTCAAGCAGCCACATGTTTTCTGGATCCGTTTAATTGTCCATGAAACCCCAGAGTCATCTGCAACATGGAGGGCACCCAGAGGAACCCCATCTCTATCATTGCCACAAACCACACCCTGCCAGAGCCAGCCACATCCCTGGGCACTGTGGGTGGGTGGGCAGATGGGGCTGCGCCAGGACCTACTGTTAGCATTGTCAGTTCACATGTGTATCCTGCTGACAACTGGTCCAGAATGGGAAGGGCAATCACAGGCTGCTCTGACTTCTTCCAGACTTTGTTTCTGAAGGCAAGACTACTGTAAATGTCTGGACTAAGATTCTGAAGACCTGGTGTTGTTCCAGCTGTGAGAGGTCAGACAAGCCACTCAACCCCCCTAATCTCAGCTTCTTCCTCCCTCAAACAGGGCTAATGACACCCGCCTCATCCACTTCTGCAGCATGTTGAAATGAGGATTAGGAAAGGGAGAAGAGACACTTCTATCCACACTCGAGCCTTACTTTCCTTCCCCTTAAGTCCTGTAGTGGAGAGAGCAGGACTTGGTTTGGGGTACAGGAACCACCAGCAGTGTGCATTCATTGCCCTACAGTTTACACACTGCTTTCATCTGGATTATCTGGATTACTTTTTACAACACTCGAGGGAAGACAGGTGTTATTATGACGCCCATCGAGGACACCCCCAAGTCCCATGGAGACGCGGCGATTTGTTCGGGACCCTACAACCCGTGAAGTATCAAGGCTGCCCCCAAAGCCAGCCGTGTAGCCCTAGCCTTTCCACTTTACCACTGGGTTTCTCTGCCAGTCAGCACAACCCAAAGCCCTCCTCAGAGACAGTTGATGCTCGGGTGGTGCTGGTGATGGTACCTCTGCCGCAGCAGCTCAGTCGCCCACCCCCTCTCACTGTTGCAGACCGTGCTGTGGTCCAGAGCTGTGCTCCCATCACTTCTAGGAAGGCATGAGCAGTCCACCTGAGGTTTTGAGATCAGCTCAAATCTTGGCTTTAATGGAAGCAGGTGTCTGGTCCAGTGATGGGGGTCCCTCAGGCCAGCCCATTACCAGCCTATGAGCAGCAGGCTGATGTGAGCCAGGCCTTTACTGTAAGGGTCACATATGACAAATGCCATGCACTAACCACATATTTAAGCAAAAACTCATGGGCTTAACCAGACAAGTGGTAGGGACATCAGGTCTGACTTGATTCGGGACTGAAAAAAAGCCACTAGTTCTAACTCCCTTATCACGTCCCTCATTATCACAAGATGCCTGTAGTTTCTTCCACTTCTGCATGCACTGATTCACATCTCAAAGAAAGAGCATCTGCTTTTCCCCTGGAAGCCCCGACACAGACCCTACTTGTCCACTTGAGTCAAGTGACTGTCTTGAACCAATCCATGTGCTCTGGGGGGAGTGTGCTGAGGTGATTGGCTCCAGCTTAAGTCACGTACTCCATCTGTGGGTGGGACCAGACTGAGGGAGGATCAAACCATTCAAGCATATGGGCTGAGAGTGACAGAGGGAGAGTTCTCCAAGGGAAATTAAGATGTGATAACTAACAGACAAGCAAATGAAGCCAGGCATCCGAAAACCCAAATATCCACCTGAGGCATTCTTTCTCTAATGCAGTAGTTGGTGAACTTGTCCTGCAAATGGCCAGAGAGAAAATATTTTAGGCTTTGCCGGCCATAAGGTCTCTGTCGAAACTACTCAACTCTGCCACGGTACTGTGGAATCAGCTAGACAACACATAGATGGATGAGTGTGGCTGTGTTCCAACAGAACTTAATATTTAGGGACACTAAAATTTGAATGTTGTATAATTTTCACGTGTCACAAAATATTATTCTCTTTTTGAGTTTTTCAACCTTTGAAAAAATTTAAAAACTATTCTTCACGGGCTTCCCTGGTGGCGCAGTGGTTGAGAGTCCGCCTGCCGATGCAGGGGACACGGGTTCGTGCCGCGGTCCGGGAAGATCCCACATGCCGCGGAGCGGCTGGGCCCGTGAGCCATGGCCGCTGAGCCCGTGTGTCCGGAGCCTGTGCTCTGCAACGGGAGAGGCCACAACAGTGAGAGGCCCGCGTACCACCCAAAAAAAAAAAAAAAAAAAAGTCGTGAGGTCCAGGTAAAATCCTGCAACCAGGGAGCACGAATAAGACAGAACTTGAAGAAATCATTGGAACAAAGTGAAAGTTAGCGATTTACCTATATCCTCTCCCACACTAATTTACACAGAGAAGTCTATTAATCATTCTGTGTGCAGAAAGGAAATCGCATTCTCAGCATAAACATAAATTCTCAGCCTAAAACTCAAATGCCTTCCAAGGGATGGGGCAGGCTAAAAGTTTTGAATAGCTCAAATAGAACGAATGGATGAGAGGAGATAATGCATCTTTTGAAATACAAACCTGAAAAGATGTTATGCTCAATTACACTCACAAAAGATTTGGGATCCAGCAATATCCTCCGTGGAATTCGGCAGCTAAACAGGAATGCTAAATCACAGACTCTAACTTAAGCAAGAGTAATCTAGCATAAGCCACATTACATGCGCATCCACTGGGAGTTTGAATCTGCTCTGATGTTTACAAAATGCTTTTCTCCATCTCTGTTGGAAGGTGAGCTTGTCTGCTAAGACCCTTGCACCTCCAAGTTCCCAAAATGAGACTGGGGTGCTTTGGAAAGAAAACAGAGTCAAGGAGGGTCATGAGGAGGACGGAGGTGTTAAAAGGTGGAGTCAGGACTCTTCAGAGAGAGGAGTTTCAGTTCCAAGTAGCAGTGATAGGGAAAGAAGATGCCGGGAAGGAAAATGAGGGGATTTGGTGACCAGGAAGAGAAAGAACTGGCATGTGGCTGGAGGTCCACCGTGTCACTCTAGGCACAGGAGAACCATGACGCTGCCACCCCCCCCCACACCTGACCCCTGCTCTCAGCTCCTGAAGTTAGAACAGGCCCTGTGAATCTCTAACTCGTCCTCCCCAGCCAGCCTCTGGGTCCCAGAAGGGGAAGGGATGACCTCACGTGCTTCCCCACCGTCTGCAGTGCAGCTGCTGCCTGGTGGGTATTCGTTTAACACCCAAGCAGCAACATCCAGAGACGGGTGTGTGTTAGGTCACCAGAAGAATAGAAAAGAAAGGTTAGACCTTGGAAAACAAGAGCGGCCACATGTTTCCAGAAGGCAGGCTGAGATTCTACGTGATTTATTGGTCGCTGCCATGACAAGTGTGAAAGGCCAACCCTCGGAATTTGTACCTCAGGTATCCTGAGAGGGAGACAGATGAGCTAAAGGAAAGAAAAAAAGGTGTGGGGCGGATTCTAGAGAAACAACCGTGATCTGTGCAGTGTCCAAGGGCAAAACCAGGACTTACAGATGAAAGGCATGGGGAGGCTGGTTTGAGCAGCAGGTGGGTTGTTCTGGAGTGTCAGGGGCTACATGTGGACGATGGAGCTTCCTGCCATGGAAGCTGGTTGTACAGCAGTAAGAGAATTGTCCCCAAAAATGTTACCTGGGAAGCAGTTAAACTAAAGGTCTAAATTACTTTCTCCTTTAGCCATTTTGCCATCTCCAGATTTGAAGGAAGTGAGAAACAGAGCCAGGAGGCAGAGAGAGATGCTTAGGCTTCATGGCTGCTTGAGCTGGATTGGAGAATAAGTCTTGACCTTCAGCTGAAGTTGGACTTCCTCATTCTCCCCCAGCTCCAGCCCGGACTTAGGGCCCAGGTGTGGGGCAGACAGATACGCAGCCAGCGGCAATGGTGGTAGTGACCTGCCCTACATGCCATGGGACACAGGGCCCAGGAACCTCAGGGACGAGCTTCTTCCTGCTTCTGGAAGGCAGGTAGGTCATGCCTGGGTGTACTCTCCACGGGGTCACACAAGGAGAAGTATCTGACTTTCAGAGACATCCCGTGGGAGGGCAGCCAGACAGCCCTGGAAAGGGCACTGGGAACTTGGGGGACCGGAGGGGTGCTGGCCTTCCATCCAACATGATCTTTGGGGGCACCGCAGGAAACCGGACCCATGCTTTCGGGAGGCCTGGTCCTTGGGGTTTCCAGAGAAGGTGCTAGCCTCTAGGAGCTGGAACAGAGGACACATGACAAACAGCTCTTTAGCCATCTGCTGAGGAAATACCAGGGTAAATTAAAACGAGAGTGGATTTGTGACTTCTGTCTTTTCCAAAAAGATAGTGTTGGCAGGTTTATGAGAAAACCATTCCCAAACACCTTGAATTTATATGGCACGCTTATTTCAAAAGCTCTTCCACATCTGTTAGCTCTTTGAAGCCCCTGGAGGCAGGTAGGGCAGGGGGAGAGCTGGGTGGGGGAAGGAGCCCCAGAGAGCTTGGACCTCGGGGCCCCTTGGGGAGAGGCTGGAGTGGCCCGTGGTGCCCTGACCCTCCACACAGGCCCTTCTCCTCCTCCCAGAGCTCTGGCTAAGGGCCACATGTCATAAGGCTGGAAGCGAAGTGACCACTTAAGAGCTGAGCGGTCAAGTGCAAGTCAGCCCTGGGAGTGCCCCTTTCTCACACACACTGCCCTGCACCCCTGAAAATTAGCCAAGTCTTGGAGGTAAGGGAATAATGGCTCTTCAGACAGAAACAAACAGAGGCTGATTGACAAGGAGGCCCCTCATAATCAGTGCTGCAGTAAACTATACTAATTATGGTGTCAATTGGTAACATTATAAAGGTTGAAGCTACATAATGAAAAAAGAGCATACACACAGGCAGAGCGAGTTCAGCAAATGTAATTACAGGGTGACATTATTGGCAAATAGTATTTTATGAGGGATTAAGAGGGATGTGACATAAACACATTCCTAAACTTACAAGCTGCTCAGGGGTGGGAGGACCTGAAACTGGTCAAAGATTCACCCCCGGCCACTACAATTTGGTTAGCTGAGCGCTTCGGGGAGCCCCTGAGGTCTTCTGGGCATCCCCCAAAAGAGATGTTGTTAGGCAGGGATCACTGCTCTCATGCTCTAATTCCTTGTAGGCTACATAATATCCTTGTTCCTGGCCTGTTCCAAGCTCTTTAGTCCTCAAATCCTAAGATCTACGACTGTCCAAGCCAGAAGGCACCATAGATGCTTTACAGCAAGTGTGCTGTGGGATGAGAGCCTGCCCATTCATTGTAACAATATTATTCATGTTCAACATTATCCATGGAGCTCAGGCCAAGGTCTCTGTTGTCCCTGTGTTCCCATTCTATGGAAAACCAAAGAAAATTAATAAAGCAAATCAATAAGGCTATTCCAGATTCAGAATGATACCAGGTGCTCTGATAAAAACTGAATGGAGTGATGTGATAGCAGGTGGATGGGAGGGAGTGGAGAGACAGGCTTCCTCCTAGATGGAAGGTCTAGGAGGGCTTCTTGAGGACAGGACACATGACCTCAGTCCTAGGAGCTGAGACCCATAGAAGGAGAGGAAAACTGATCTTCCAAAGATGCCAGCTCCTTACTGGCAGAAAAAGGGAGGAACGCAGGTGCCCTCACTTGAAGTCTGGGGTCTTTCTGTTGCATCAGGCACTCCCAGCCAGGATGTGGGCCAAAATGGGAAGGGACACCATCAGCCCTAAGGATCTGTGGGGACGCTGTGTTCTGAAGATGGAAGGGGCATGAGGGATCACGTAATTCAAAGTCCCTAAAACACTGGAGAATCACATGTGCTGCGTGTGTGATAAAGGAGCTTCCCCCCAGTTCTGGTTGTCTATTGCTACACAGCAAACCACCCCAAACTGAACAGCAATATCTCATTATTTTTCCTATTTCTGTGTGTTAACTAGACAGTTCCAGCTCCCAGTCTCTTCTGTGGTTACAGTCAGATGATGGGGCTGGAGTCGTCCAAAGGTCTCTTCACTCATGTGACTGGTGCCTGGGCCAGAATGACTGGAGAGCTGGGAGCTGGCTAGGCCCCCCTCCCTGTGGCCCCCCTACACAGCTAGGTTGGGCTTCCTCACAGCATGGCAGTCTCAGGACATGAGGGCTTCTTCCATGGATCCTGGCTTCCTCCAGGGTAAGTGTTATAAATGGACTAGGCAGAAGCTACAAGTTTCTCAGGACCTAGCAATGAAGAGACAGAACATCCTTTCTGCCACACTCTATTGATGAAGAAAGTCACTAAAGCCATCCCAGACTCAAGGAGAGGGAAATTAGACTCCAACTTTCAATGGGAGGAATAGCAAAGCATTTGTAGCAGTCTTTAATCTACCGTACACCCTCTGCATTAAAAATACACAGCCTCTATTAAAGTCCTGCTTAGCCTCTTGACAACTTAATAAATGTGTCATTCACACTCAGATTGCCTTCACTTTCCCCCAATTATTCAAAGAATTAGTCTATATTTATTAAGGGCCTTCCAAGTAAAAATGCATCACGCTTGGTACCATGTGCCATACACCATACACAATGTACTGTGCATTTTTTGCAGGAGCTTACACTCTAGATAAATTGCCACATACTTCAATTTGTAATAGCTGAACTTATTTTTAAAGTGAAATTTGACGTAGAGGTCCAGTATATCAAACAGATCAAGGTGGGACTATTTTGGGTGAGGTGAGAGCCACAGGGCACCTCTGACGAAGCCTGTGCTCAGAGAATCACAATGTGTGTGCCATTGCTAGAGACGGTGAAAGGAAATTAGGGAGTGAAACGTCTCTTCTCCATATAAGAAGCTTTCCTGATGAAAACATATGGACCCAGCCTTACGGGAGAGCTTGTATATATATATATATATATATATATATATATATATTCATTTTTTAATTTTTTAAAATTATAAATCTATGCCAAACTGGCTTGAACAGAAAGAACACAAGAACAAGTAAGTCCTAGGGTGTTCTTGTTTCAGGTAGGGCTGGATCCAGGGGCTCATGCAACATCACATACTACTTAACATGCAATATGCTAACTAACACAGGACTGGGTCTCTCCAGTCATCACCTGTTCTAGCTTCACTCTCAGGGGCACCTTCTCTATGTCTCTGGGAGGACAAGGTGGCCACCAACAGTTCCAGCCTTACTTCTACTGTTGGGCACTTTCCTCAGGCTATTTCCACTAATTCCAGCTCTGATTGGCCTCGCCTGGGTCCTGTGCTTAAACCCACACAATCTGAATGGTCAGTGGATGATGTCCTGCTCTGACTGTTGAAGTTTAAGGCGACATATGCATGCTTGAGCCACAAGTGAGCTGGGGAGGTCACTGGTACTGAGAGTGAAGCAATAAGAATTAGATTCTCTTGCCAGAAGAAGGCAGCCAGGTAGCTGGGCAGGCAAACACACCTGCACAGAAAGGAAGGGACAGCAAAGAACTAAGAGGCAGGAGGGCAAGAGGCCAGGTCTGGAAGAGCTGGGCATTCCCTGGTCCCTCCCCACAAGGTGAGAGGAGTGGTCAGCTCTCTTGACCCTATGTCTCTGGGAGGAGGTTTAAAATCAGTGATCAGGACCCCACTTTGGACCCTGGCTCTGGCTCTGCTCTCAGCTCTGTGCCAGGCACCAAGAAGTCCTCTGAGCTTGGGGAATACGCAGAAGTGTTCCAGAAAGCCTTTCAGCAGGTGCTTTGGCCTGAAATGCAGCCAGGGACAGGGAAACACAACTGCCATACAGTATCATGAAACATTGCCATTAAGTTTAATGCCTTTGTAACAAAGAATGCCACATTTATTATCACAAATAAATCCGTGGATTTAACAACCATCATGCTTTAGACTTTATTTTTCCATATAAAATAAATATGGCTAGAGTATAAGATTATGACTGCACCATTATTTTCTAAAACTATTTAATTTAAGCTCTGTCTAACTGCCTCATGCTCTGAACCTGGGCACCCTATCCTGGGGGAATGCTCGCCCCACTGAGTGCAGCAGACAACAAGGTTTCCTGAGTGCTGCACAGGAAACGTCTGGGTTTCATCACTGTTTAACGAATTGTTGCACTCTTTATAGGATAAACAATAAATTGCACATGATTTATCATATTACCCAATAAATCATGTGACAAATCATTAGGCAGAGTGATAAAATCAAGTGTCTTAGAAATATGTTAATCTATGATGCCAATGTGTAAACTAAACAGTTGCTTAAAAACCCTATTTACTAATCATTTTTACATAAAGGAAGATTAACGATTATGTAGATTAAATGTGTACTTATTCCTATAAACAGCAGACAGCCATGTGCCCAACTGGCCTTCTCTTTTTAGCAAAGCCTCCCTTTGTAGCACGTTTCCTTCTGCCTCCCTCCTCCCTGAATGCGCCTTGATGGGGAAAGGACGCTGAAGAAGCGAGGGCCAGAGAAAGAAGTGGTTAATGAAAAGCGTGTCACCGAGGGGCCTGGCGGAGGGGCTGTTCTCACCGTAAATTCTGTAATACGCTAATTAACACTTTCATTAGGGCTCAGAGACAGGTTCCAATGTTGCCTGCTTCTCCAGCCTGCCTTCGACCCGACGCTTTTTCTCGTTGGTGACAACTATGTTTATAGCTTCTCTGCCCATCGAGCTGGCTGGCACATCGAATTACCCTCAAGAGTACACGGGCATCACGTCACATTTACGTACCCTATATCATACGTGACGAGCTGTGCCACCGCCAAGGCCTTGAATGCACATCCTGCAGACGGCCAGCCCACGGAATGCATGGGCAGATATTAAGCTAAATCTTTTTGGAGTCAAGCTTGTTTCACATCAGTTACACAAACATATTGGTTCCTTTAAAAGAACAAATGCTTTGTGAGTAAGGGAAGGACTCCAGGACTCAAACCTGAGAAATCATTCCATGCATCAACTCAGCCCTTCTTTCCTAAGGTTGTTTCTTAGGGGAAGAAGGGGAGAGGTCATTTGGCTTCTATAATATGAGTTTTGAACCACATTCATTATAAACTATGGACTTTACCAGGCAGTGTAAAGGGAGAGAAAGAGAAGGCCCTGGAGAGGGTAACTAGGAAGACAATGGGAATATCAGAGAAGATATTCGTTTTCCTCTCTTGCATGAAAACGCTGCTAATCTTCTCAAGAGTCCCTCCAATTTTGGATTTCCTCAGTATTACAAATCAAACCCTGAAGCTGATCTTGCAGTGCAGAGAGAACTGAAGCCATATCAGATGTATTCGAAGACTCCCCTTCTATTTTGCATGAAGCCCATGTTGAATTGCTTGAGGAAATGCTAATAGCCAAGGTTTGGGAACCATCATTCCTGGTACCTTGCGAAGTGGCTATTGAGAGATTGGGAAAAGGTTGGGAGATAAGCAGGCTGTCAAGGCTTACACCACATTATCATTCTCCAGAAAAGCTCTAAAGAATGAAACGGATACATTTTACTGACTTCAATTTCCGTGACCTACTGGGAAAATATTGCCTCCAAGGCAGAAATCCAAGAAATGAGTTTTCACGTGTGGTCTTTAGCCCTTCCCAAGAGACAGGACATTAGGAGTTCAGAGAGGAATGTCGTAGGAGTTCCAAGTCCCTGTATAACCCCAGGTGCCCGGCTTCTCCCCCATGCTGCCCCTGAGAAGCCTCTGTGGCAAAGTGGAGACAACTTTTAGAGGAACTGACCCCAACTGCCAAGATAAAACAAGAAAAGGTTCAAAGTAATTTATATTTCTAAATGCCCAGAAAAGAAATACACTAAGTGACAACAAAATTCTCATCCTATTTTCCCTTCTTCTTGTCCAACCCACCTCAAAATCCACCCTGATTCACATTTCAAAATACTGCCTACATCAGTCAGCCTAAGTTGAGTTTTGCTTCGGTGACATAATAGCTCAAAATCTCAGAAGCTAAAAATGAAATTTTATTTCTTGCTCTTGCAATGCCACTGTAGGCCCAGGGAACTCTCTGAAATAGGTATCCTCCCTGTGATGGTGCAGCAAGAGAATCTGCTTTATTCTCATGTTACCTCCATAGAATTACATGCTTTCCTAATCACTGAGGAAGAAAGCATGTTCTAGCAAGGACTAATTCTTAAATGCTTTCACCAGAATTGACACATCAAATTTTTTTTTTCTTGCCAGAATTAATCACATGGTCCCTCCTAACTTCAGGGATGAGGAATTATCATTCTCCACATGCCAGAGGTAGGAAAAAAGTAGATATTGGTGAACATTCATAATGTTGATCTCACAACCCACTTCCCTTGTCTGCAGTCACACCTACAAAAGCCAAAAAGCAGAGAGCCCTATTAGTAGGGATCACTTCCCAGTATCTTGCTGCTACAATCTGGATACTACAGCCTCAGAACTGTGGTAAATATACTCCATTAAGGATGGGAAGGTGCACATTTTTGTGCATCTTTTTGTACTGCTCAACTCTGCAAAGAGGCAATGTACTCTAATGATCAAGATTCTGGGGTCAGACAGCTTGCACTTGAATCCCAGCTCTGATACTTATTACCAGTATGACCTTGGAAAAGTTAATTAATTTCCCCTTACCTCAGTTTTCTAATCTGCAATGTGGAGCTAGTAATAGTGCTTGACTCATGGGCTTTTGTGAAGATGAATTGCATTAATTCCTGTGAAGCCCTGGTACTGAGTGAGTGCTATAGAAACGTTTTCTGTGACTGTGATGCTTTACAATCTGCAAGGGGTACTCACGACCACTGGCCCACTTGGTCATTATAATTTATCTAAGGAACAAGCTCGCCCCATCTCCTGCAACTTCCTCCCAATCCCAGACAGAGCCCAGAGACAAGAGAAGGATGTTGATTTGTTTAAAGCCTGAAGAAGGACGTTAGAAACTAAATTTGGGGAAAACAAATGGCTCTGCATATGAAAATGAGACGATTTTGAAGGAATGTGGCAGAAACAGCCATACCTGCCTAATTGTCCGTATGTCCCCTATGTTTCTCAACCCCCTTGTACGTTGAGTGGCCTCATAGCTAACTAAAACCAATGAGTTGTGAGCAGAAGTAACATAGCCACCTCTGGGTTACAAGACTTGGTTGCTGCACTCTCCTCTCCCATCACAAAAACTGGGAAGATCCCATGTTAAGAAGGTGAAGCCTGGATTGCTGAGTTATCCCTAGAAGAAGGCCATCCTGAAGACCTACAGTGGAATTGCATTTGTGAGCACTTTTGTTGAGTTAATCCATGATATTTTGGAGCTTTTTGTTACTATAGCATATCCTAGCCTAACCTGACTAATACAAAGGGGGTTTGTTCCTGAAAGAAAACAGCAAAGAACAGAGAAGATGTTCTTCTTCTGGCCAAGCCAACTGGGGTGGCTGGAAGTCTCTTAAGAAAAATAAATAATTTATAAAATGTTTAAGCTGTTTTGCATTGCTTTGATGTTAATGTCCTTTATCTCTCCTTTTCTGTTTATATTTCATTCTGTTTTGTGTTTTATTTTGTAAGTTTTTGCACAGGGACAACAATTAAAGAAACAGACAACTCTGCATTTAACACCAGAAGACAACAGCATGGAATCCTGAGGTAGAAAGTTGGCGCTCCACATGCTTATGATAATGGAATAATACATTCTCTCCAGATAGCTTAGAGGTACACAAAGCTTTCCATAGGTTATTCAAATCAATAATAGTCACTCTGATTATATCTTACAAGGTAGACTGACCCTAGATCATAAAAACCTGAGTAACAGATGAACAGTATTTAATATCATCTCACATTTACAGATGAAAGAAAAACAAACAAGATCCCAACAGACCAAGTAGTTTTCCCAAAGTCACACAGAAAAGAACGGGGTGAACTTGGGTCCAAAACTCAGATCTTTTGCACCTAATTCAATAAAATGCTCTAGTATACATATGTTGGCCATTCTCGGTAGACTCAAGGTCAACGATGATCACCATGTTGCTAAATCCAAAGGTAAATTCTCAGCCCTTATGGGTTTGATATATCTGCAGCCTTTGGTGCAATTGATTTTTCCCTCTTCTTTAGAAAATTTTCTTCATTTGGCTTCCAGGACACAACACTCTTGGTTTTCCTCCTACATTACTGGTTGCAACTTTTCAGTCTCCTTTGCTGAGTCCTCCTCCTTTTCTCAATATCAGTGGGAAGGTGCTTCAAAGTTCAGTCCTTGGACCCTTTTTCTCATCTCTGTATACTCACTCCATTGATGAGTACATCTAGTTTCACAGCTTTAAATTCCATCTGTATGCTGATAAACTCAACAAATTTATAACTCCAGCCAGGACCTCTCCCTTGAACTTCAGAACCATATATCCAACCACTTACCTGGGATGCCATTTGCCTGTCTAATGGGCATTCACACATTTAATGTACCCCAGACTGAGTTCTAATCTTCATCTCTCATCCAACCTACTCCTGCACAGGTTTCTATATCTCAGTCAACTGCACTTCAATCCTTACTTTACCCAGCCGCCAAATTTGGAAACACCCCAACTATTCTCTTTCTCTCTCACCCACATCCAGCCTATTAGTCAACCCTGATGGCCCTTCAGCAGCTCTAAAGAGCATGGCAGCAGCCATTGTGACCTAAAAATTATCCTTGCTCATCTGTATTCTGGTGTTAGCCTCTTCATTGGTCTCCCTGAGTCACCCTCTTCAAGTCTTTGCTCAAATGTCACCTTCAATGTGAAGCTTTCCTTAACCACCAAATTTTAAACTGATCAACCCCCTTTCGACTGACACTCCATAGGCCCCTTGTTCCAGAACTTAGAATATTTTATCATGTTGCACAGCTTATTTAACTGTTTAATTGTATTCCATCTCCTTCCTACTAGAATATGAGCTCTAGAAGGGATTTTTTTTAAACTACATCACCACGGCACAGAGAAGATGCTCCATAACATTTTGTTGAATGAGTGAATAGACAACTCTCAAGTATTCCCCAGCCTGACACCCCTAACCCTCTACTCTCAACTTCTAGTTACTATCTGGCTGTTGACTTTCTTGCTTTTCCTCTCCCCTCAGATGTTTCACCTGATGTCCTGTGAGACAGTGTGCCTGGCTACTATGTTCCCTCCTTTGCTTCTTTTTTTTTTTAAACAAATGATTGTTTATTTAAGCCACTGAGGTTTTTTGGTTTGTTTGCTTTGTTTTATTTATTTATTTATTTATTTATTTGGCTGCATTGGGTCTTTGTTGCCGCACGTGGGCTTTCTCTTATTGTGTTGAGTAGGGGCAACACTTCGTTGTGGTGTGCAGGCTTCTCATTGCAGTGGCTTCTCTTTGCGGAGCACGGGCTCTAGGCACATGGGCTTCAGTAGTTGTGGCGCATGGACTTAGTTGCTCCACAACGTGTGGGATCTTCCCAGACCAGGGATTGAACCCACGTCCCCTGCATTGGCAGGCAGAGTCTTAACCACTGCACCACCAGGGAAGTCCCTTCCTTTGCTTCTTAAACAGCCTTCCAGGCTCCTGTGGCAACAACAAGAAAAAAGTTTTCCCCCTCTCACCAGGATCATTCTCTGCTTCTCTGAAATGGATTGGAAACCTCATGGTCCAGCTAATTGTTTTCCTTTGTCATGACATTTCTCCTGACTATGCCAACCCCTACTGACCTCCCCCATTTCTGAATGATTTGGAGGCATGTTTGATAGTAATAATAAATATTTACATGATTAAATGTTGTAACAATAATATTAAGGAGATATTATTCATACCCATTTTACCCACAAGGAGGCCCAGAGAAGTTAGACTACTTATCCAAGTTACAAAGAGTAAAAATTCAAATGCAGGCAGGTCTAAATTCAAATCTTGTGTCCTGAAGTCTGTCACACTTACTGTGAGAACCAAAGTTAAATTCTTGGCCCTTTCTAATTATTTCCTGAAGGTGAGACCCAAGTTCCCTAGTGGCTCAAGTACAAGAACTGTCATACTCCTGGTCTGTTAATCTGAAACCTCTATGGGGCCCAGCACATTCATGGCTTAATGGAGACTTTTTGCCAAATTCACCAGATTTGGTGACTTTTGCTTGGGTAGGAGAGGAAACAGGACAAATTTCAGATCCATTACACAAAGAAAGAACACCCTGGTGGGAAAGTGCCCCATGAGGGAGCCAGGCAATAAGCCTCTTGCTCTCTTCCCATCCTGCTTCACTCCTGCACTTGATGGAAAACAAAATGGCACAGAGCTATTCATTACTATAGGAAGAGAAAAGACAGGTATGCTTGCTCATTTTCCAACCAAATGATTTTCTGCTCCTTAAGTGACCTTTTCAGGCATTATTGTTATGAGGGTCTCAGACACCTCTGGAATCAGCTGATATAAATTCATCCATCCACCTACCACCCACTGACCAATGTTTGTTTATTGATGCCTACCTGCGTACTCAATCCCAGGGGAGATACAAAATTCCTTCTTTGTGTTACCAGATTACAAATAAACTGGTGCAAGTGACAAGTCAGAGAGCAAGATAAGTTACTGTCTCCATGCACTGTGCTTTACAGTTTATAAAGCATGTTCTCATACATCTGATCTTAACTTTAACACCTCCTGGCTGCAGACACTGTATCAGTGAAGAGCTCGGTCCCAGATCATAAGGTATGCAGATATTCAAAGTTCAAACCCAGTTTTCAGACTCTAAGTCCAGTGCTCTTTGCACCAATCCAATTACATGGATCCAATTACACACCAGCCTAATCCCTACCTAAGTGATAGAAAATAGGTGGAGTCTGCTCTGATCTCCTTCATGATAGCCAACACTCAACCACAAGCTGGGAATGCTCTTACTTATCACTGAGGACTGCCTCCTTGCCTTGGACATGGTTGTAATCCCTAGAAGACAGAGAAAACTCCTGTAAGGAGCAATGCTCAGCAATACTCTCCCTTAGCCACGAAGTCTTCCCCAGCTGCTCCAGCCACACACACCTGGCTCCTCTCCAAACCAAGTACAAAGTTAGTGCTCAATAACCATGTGCTGGATGAGGGAATATGGACCAAGTGTGACTGTGGGCTACAGCATCTCTTATGGTCATGATCTCTATCTAAACTTCTTCCCTTTATGATCTCATCCCTCCTCTTGACTGTGGGACACAGGCCAGCCTTTGGAATAAGAGGTGGTTCTGGCATATTTGTGTCTATGGGCATTCGATGTCTTTCAGTGGCCAGGAGAATCAACCACAGACTCTTCAAACATAACTTCCAACTTTGCTTCTCTAACTTCCAACTTCGTGATAAAATGGAAAATCCTACACCCCCTTGCTGGCCAGGGTGCCAGCCCTTCCACCCCGAAACCATCTCTCCGTCCTTGATGTCAACTGTCAACATCTCAAACCAGGGCTTGGGACTTTGCCACATGGGATGCCTTTGGTCAGTGACTCAACGCAGCGTGGTTTGGGTGGATTTAGTGCAATCTATAAGGATTGCAGAGAGCTGTTTAGGGAGAGTAAAGTGCCTGCCCCCAGTCAGGCAGACAGTCCACGCCCAGCCAAGAAGAAAGCTAAAAGAGTCACCACTCCCACTGCATGTTCTAACCACTAGACTGAGCTCTCGTTGCTTGACAAAAATGATTTGCTTTTAATTAAAATAGGAGCATAAATTATTTTTATCCCTGTATTATTGGGTGGTAAGTAAATTCACAGTAACTCACTGGATTTTTAAAAATCTATTTTAAATATAAACACACTGCCATATTTTCTGTGGGTTTGAAAGCTTATGTTAAGTTTGCAAATAAGTCAACTCCATAAAGATAACATCTTTCCCTAAAAAATGTGTTGCAATCTAATAGCATGCTATGGAAAATTAACATCTTATTAACAACATACGTGAACCATCCCTCAGTTGAAAATGTGCAGAGTCGACCTGAGTTCCTTACTGGCCCCTGAGCCCAGGTTGACTGACATGGCAGCCTCCAAACTGTCTCCCTCCTCTGGGCGTGTTCTCTGCACCCCTCACAGGGCTGTTATTTTATTTTGAGTGGCGCCAAACTTTATTTTTGAACCTACCTTGTTACATGCCTGACAGGTCCCGTATTCACAGAGGGACCTGGATCACTTTGGTCCACCTTGAAAAGACGCATGTCAGACAGGGCTGCATGGAGATGTGCCCAGCTATCTGTCTGAGCGCCAAGGATCCAGGTAAATCGCTGTAAGGACATTAACAGACAGACCTCAGACATTTACAGACCCACTCTTGGTGATGGAGACAAAGCACCAGACTTCCTATCCATTCCATGGAAAATAAAAGCCCAAGGCCACGTAGGGCCAGACATCAACTTTAGACATAATGAAAGTTGCCTTCTAGCATCCTCTCTCTTTTTTTTTTTTTGTAGTAAACATTTTACTTTATTTTTATTTTATTTTATTTTTTAAGCCTTTTTCTGTCCTCTTCTGCCCCCTCTGTATCTACCTCTCCCTAAAGAGTGGTTTATTTGCCCAGCAGAGTAACAACAGACCACAGCTTCTTATTGTGTCTCCATGACCAATGTTTTCAGCATCTTTCTTGGACATGAGCTTTTAAGGGGGCTCAGCTGGCACCACACCCAAGCCCGCCTTGACCTTGCTTCTCTCCCCCACCTCCCCAGACCACTGGTCTTCAAGATTTTACCAAAATAAGTCTTATGTAAATAGGAAAAGGGAAATGCTGTCAAAACCTGCATGAGTTGTTTAAATACCATGAATAAGAACCAGTAACAATAGGCACATCAATGAAGATGTGTTTCCTTCAGACTTGGCCATGTGCCACCCAACGCGAGTCCCCCAGAAAACGCCACTAGGCAAATGAGGGAGCTTGGTTCCCCCGCCCCTTCGCAACACCCCCTCCCCAGGAGAACATTTTTGACAAGCGACTCACCCAGCTTTCCCACAGCTTTCCTTTCATTTGCATACTCATTAGAATAATGTGATTTCGCAAAGAGGGAATGTGTAAGTCGTCACCACGTGGAGAAAACCCTGAACCCCAGATTCCAGATGCTGGTCTGCCTATTAGGGTTCAGGGCAGCCGAGAGGAGCCCGGCCTAGGTTGGGTACTCAGCACCAGCCACCCTCTGAGGACGCAAACAGCGACTTCCTAACAAAGGATCATCGGGACATTTTATGAAAATCTTCAGAATTGACCCAAAGCAGAAAGGAGGTTTCAAAATGAAAGCAATGTCTTTTTTATTAATGAGCGCTGGCATCAGAAAAGGGGAGAACAAAGTGATTTCACAGAGAATAGGAGATCATGCATTTTGCTTTCTCCTACTCCTACTTTGTTTTCTTGCAAATGCTTGCCCCTGATTTAAAATGTCCACATGCCAACTTTTAAGATTGCTATAATGAAATCATTTTCTCTAAGTTATTCC
>NW_021703766.1:39655157-39698113 GCF_005190385.1 Monodon monoceros
TCAACCCCAAATCCATCATCCATGTTCAGTTAAAAGACCAGATGAGTGTCGGTATGCCCTGCACCAGTGAACAAGCTGGAGGGGAGAGAAGCCCAAGATGACCCAGATGAAAGATACAGAGAAAGACTTCCACTGCAATCCCGCATTAAAGGAAGAATGGCCTGTGGACCAATGAGCTTCCACCCAGCTTTCCAAAAGCATGTTAATTTCTTGTAGCAAGAAACAGAATGATAGGACCTCTCAATCCCGATTATGTCACCCCAGCCAGTGGGTGGTCAGAATGAAAAGGTATTGTTCTTATGACTCAGAAAGAAACAGGCCAACCTTTTCTTT
The DNA here is from genome assembly GCF_005190385.1 of Monodon monoceros. NCBI lineage: Eukaryota > Metazoa > Chordata > Mammalia > Artiodactyla > Monodontidae > Monodon > Monodon monoceros. The sequence goes on from NW_021703766.1 coordinate 39,655,491, forward strand.
TTCCTCTGTTGTTTCTGAAGCTTTTAGGTCGATGGCCCAGTATACCATGTGGCACTAAGGTGACCAATAGAAAAGAAAAAGCAGCCGTAACCCTTGGCTGAGAGCAAGCTATCAGGTGGGTGTACTGCAAATCCAAAGAATTCTCCCCAATTCAAAGAACCTCAAGATCTCTGAATTTGGTTAACTGGTCCCCGTGGCCAGGTCTGGTCTCTAACTGTGCCTGTGGCACTGGAGGTTCCAAGCTTCAGTCAGTTTTCAAACAAACATCTGGTACAAGGGAGGGTGGTACACAGAAGATAAACAACAGGCCGTGTTGTAAAGGCATCTGGACCTCTAATCTGAAGTAGAAGAAAGAGGTGTCATAATAAGGCAGCTACTCCTACTTAAATCTGGATAGTGCATCTGCCTTCTGTAGAGTCACTTATTAATTCAGTACACAACATGACCAACGCAGGAGTCAACTCTCCAAGGTGGGCACCGGGTCTCATCCAGATATGCTCCACGCTCTCCACAGGAATCAAGGGGTAGCTACATGGCATGACTTCTAGAGCAAATGCTAAGCTGTGACTGCATAATACCATCCCTGGGGAAACTTTGTGAAATGCCCATGCTTGAGCATGAGTCACCAAAGATTTTAATCGGCTTGGGTGGAAATGGAGGTGGGAATTCTTATAAAGCTTCTGCTGATTTAGCTCTAGACAAGTGGGTCTCAAACTTTTTGGCCTCAGAACTCTTAAAAATGTAAACATTTGGGAAGTTACTGAAGACCCTAGTGCTTTTGTTTAGGCGGGTCATTAGAAAAAGTGTGACAAATTTTAGAGTCGCTTAATAATCTATTTCAAAAGAACAGTAAGCCTATTATATACTAACATATCTAGAATGTTTTCATGAAAAAAATAACAATATGTTCAAAAAATTGGTGGCAGGAGTGGTATCACTGTACATTTTTGCAGGCCTCTTTTGTGATTGGCTTAATAAAAGACAGCTGAAACTCCATATCTGCTTCCACAGTCAGTCTGTTGCAATATGTTGTTTCTGTTCAAGTCTATGAAGAAAATCTGATTTCACACAGATATGTGGTTGGAAAAGGGAGGTGTATGTTAATAGCCTTTTCACATAATTGTGGATATTCTTCTTTGATAGTACACCAAAACACAGTCACTGAGAGTTTCTTAAAGGTTACTTACAATGGGAAATCTGAAAATGCATGAACTTTTTAGATTCTGTTACATTAAAATCCATTGGATTATCTTGCTATTTGAATGAATCTTTTACCCTTGCATGATTTGGTAACAACAAGCTTTGGTCACTTGGATATTAGCAATTCAATGAGCTATGCAGATCTTCCAATGTTGACATGATTCATTGTAAAATATTAAAAAAATCACATTCATTAGTATCTCTTTAAGTATTGGAAAGCTCTCAAGCTCATGGTGGCTGATACAAGTATTTCAAAATTCTTGAAAGCTTGAATTTTATCATTGGCAACAGATACTGTCAGTTATTTTCCTGGAAGTGACAGGATTCATTTGTTCATTTTCCAGAAAATTCTGCCAAATAATCAAGTTTGAATAAGAGTTTGTTTATCAGTGGTTCTCTCAAGGAAAATGGTGCTCCATGAAAAAAAGCAGAAGGTCCAGCTCACGAGCCCTGAGATGGCACAGCTGCTTCTCCTGGAGGGAGCCTACAGCTTCAACGCAGGGCAGAATTGCTCTGCGTGCTTCGTTTCATCACACAGAATCTCTAAAAGGCCTGCGCTCAGAGAATGAGATGGGATGAAATTAATAACTTTCACTGCTTCATCAAGTTCATTCTTTTTTTTCAAATTCATAATCTTTTAAATATTATATGTAATCATACATAACTATGAATATTTATGTATGTATATATATTTTTTAATTGTGGAAAAAAACACATAACGAAATTTACCATCTTCACCATTTTTGTTTATTTTTTTAAACATCTTTATTGGAGTATAATTGCTTTACAGTGGTGTGCCAGCTTCTGCTGTATCACAAAGTGAATCAGCTATACGTATACATGTATCCTCATATCCCCTCCCTCTTGCGTCTCCCTCCCACCCTCCCTAACCCACCCCTCATCTTCACCATTTTTAAATGTGCAGTTTCCATTGTTGTGCAGCCATCGCCACCATCCATTTCTGGGAACTCTTCGCAACTTGCAAAACTGAAACTCTGGATCCATCAAACAATAACTCCCCATTCTCCCAGTCTCTTCAGCCCCTGGCAACCACAATTCTACTTTCTGTCTCTACTCACTTGACTATCCTGAGAATTTTATATAATTAGAATCATACAGCATTTGTCTTTTTAGTGACCGACTTACTTCATTTAACATAATGTCTTCAAGGTTCATCCGTGATGGAGCATGTGTCGGAATTTCTCTCCTTGTGAAGGCTGAGTAATATTCCACTGCATCCCACGTGAGGGTGGCTTTTCCTCCTTCTGCACACACATGGTGGTGAGGACCCCAAGCCCTGCTAGTTCCTCAATTCATGCTAAGGCACCAGCAGTTTCACTCACTGTCAACACAAAATGAAAAGGCAAAATAATGTCTTAGTATTATTATGAAGATCATTTTGGCTTCTCAGACCCCTGAGGGAGTTTCAGCAAATTTATAGGTTGGGCTCTACGCTGAAACGTTCTTGTGTGTTTACTGGTTTTAATGTGCACACTGTAGACCTTTGGAATAATACAGTCAAGTAGAAAGTCTTTTTTAAAAAAGGAAAGGGAAAAGAAAATGCAGTTATAGTCCTATAGCCCAGATATAACCACCATCAGCATAGATGCAGTGTATTTCTACTATTTCTCCTTATGTTCTATCATAAAGGCCATGTTCCTGAATTCTTCTGTCTTTTGGATGCTAGAAAGCAGGTCATAGGCTAAAGATACTTTGCTGGACAGATATTTTTATTCTCTTTAGAAGCTTCATGAAAACAGGAGACAGTTAAATTCAGAACTAAACCAGCATTTCAAAATGTGAGGTTAATTAATTCTGTAGAAATAGAGAATATTTGTCTTCTCATTGTTTGCTCTCTGCCATCCTACAATGGGGAGTGTGAGAATCCCTGACTTCTTACCCTGAAAAGACCTGAAAGACCTGTTTTTAAAACTTGGGTAATGCTTGTCTCGCACTGGCTGGCAGAGGATGCTGCGAGCCATCTCTACAGGGTGCCTAGCAAGAGGCTGGCGTCGAGTGGGAGCTCAGCACGTGGTAGCTGTCATTTAACACATACTAACGTAAAGAACAACAATGATACAGCTATTATTATTATTCACTTTATCTCATCCATCTCTCATTATCTCCAGGTGGTAAAAGAGGCTAATGTAAACCACCCCCACTTATCAGATGAGGAAATGGAGGTTCATGAAACTGACTGACCACCCAAAGCTGCAAGGTGGACCTAGGAAGGACTCGGATGCAGCACCCAGAGTTACCAGCTCTACCAGGAAGGAGACACCTGGGTCCCTACGCATCTCATTCTCTAGTGTTGGCACATCCCTGAACACTTGGTCTGCTGTCTACTTAACATTTCTCCTTTAAAATGGCTCACTTTTTTTTTTTTTTTTTTTTTTTTTTTTTTGCGGCACACGGGCCTCTCAGTGCTGTGGCCTCTCCCACCGCGGAGCACAGGCTCCGGACGCGCAGGCTCAGCGGCCATGGCTCACGGGCCCAGCTGCTCCGCGGCATGTGGGATCTTCCCGGACCAGGGCACGAACCCGTGTCCCCTGCATCGGCAGGCGGACTCTCAACCACTGCGCCACCAGGGAAACCCATGGCTCACTTTTTTAAAAAATAGTTTTTTAAAGGAAAGCTATATGACTACCATAAAAGTGAAACGAGCATCACTTGCTACGGAGAGATGGTAGCAACGGAATTAAATATAAATAAGTATTTAAATAAAGTATGGTCTCCTTTGCATGGCTTAAAATCACCTGTGACTGTCCAGGAGCATGTGTGCCCTCTTTGGGCTCCTGGTTCTGGGGGGATCATTGAGGCTTTGAGGAGCTGTAAGTTGATGCTGAAAACATCTGCAGCCGTGGCAACAGCTGAGGGCTTTTACAGATCGGATACGCAACTGGGGATGTGACATCATTTGTGTTCCTGCAATCTAAACCTTCTTCAATCCAAGCCTTCAAGACACACACAAATATTTACAGATGTCAGTTCAGGGGTCTGTATCAGGGTAGATAAGGGACACAGACGGGGTTAATTGAGATGATCTCTAAGTAAAATGCCTTCCTCAGAACCCAGAGTGGGGATGGAGAGGTGGGAAGGAGGCTGCAGCTCAGAGCCAAGAGGAGGGCTCTTAGTAATCTGTGCAATGGAAGTCTCAGTGGTCTCCCCCAGGCCTTATGTGGAAGGGTGGTCCTCCCTGGCTGAGCTCCGGAGCTGAGCGTCTGTGGATCCCCTGTCCTACAAGCTGCTGCTAGACAAAGACTACACTTTTTCATGGGTACCTGAGGGCCAACCAGGCCCCCACCACAGCTGGCACATAATAGCTCTTCCATATACACTAGAGTAATTGAATTTAGAATTTGTGGCTGTGTTGCCTTAGCCTGGAGAAGACCCCGAGGGCCCCCAGCCATACAACAAAGGGGCAGGGGCTCACCCCTTTGGGGGGCTCTGTGTAGGTGGGGCAGGAGGACCAGTGTTGACAGGAATAAGACAAGAGAGTGACGAAAGGAGTGCTCACCTCTGTTATGCACCACACCTGCTCCCGAGAGCCTTGCAAAGAAACACGGAATTCTCACAAAACAGTAAGCAGATGTTGTCCTCTTATTAAATCTCCAATCTTTAAAAGCCATCATTCCGGCCAAATGCCGTGACTTTCCCTAATAAACAAGGAAGGGTGTGTGGCCAGCTGGATTAATTAATACCTTTTCCTGAGCACGTGGACAATAAGTCCCCCCAGGACAGATGACCCGCTCGCTCGCCTGCTCCTGTGATGTATGTGTGTCCTTCTCATGCAAGAGACGTGGGACGAGGATCCAGTCCCCAACCGGGCCCGCTTTCTGTTCCAGAATTTAAAAAATATCAAAATAAAAATCCTTCCTGCCCTTCCTTGGTCTCCCCCATTGCCCAGCCAGACCCTTATAAGGAAATTGGCATCCGCTCCAACAGCCAAGGACTTCTCGCTGTCTTCTGCTAAAGAGTGAGGCTTCATTTTCTTTTTCTAAAGCCATGACATCTCCCCCACCCCTGCCCAGGGAAATAGCAACTGTGGCCTCTTTCTCTTACTTGTCTGGGGGAAAGCATCCCCTGAACCAGGGTTTTGGCTAGAGTTGACATGTCTGTGCTCTGTGCACATGTCAGGGGCAGGCAGTGCCTCCAGATGGGGTGTTTGGAGAGACCACCCTTAATGGACAAACAGGGGAATCCTCGGGCTGAGAAAGAGAAGCTCAGGCATTCCAGTGGTTGCCGTGGACCCAACTCCCACCCCCAGAGGTGGACCACATGCACCGAAATGTTACAACAGCAGGCCTAGCCCCACTATCTCCCAATTCATACTAAAGTACGAATGGCCATCCCAAGCACAACAGAAAGTAGTGCAGGGAGGGCACACAGATGGAAATAGGCACCTCACTTTACCGTATTAGATCACATCCATGTTCCAATTTCACAGCCCGAGGGCACCAAAGGAAAAACATAATCATTTGTACCATTCAGAAACATAATAGGAAATGAAACTTGAGAATACACGAAATCAGCTACAGAAACTATAAAAACATACATCCTGGAACTATTTGACCTGGGGCAGCATAAACATTGCAATTGTTTGTAGTCAAGTTAGAAAATAAAGTGAAGCCCTCCCTCTGACTTGGGTCAGCACAGGAAGTACTCCCAGTGCAGAGGCAAGAGCCCAGGTTCAAACCCGGATTATATCACCCACCAGCTACTTGGTCGTGATCAACTGAGTTCAACTTTTCTGCCTTAGCCTCCTCATCTGTAAAGTGGGTATAATCATAACGTATCCCCCGTTAGGCTGTTGGGAGGATGCCTTGACCTGAGACTTCAGTAGGACATTGCCTGGCTCCTGCTAAGCATTCAATAACGTCTAGCTCCTCGTAGGACTGCACCTCAGACTACTGTGAAATAAACTCTTCATAAATGAGAACGAAAACTTTCAAGAGAAACATCTGCCTTCATGGGTTGGGGGGAGTCCTCACTTCCCATTACCACGTCCCTGTCCAGCAACCCTCTCCTAAACACCCGCTTACCTGGGAGATGCTCTTCACCAGGCCCTCTCTGGGGAGGGTGGGGAAGGAATAGATGGGAACTGGCAGTAGTAGGCTTATTTCATATCCCCTCCCTCCCATCCTGAGAACTCAGACAAGTCACTTGACTGAGTATAGCTTCTTCAGCTGCTCTATCTACTACTTGGAAGGAAGTAACAGGTGTATATAAATGCGTGGTTTCTGACATTTAAACCTTCTAGCTCCAGGGTTTCTGAAACATGACATTTAAACCTCCTAGCGCCAAGGTCACAGTCCTGACACCTGAAGCGGGGCTAAGGGACGTATATGTTTTAGAAATAAGGTATTCCCAGGTGATTCTGATAATCATCCTGTCTCAGGACACCTGGTTTAGGACCCCACAACCCTGAGGAATGACTGTGATGGTCATGAAGGTCACTGCTAGCACCCACCGAGCCTGGGCCAGCGCTTCCCCAGTGGAGTCTTACCTGTCCACCACACAGCTACCCGGACCCACCAACTCCCAGTCGTCTCCAGAAAGACTACCAGGAGCGAAGTTGCCAGCCCCGGTCTTAAGTTTTACAAGTGCGCAGGGGGAAAACAACCACATAAAGATAAAAGCATCGTGTGCAAGAAACCCTGGAAGAGGGCCTCTTGCTAGCATTAAGCCTTCACTTGCTCTGGCTGCCAGGAAGCTCAAAAAAGTTAACTGGAGCAACTTAACCAATATATTTTGTTTGCTTATTCCTTCTATATGTAAGCATTCTTCTTCCTATTTCGAAAGCATTATTGAAACATTCTATTAAATATGTGGACTTGTCACAAGCTAATCGGCACAGAGCTCCCCACAGAGGGTGAGAAAATTCCAGAGCTACTGAGAAGCAGAGTATAAAAGCGTAGCCTTAAAATATGCCAGGGTTAACACTAGGAGTTTCTGCTCAAGAGACCATGTTTTAGTGAATATGTCCTAAGTCTCCTCCCCTACAAGCTGGAGGAATAACTGGAAGAAATGAGCACAGGCAGGTGCATCAGGAGTCAGAACAGCCCAGTGGACCACTTGGTAGCTAATGTGATCTTCCAGGACCTCAGTTATCTGATCTGTGAAATGGGATCTAATGGGAATAATGAGGCCAACTCTCCCTGTGCATCTGATGCTATAGGATTGCCGCAGGGGCATATGAAATAAAGGATGCCCACAGCCTTTGAACACGATGGGACACTCAGCTTCCGTGCAGCACCGTCACGGCAGTTTCATCTTCTGCATATCTCTCCATGATACCTTAAGGTCCTGTTTAGAAAAGACTCATTAGGGGAATCCTTAAGTGATGTAGCTTGCTTCCCCTCTCTAGCCTTCTGTGTCTTCACCCATGAAGAAAGAATAAAAATTCCTGACCCATATCCCCAAGTTAGCGCTGGTCCAAAAATGATGGCAGCTCTCACTTCCAGGATTCACATCAAACCCTCACTGCAACCATAGGAAGTAAGTGCCATTATTGTCAACCCTACTTTAGAGGCAAGGAGGCTGAGGCACAGACAGCTTATGAAATGACCAAAGGTCAAAGGGCAGTTCATTCCCAGGCAGTCTGGCTCCTGAGTGAGTCTCTTAACTGTACTTCCTCGGCAGTGAGCGAGGGGATGGGAAAGGCTAACAGGTGGGACGCAAAACTTCTCCAGTACCCAGGTTACTGGTACCCTGAGGGCCCTGTGTTGCTCGATGGTGGTGAGGTCCAACGGAGCCAGAGCAAGAGAAAATGGCACACCTGCTGGTAACATCAGAGCCTGTATCCCCTAGATGTCAAGGTCATTGCCACCTTTCCTGGTTTGGTCAGAATCAATGGAGGGACACTTCAGACACCCACCAGCAAAGCCCACACAACATGGGTGAATCTCCCTGACACAAGGCTGAAGAAAAACAACAGACACAGAGAGATCACATGTCTCCTAAGTCCATTAAAGAGCAAGGCTGACCCATGGGGTACGCAAGTCAGGACGGGGATGCCCTGGGAAGACGTTGGCCGGGGAGGTGTGCCCAGGTTTCCTCGTGTCCTAGTTCTTAATCTGGGTGCTGGTTACATAGGTACATTCCGTCTGTTGAGCTGGGCCCTTATAATCAGTGCACTTTTCATTATGAATATTACACTTGAAATTAAATGTCTTTTAAAAAGGGGGTTACAGCTTCCTCTAGGCAGAAGAAGCAGTAAAGCCGGAATTCAGAGGTGCCCACCAGCATCGGCACCTTCATCAGTACCAGATCTAAATTCTTAAAAAAATAAATAATGAGACATAGCAAATGCTCTTCTCCCTTAGCTTTTCCATCATGAAATCCATGTGCTTCCTTGAAAGATGCACAGGCAAGTTTCCAAACAAAGGAGGCACCAGTGGAGGTGGGCGGTGTACATTTGATATGGCACAGAATAAACGAGCTACTTCAGTTGTAGATTAAATAATTGTGTGATCTTTTGGTTAATATCCCTCTGTGAGCTCAGTGAAGCTGGGACTGAGTCTGGTATGCACAGTGCAGGTGCATAGTAGGTGTTCTAGAAATATCTAAAGCAAGGAACAGTGAATAAGCACATATTAGTCCTTATGGCACTTGTAGTTTTTACCCTCTCCCCTCCCTCTCCCTCCACTCTTCCTGGCTCTCTCTCTCTCTCTCACACACACACACACACTGACCAAGGGGCCCCCACCAGCAGCCTCGTGCCACATACGTTCTCCAAGACACACTGAGGCATCTGTGCCTCTGTTCTCCAGATGTCCTTGCAGTGGAACTGCTGGTGAGTTTCCCAGTATGGGGGGAAGCCAGCCCCCAGCAGACAAGGTTCCAAGCCCTTGCACGAGGCCTCCCAGATCAGGTGGCCATGGCCTTCTGGGGGGCCCTGAAGCTGAGGAGACCTCCCGATGCCCTGTGGGAAGGAGCCACAGTCGCTTGGATTTCCTGCTTCATAGATGCAATTTTTGCCTCTGGTCTTCATGTACCTGTAGCTCGAGATTTCACCAGCAGGTTGGCAATTTCTCCACATCTCCTCTGAAGACTATAAGGGGTCATGCTTAGGAAAGTGAATGATGGTTGTCCTTCAACATTCACGTGAGAGGGACCCGGGTGTCCCCCCCATCTGTCTTTGCACTGGAACTCCTGCCTCACCCTTGTCACCCCACAGCTGCTTTGGCACCTGCCCCCCCAGATGTGGCTTCTCCTCCTTTCCCTGTTACCACCAGCCAGGGGAACACTCAGCGGGGACCAGCCCAGCTCCTGGAAAATCTGGTCCAGCAGAAGCCCCTCCCCGGCCAGCAGACTCCAGGCCTCCTCTTCCCTTTGCCATTTGCCTGTTGCTCCCGCATCTCCAGGACCCCTTCTCAGCACCACGTGACTGGGTGTTCCACTACAGGACAGCCAAGTTTATATGCTGTATAGTGTCTTCTCCAGGAAGGCACTTTACATCCCCCATAACTCTGCCTCCCAAGCCCTCCTGTGCATGTGTTTAATTTTTACAGTCAAGAAAACGAATGGGCAGGGTGACAGCCCAGACACCCTGGAAGGGTGGGCTCCAGCTCTGCCTTGGCAGAACCTGGGCATGAATTCCATCAGTGACCCGAGGCTGTATTTCCTGCATAACACCCGAGTGGTTTTTAAATCTCCTTAAATTTTTGATGACTGAGATAAAGGACAAGGAGGAGGCTGTGTAAATCTGGAGCCACTATTTGCGCAGAGCTGCTGGAACCTCCGTGGGGTGGGTGTCGAGGCTACTTTATATTGTCACTTGGGGTTTGTTCCCAGCTCCCCTCCCATGCTCACACACCTCTCTATCTCCCAAGCAGTGGGCTGAACGGTAGGAGCACCCATCTCCCCCATGCCCTTATCTTTCCAAGACACATCCTATGATGATGGCGATGACAAGGATGATGGCAAGGAGAAGAAAGGGTACATAAAAAAAAACATTACATGAGAATAAATGCATCTCTTTTAAATGTTGTTATTTTATTCATCATAACTAACAATCTAATAAAAGCAACACCCTTGTTATGAAAATACATAGATGCCACTCCCACCTGGATGGCAGCCCAGTGACCCTCCTGCAAGGCGACACTGCAGCCCCTACACCAAAGTAATTGTCTAAAACTGCAGATCTGCGCACATCTCTCCCTTGCTTTAAACGTCTCCCCATCACCCACAGTCTATGCTCTATCATGTGGTCCCTGAATTCTAATAAAACAACAACAGCAATAATAGTAACGGCAGCCAATACTCAGTGACTGATCGCTTTGGGTGGCAAACCATGTTAGGTGTTAAACAGGAATTATCTCATCTTCTCCCCTATCAGCCCAGTGAGGGAGTTACTTTTATTACACTGATTTCACAGAGACACATGGAAGTCTCTGTGAAATTCACAGAGTGAAATTCACAGACTGAAAGTCACAGAGTGACTCTGTGAAAGTCACATGGAGTCTGCCTGAGGTCACACTGCTAGTCAGTCCTGTTCTCCAGGAAGCCATCCTTGAGGGCTGAGCAACCTACTGGATGTGCCACATACAGCATTCCAGGTACATCTCTTATCACACGAGATAAGCTGTAGTGTAGGGTTTACTTGTCCACTCCCTCATTGAATCACCTTCAAGACAGACACACCATCTGATTCATTGCTGTGCCCCCAGGACCCAAACATGACATATGGGAGGCGGCCAGTAAGAGCTTTTGGGTGGACCCATGTTGCCATAAGCCAACAGGTAAGCCTCCATTAGCTCAGATGGGCTCTGGGATGTCTCTCCGGCTCCTGTGAGCTGCTGGACTGGACTTCATAACCAGGCAAGAGGGTCCCTCAGGGTGGAGATGGTCTTTCCTCTTCCCCCTCCTCCCTCCTTCATGATGTCTTGTTCACACACCCAATCAGAATGTTTCTACCTCAAAACGTCACTTGAGGACCAGTTGCATCCGTTAGATTCATCTCAAATTCCTTGAGTCTGCAACAGTACAGCCCTGCCACTGTACCCAGTGATAAGCATTTTATTCCAATATGTGGAGGAGAGGGAGGAGGGGACTGTGACATCAGTGAGCTTCCCTGGAGGACCCAGGATTCTGCTGAAGAGAGCAGACAGACCCAGAGCTGAAGTCAAACTGATAATAATCAATAGCATCTGACCTAATTCAATTCATTTGCCTTGCATTGAATATGATTTTAATATACTAGGAGACATCAGCTTCCATTAGAGCCTAGGAAATCATCTTTGAAAAGAGGCAAAATGGTATCAAATGCGTAATTTGAAAAACATTGTTTTCAACATCTTTCCACTTCATTTAGCATTTTGAGGAATTGAGGCTATATCTTGTAGCTATCACGCTGAATTAATCACCTTGAGACCTGATAGATGATAACTGGAGCTCTAATTTCAGGCTGCTTTTATCCTTGGAAGATGGCCTTTTAAGTTAGAATATGAGAAGTAACGTAAAATCCCTTCCATTACATATAAACCATCACAATGCTAATTTTCAATAGACTAGTCCTGGGCTAGTGAACATGGCAGCCACGCAACATATGTGGCTACTGAACACTTGGAATGTGGCTGATCTAAATTGAGGCGTAAAAGACATTTCAAAGACAGTTCAAAAAATGTAAAATCTCAATAATTTTTATGTTGACTAGATGTTGAAATGAAAAAATTTTATAAATATGAGAGTAAATAAAATGTATGATTAAAATTAATTTTACCTGCTTTTTTTACTTTATTGTATTTCCTAGAAAATTTTAAATTACATATTATAATGCAGCTCACGTTGTATGTCTATTAAACAAGGCTGGTATATACAATTAAATACCATGGAGCAATTGAATAATGTTTGCCAAGAGTCTTTAAATGACCTGGGGAAATATACAGAATATCGTTCAAATGAATAAAAGCAGTAAAAAATTTTATGTAGAGGGTACTTAAAACCACGTAACATATGCATATATGTTTACATATATGTAGACAGAAACTGACAGAAAAGTCAGCTAAAATATTCATCTCAGAGTGAATGGTGGGGTTAGAGTGTGAGTATAGTAGTCTCCTTTATACACTTCTAAATGTTCCTCAAATAACTTTTTTATTATGTTCATTATCAACAAATAATAAATGTTACTAAAAAGGAAATCATCCCCCATAATAATTAATATTGTTATTTGTAGCTATGCATCCTGCCTGAAAATTGCTAAAGTAAATAATTTACAAGCACACTTAGCCTTTATTTAACCCTCAGTGGCATCTCAGCATGGAACACACCATTTCCAAAGAAGAGTTCATTCTCAGGAGAGTCCATTTTTTAGTTGTATAACAAAATATTTTCTTCAGGTTAGTGTTCTACCCAGTAACAGGAGATGATCTGGTGAAAAATTCGGCAGAGTCACTATTGCAATGTTACAATGGAAAGAGAAAGTTCATCATCAAAGTTTGCTCATCCAGAATTTATTTCTAGCTCCTTGTTGCTGGAATAAAAGGGAAGAAAAAATATCCCCAGGAAAATAACTTATGAGTTCCCAACAGCTAGTCCTTCGTGTAGACAACATTTGAAGGAACCAGTATTCTCTAAACTAGAAAAGCATAAATGACAGAATGGCTCTGGCTTGATCTTTTGCCAATTTATTTGACCCTCTCAAGGAATCCTGTTGCAATGACATTTATCTGGAAACCCTGAACTCTTCCTGGGCCACAAAGGCCAACCTTAGTATTCGTCCTCCCATCCACCCATCCACCCTCCCATCCGTCCACCCACCCATTCATCTATCCACTCACCCATCCATATAACCACCCATTCATCCATCTACCCATCCATCCATTTGATCTACCCACTCACTCTTCCATCCATTTACTCATCCATCCATCTACTCATCCATCTGTCTGTCCATTCATCCAACTGCCCATCATATTTTTATGGAGAGCTACTTTTGGCTAAGAACATTTCTAGATGCTGGGGATAAGGCAGTGAACAAAACAGACAAAGTCTTTCTCTTGCAGAGCCTATATTCTAGGAGAAGTCACACAGTAAACAAGTTAGAGCATCATCGTGATAATGTCAGAAAGTGACCAATGCTTTGAGGAAAATAAACAAGGCAATGGGAAAGAAAACAACTAGGATGGTGCTTTTTTAATTAACTTTTTTGAAGAGGTGAAAGTTGAGCTGATGGCTGGCTGCAAAAAGGTGATAACAATGGTTAAACCCGGGAAGGGCACAGAGAGGGGCAAGTGCAAATGTGTTGAGGCAGGCTAATTTCGAGGAACAGGAAGTATGGCTGCAGAGGGGGATAGATGAGACCAGAGCCGTAGGCAGGGCCACTTCACATAGACCTTGTAGGAAATAAGGAATTTGGATTTTATTTTAATTTCAATGGAAAGGCATTAGAGGGTTTAAGTAAGGGCTCTGATATGACCTGATTTCCATGTTTAAACACCACTCTGGCTACTGTATGGGCAAGAATGAAGCAGGGAAACCTTTCAAGAGGCTACTGTGGTCATCCAGGTGAAAAACGAGGACCCCCTGGTGACTTATCACTCCAGAATATATTTGGGGGTTCCCTTCAGAGCACATGTAGTCAACTGCGACCGGACTATAAACAACAGCATAGGTCTATTGCCCTCCTAACATGGTGGTGTCAGAAGGGCTCCCTCGAATGTGAGATCGTCTGCCCGAATCCTTAAAATATTTAAATGCCCCAAATCACATGCTAAACAGAAGGCCCCTTTGAGGTTCCCAGAGGTTCAATTCTACTGAATTTCCCTGCTTTTCACTTACCTCGACTGGTTCCAGCTGCATCTGGAAACCGATGTGTCAACAGTCCCTGCCCATGAAGGCTTCCCAGCGACCACGAAACAGGTCATCAATTGTAATCTACACAGAAAACCTAATTCAGTCAGAGGCTTTCCAAACCCCACATGGCTGGGCCCTATCTGGGAGCAGGTTTCTTGCTGGCAGCAACAAACATACATCACAGCACCCCAAGCTTGGACTGACTGTCACTGGAAAGATAGTGGAGTTCCCTGATTCTCTGAGGTCCTGGCATACTCCTTGCACTACTAGGGCATCCTTAAGTAAGCCCGACCTTGCAGGAATCTGACCATGCTAGCTACTTGATGATTAACTACCTTTCTGAATTTATCAAATGCTTTTCCTTTTCTGGCTCCCACCCAGATCCATCTAGGTAGTAACATGGACCCAGTGATCCTGGCATCTGGAAGCATTTGTCTTAAAAGAGCCAATTCCCTCTTGATGTCAATTATCAGCTCAGTTTCCAGCCAACAGGTCAAATATTCTCTCCCATGGCCCAGATCCACAGGATGTCGCCTGAGGTATGTGCAGAGTGCCCCCCTGTGGGCCACTGTACTGGGGGCATCCACAGACCAGCTCATGCCCCGGCCCTGCAGGGGATGGGCCCATGCCAGCACATCTAGATCATCTGCAAGCATAGGTGCACGTATGTGCGCACGTGCACGCACGCACACACACATAAACACACACACACATGCTGTCAGAAGTTAGCTTCTGGAATGCGGCCTCTGAAGGCCTAGGAAACGTGGCTGGGGGGCAGAGGAATGGACTGTTTACGGAGCAGGTGCTCAGATCTAGGCTGTGTGAATCAGGGCCGCGAGTGGAGGCAACAGTATGGTCCTCAGCTGGGCAGAGTTGCATGGAGAGTTGGGGAAGCAGCGAGGCATGGAAGATGGTGATGGATGGATGGAAGGCGCACCCACAGAATTCACCCTAGGCCCTGTCCCCTGATCTTGCACAAATACCTTCCCCTCTCTGGGCTTTGCTTCTCCCATTGTTATGATGGAAACAATGGCTCGGAGGAGTTTCAGAGCTTCCTCGCTACAGTGGAATTCCATCACGCATAAAAGTCCAGACTCAGCACATGGTCAGAATCATGCTAAGTTAAAACTGTCCCTGAAAACTACTTAAAGTACAGCACACCTTCATATGTGTATATGGAGAAGACAGATTACGAGTACATACGTCAATTATGAATGCATTGCATGATGTAACTTATATCTCTTTCACCATACATGCATATCTTAATTCATAAATATACATACATTGGGCTTCCCTGGTGGCGCAGTGGTTGAGAGTCCGCCTGCCGATGCAGGGGACACGGGTTCGTGCCCCGGTCCGGGAAGATCCCACATGCCGCGGAGCGGCTGGGCCCGTGAGCCATGGCCGCTGAGCCTGCGCGTCCGGAGCCTGTGCTCCGCAACGGGAGAGGCCACAACAGTGAGAGGCCTGCATATCTCAAAACAAAAACAAAAACAAAAACATAAATATACATACATTGAGGAATTATGACCAGCTGTATACTATTTCTACAAGTTGATCAGGCTCAAACCCATTACCCAGTTTTAGAGCAATCTAGCTGAAAATTACCAGCAGAAAAGTATATTTTGTTGTCACTTCAGGAGCAGTGGACAGGCATGACAGTGCCCCTGTCCACAGGAGGAAAGCCACAAAATGCCAGCCCTAGAACCCCCCGCCTCAGCCATGCTCTTTGGCCACCCAGCGGAGGGAGAAGCTGATCTGAGGATGCAGTCACCTTTGCTTTAATAACCCCCCTGCCCACCTCCAAGCACTCTGCAGTGGTGTCTTGGCCTCACCCCTTTCTTAGTAATGTAGCGTGGGAGGTTTGGGATCCTGTGGTACACACCACATGTCCATCAAACCCTTGCTCCCTGACTCCCCAGCACCTGCATAGGGTGGATGGGCTCTGAGGACACCCTTCCCTAAAACTGGCTCTTGACATCTTCTCATCCTAACCAGCCCCCTTTGGCCAAGTCTTGTCATCCTCCCTTTACAGCTCAGCTTCTTGTTCCCTCTAGGCCTCAGGACATTCGCACCCAAAGGGCATTTCCAAAGGCCCATGGAAGAAGCAATTCTGAGTGAAAGCCCTGACCCAAATGGGGAGCAGCTCCCTAGAGAGGTGCAGCAGATTCAAACGAACTCCAGCCCTTTCTTCAGCACAGACTCATGAGACGTCCCACATGTGTGGGATCTCCCTTGGGGTGAAGTTTCAGGACAGTTGTCCCCCTGAAGGATACAGGGCGACACTGTTGCCACAGGCAACCTTCTGGTCGACTTTGCCTCTGCTCCCTGGCCCAGGGGGGCAAGAATGGTGGAGGGGGCCACATCCCCGGCCCTCATGAGCCACCCCCCCAACTGAGAAGGCACTGGAGCTCTGGCTTCCCTCTGTTATGGGCCTGCCTCTCCCTGCCAAGGTTTTAAAAGCATCTGGGCACAGGTGCCAGCCTCCAGGGCCACTAAGCGGAAACTCAGGGGAGGAAAATGAGGACGCCAACCACTTTGCCATTATGTTCTCCCAGACCATGCGTGCTCCCAGACAAATGTGTCTCCAGCATTGTCACACCACAATATTCATGCACCTCATTACTGGTTTTAATTTTGCCTGTTGCTTATTTACTGTCTACTTCCCCACTTTATTGCTCGGGTTGGAAGAGTTACTCATCTATGCCGAGAACAGAAGGTCCCCAAAGTGAGATCTCTCCAGAAGTTTCTGGCCCCACTCAGCCCTGGCAGGACAGGCTCTGGCCCAAACACACACAGCACCAACGGTTCCTCCACACGGCTCTTTCTTTAACATCCCCACCACCCTGACTCACTGCTTTGCTGCCTCTGGAATGGTCTCCCTCTTCTTTCCATGGCCAAATCCTGCAGGGCCACCTCCTGGGCTGACAGGAGGGCTGATGATGGTGCACAGGGCCCACGGATGCAGGATGAGGACATGCCCTCGTGAGCAGGGCTTAGTCTGGGCTCCACTGTGAGGGCGAGCAACCCCTGTTCCCCCTGTGGGTGGTCCTCGGGTCCCAGAAACCAGGGGCAGCAATGCCCTCTCCCAACTGCTTGGGGAGCCGGGCATGGCAGTTCATCCCTGGAGACACCTCGGAAAAAGCAAAATCCACGTCTCCCTTGAATGAAAGAGGATGAGCAAACTGACTTCATTAATATGCTTTTTTAAATGTTGTAATTAATGCTTTTTATTTATGTTTGGAAAGCACATTATAGTATAAAGGAGCAAAACTCATCCACATACCTCTGTTCATCAGAGTAAACAACCTTTTGGAGATTTTATTTTTTATCTTTTTTACCTTTATCTCAAACAAACAAACCAAGAGAAAACAAAAACAGAGTTCAGAGCATAATCATGTCATAGAATCTCTTTTTAAAAATCTTTTTTCCAAAATTATAAAGTCACCCTGTGTTCTGTGTAACCAGTGATGAAAAACAAAAACACAATTAACAACCTGTCTCCTTCCCTCCACTCCATCCTCAGAAAATAACCAATGCTAACAGCATGTGCTATTCCTTCCATACTGCATTTTTGTCCATAAAACATAATGGACATCGGAAAGATAAAGAAGTATTAAAGAGAGAGAGAGGGAGAGAGAGAGGAAGGGAGGAAAGAAGAAAGGTAAGAAAGAAGACAGGTATATGAGAGAGAGAGAGAAGGAGAAGGAGGAAGAGGAAGGAAGGAAGGAAGGAATGGAGGGAGAGAGGGAGGAACTGAGTTAAAAGATGAAAGGGAAATAAAAGACACGAAAAATTAAAAAGAAAATGAAAGATTTAATAAAAATAGGGTTTTACTCTCCTACCTATATCATATTTTTTGTTTTTCTATAACTTGTTTTCTTCTCAGTGAATTATCATGGTATCCCTTTGGGAAAACAGATCCATCTGTCTCTCATAACCGCATCGTATTCCATAGTTCTGACACACACAATGTATATCGAATCATTCCTCTATTAATGGACATTCAGAAGATGTCTTCTCCCCTCTTCCTTTAAAAATAATGCTTTTATTTCCATACAATAGAGCTATAAAATGGAATTGCTGGGTCAAAGGATATGCATATTTTAATTTTAATAGCTACTCTAAGATTACTTTCCCAAAAGGCTGAATGAAGCAAGTCATATTCCCACTAGCAATATATGGGCTGCCTAGATTCTTGCAGCTTTGCCAGCACTTAATGTTATCACTTGCACATTCTTGTCAGCCTGGTGGGTAACACACAGTATTTCAATTTTACTTTAATTTTTACTTCCCAATTCCATGAGGTTGAATATGTTCTCGTCAGCTTATGGACCACTGGGATTTCCTTATCTGTGAATTGCCTATTGATAGCCTTTGACATGTTTTTAATTGGGTCTTGTCTTTAACTTGTCTTTTGTTTTTAATTTGTGGATACACTTTTCATATTATGTATATTAACCAAGTGTTGTAAATATTTTTCTCAATTTATCATTTAGTCGTACAATTTCCCATATCTTTCAACCCGCTTTATAAACATTTGGAATGCCCGTTTAACATGCCGGAGTGTGAATGTGAAGGTACTGATTAACCATTCCCTATATATTGTTGGAACTCAGTTCTCTCTCTCTGTCTGTCTCTCTCTCTCTGTCTCTCTCTCTGATATTATGAATAATGTGGGAACCTCTGTCCATATTTTATGTTATTTTTATGAGGCAATTTAGTACATTTTAAAATTAAGAATTTCATTTTTAAAAGTAAATTTACTAAATCAAAAATATGAACATTCTAAAAACTGCTGATGACTATTGTTAAACTGCCTTCTTAATAGATGTAACAATTCACTCTTCCCCCAAGTCCAGGCTCTGTCTTATGCCCTTGCTGGTGGTGGGAATCACACTTCTGAAAGATCTATACATTTGATGGCTAAAGATGGTATCATATTTATTGTTTTTATTATTATCCCTAAAATTTACTCATGAGATTGATACTTTCATATGCTCGTTTGTCATTTACCTTTACTCTCTTATGATTCAACTTTCTATATGTGGCCTAGGCATTTTTTTCTTTTGGGTATCTTAATTTTTTTAATTTATTTAGATGTGGATTGGGAGTTTGGGGTTAGCAGATGCGAACAATTACATATAGAATGGAGAAACAACAAGGTCCTACTCTATAGCACAGGGAACTATATTCAATATCCTGTGATAAACCATAATGGAAAATAATATGAAAAAGAATGTATACATATGTATAGCTGAATCACTTTTCTGTACAGCAGAAATTAACACAACTTGTAAATCAACTATACTTCAATACATTTTTTAAATAAATACAAAATAAATTTATGTATATGAATTCTTTCTGTAGGTAGGGTAAAAACACTTTGTTTATCATATTTGCAGAAAATATTTTCCCAGTTATTAGTTCGGTCTGTGAATTCACTTATAAGTAAAATGTTTAAATTCCAATATAGCCACATCCACTGACCCACTATGATTTCTTCCATAGTGTTAAGTCATCTCTCAGCCAAGAGATTATTTCAATATATACTGATGTTTTCCTCTAGTTTGCTAAAGTTTGATTTTTATTTAACATTTAACTTTTCAACCCTTTTACTTATCAGGTGTATGATGTGAGAATAAAATTTGCTTCCTTCCCCTGTGTAGGTTTCCATCTACCCCAGCATAATTTGGGGAATAGTCCTCAAATATTAAGATCGTCTAACAAAACTGATTTAGATCTCTCTAGTCTGCTTCTTAGATTTGTATATTTATTTTTGTTCCAGTATCAAATCAATTTAAAGATTCTTATGTTATAATACATTTTATTTGGCAGAACTAGTTCCCCTTCCTCCAATTATTCTTTGGCTTTAGTTTTTTAACTGTTGCTTGCCTGTCTAATTTCTTCCAGGTATTTAATGTTATTTTAGAAACATTTTGTTTCTTATCCCCATCCTGAAAAAAATCCTTTCCACACTGTGATTGGGATTACATTGAACCCTAATCTAATTTAAAGGGAATTTAGATATTCAATCTCCTTTTTCAGCTGTCTTCTTGAAATTTTCCCTGGATGTTTATATTCTTGATTTTTTAAGTGGTTTTTATTATTAGGTTAAAAAATGAACTTTTGTATGTTTATTATGAATATAATACAATCCATTTCAAGTTAATTTAAGGGTCGTGATTTTTTCCATATGGATATCCAATTGTTTCATCACCATTTGTTGAGAGACTATCCTTTTCCCATAAATCATCTTTGTCCCTTTGTCAAGAATCAATCGACCATGCAGGGATGGGTCTATACCTGGATACATTATTCTGTTTCATTAATCTATATGGCTATTCCTATGCCGATTACACTGTTATGATTACTGATGCTTTATATTAAGCCTTGAAATCAGATGTTGTGAGACTTCCACACTTGTTCTTCATAAAATAGTTTTGGCTATTCTATTCCTTTTGCTTTTACAAAGTAAAGAACTACCTTAGAATCACCTTGTCTCTTTCTATTCATTAAAAAAGCATGCTAAGATTTTAACTGGGATTGTATTGAATCTGTAGCTCAGTTAGGGGAGAACTGACATCTTAACAATAATGAGTCCATGAAGATGGTATATCTCTCTTTTTTATTAGGTGTTCTTTAATTTTTCTCAGCAATGTTTTGTAGTTTTTCTGTTTATTGGTCTTATACACATCTTTATAAATTTATCTTTATGTACATTTGGTATTATTAATACAACTATAGATGGTATTTTAAAATTTCACCTTACCAATTATTTGTTTTAATATAAAAGATACAGTTGATATTTTGTGTATTCATATTGTATCTTGGAACTTGTTAAACTCAGTTATTATCTCTAGTAGCTTCTTTGTAGATTCCTTAGACCTTTCTATCTAGAAAATTGTGTCATCTGCAAATAAAGACAGCTTTACTTCTTCATTACCCATATGTATATGAAGAGACACTATACCACCAAAGTTTTTATAGAAGCTGATTTGTAAAAGGCAGAATAAAAGATCCACTTATGTAAATTATGACCTGGTCTTGGGGACTTACTCAAAATAGCGTTGTCCCCTCCACTGCTTTTTGCTCCTTAGAGAAAATTAAAGTCTGTGTCCACTGAGAATAAAAGCAATGGGTCAGATGAAGAAGGTGGGTCTAGGAATTTATCTGGTGAATTGAAACTGTATAGACTTATTCAGAATGTTCAGACTAAAATATATGTATATTTTAAAACTTTTTAATTTATCTGCGTTTATGCTTCATCAGAGTCCTGTTCTGGTGTACCTGCTTTGAGACTGATGCAGGTAATTCATGTTCTATGTCTTTGCTCATAGTAGGCATCAAAAAAAAAAAAAAAACTTGCATGTGGAACCTCGTTAGGACTTTTTCTGTCACAGAAAACTTACCCCGACTGGCATAGAAAAACAAAACTTGGCGAGTTATTGTATTTGCTCAGGTAACTGATAAATTCAGGGCTGCATTTTAAGGCCTGGCTGGATCTTTCTCTGACTCTTGGCTTTAGTCATGAGCACCCTCTTCCCACATCCTTGCAAGATGGCCTTCAGCAACTCTAAGCTTGTCTTCCAGGAGCTCAGTAGGCCCGTGGAAAGGAAGCTCAGCTTCTGCACTAGTTACAATAGAAGTCCTCGGTTTGAGTCTCACTGGCCCAGCTGGCATCCTTGAACCCTCACCTGTGAGCCAGGGAAATGGGCTTAGCTTCACCCAAACTACAGGGATAATCAAGAGGTCATTAGCAAACACACTGTAGGACTCCATTTGTATGACATTCTAGGGGAAAAACAAAAGGGATAAGAAGAGTAAGGAGAGGGGTTGACTAGAAGGGAATGGGGACATTTTATGCAGTGATATAAATATTCTTTATCTTGATTGCACTGGTGGTTACACAACTGCATACATTTGTCAAAAGCTGCAGAATTGTTCACCTAAAAAGGTGAATTTTGCTGTATGTAAAGTACACTCAATAAACATGAATTTTCCTTGCAGCCACTTAAGCCGAAGGTACTCTTTTCCCCATAGGGAATCGGTGTACAAAGGCTGCAAACAGCAGCCTCCTTGGTAGTGCATGCAGCCTGTGGCCTGTACAGATTGCCCTAAGGGACATAGCCCTTTCCAGTGGACATTCATGACTGGTATGCTGTCCCCAATCTAGGCTCCAGACAGGTATGCGAAGTGCCTTTGGAAGGCCCCAGGGCACAGTGGTCAGGGTCCACATTGGCCAAGTCATAATGTCCAGCTGCACGAAGTTGCAGAACAAGGAGCATATGATTGAGGCCCTAGACAAGGTCGAGTTCAAGTTCCCTGGCTACCAGAAGATCTACATCTCCAAGAAGTGGGAATTTACTAAGTTTAATGTGGATGGATTTGAAAACATGGTGGCAGAAAATCGGCTCATCCTGGATGGCTGTGGGGTCAAATACATCCCTAGTCGTGGCCCTCTGGACACATGGCCGGCCCTGCACTCCCGAGAGCTTTGGTACTGTCCCCTCCTTACTCATGCCCACCAATAAATCCTACTTTCCTGTCAAAAACAAAAACAAAAACGCTGAATTTTAAATAAGAGTCTTAAAAGAAATATGTAAAGAAAACTTATAAGATTTTTTAAAGGAAAAATGTAAACCTTGTGTTTCTGGATAAGACGAAAGAACATTTTAAAGATGCTAATTCTTTCCAAATTAATGTACTGAACTAAACAAAATCCTAAATGTAATTTTATCCTAAATGTAAATGTAGCATCCTAAATGTAAATGTAAACAAATGTATCCTAAATGTAAATGTAAACAAAATCTGAAATGTAACATACAGTCTTAAACAATATCCTAACAGATTTGCGGGAGGGGGGGAGATATGAAACTTGACAAAATGATTTTAAAATTTATCTGGAAAAATAAATTACTGATAATGCCAGAGAAAGTTAAGAAAAAGACAATAATGAGAGGAAATTGCTTTTACTCCACACCTTTGAATAATAATTTTCAATCTGGATTGTGTATGTGTGTGTGGGTATGTGTGCATGTGTATGTGTGCGTTTATTTTGTTGTGGGCGATGGGCATGTTTCAAAGAAAGGAGAAGGAAACTTTGCAAGAACTTCTCAGAAGAGAGGATGTAATTCAAAAATAATGTTAAATTCCATTTAGTTAATTTTCAAAAATTAATATATTTAAAATATATATATACATACATTAAATGAAGAGATTTTTATGCATCTAAGATGGAAAAAGATGGGTTTAATTTTTTTTAAATCTCTACTAAAATTAACTGGATTAAATAATGTGATATATTTAATTTTTTAATATCAGGAAATAAAGTAAATATTTACCTAACTTTGGAACACAGACCAATTTCATCACCAAGAATGCTATCAAAAACACAAATCTTTTCAACCTTTGGGGTTTTTTTGTTTGTTTATTTGTTTGTTTGTTTTGTTTTCTCTGCACATAGTGATGTGCCAGGCATTGTACTAAGCGTTTGGGGGGAGGGTTCCATAATAAAAGAGTTCTGTCTTTTCTAACTTGCCTTACTTGTTCTCTGTATAGAATTCAACAATATATAACATCACGAAAAAAAGTAGGAGTCATCTGAAGTCACATAACCTTGAAATGACCATTATTAACCCTTGGAATCATCTCTTCATTTATAGATTTTCTTTACCCATACACATATATGCATATATTCTTTCCATAAATAATAATATTACTTATGCCCTCCTGTCACTCATACTCTTACAACACCACACCTCATGTCTGCTCTGCCAGGTAACCCATGTTAACAACCTACAAGTTTCTCCATTCTCATATAATTCTATACATATTTATACAAAGGATTCTCTATAATCCTATTTACACGTTTATATCTGTTCATATGCATCTACTTTTTGGAGCATTTTTCATTGTCTGATATACAAAAATGGTGTATCTTACACACTTTTCTGCATTTTATTTTTCCTACTCAACAATACCTCGTAGCAATTCCTCAAAGTCACTGAACATAGCTCCAGTTCTTTCTTGTCCATGGCTGCATGCTATGCCATGGTGAAGCCATACCTCACTTTCTTTAGCCATTCTGGTTGCAAAATTTGCTCTGTTTTCAATTTATGACCAGTGCAAACAACACTGTAACACCCTCGTACACTTGTCTGTCCTTATGTATTAGTCCTTTCAGTTCTAATGGGTCATTTTACAAGAGGAAAATCACAGGGTTGAATAGCATGTATATTTTTAAATGTTGCCACACCGCCTTCCCAAAAGGTTATAACACTTCACATCTTCACCAGCAACTATAAGGGTATCCTTTTTCTTCATGTCTACCAATGTTAGTTGACATTAGATCTTTTCTTCATACAAAATCTCATCATTAATCTAAGTTGCATTTCCTTGACTACTACTGAATGACTTTAAGTAGAAAAATAGTAAAACATTTCAATTAAAATCAAGAATTACACAGAAGTGGGACTTCCCTGGTGGCGCAGTGTTTAAGAATCCACCTGCCAGTGCAGGGGACACAGGTTCAATCCCTGGTCCGGGAAGATCCCACATGCTGCGGAGTAGTTGTGGCACACAATTTAGTAGTTGTGTGCCACAACTACTGAGCCTGAACTCTACAGCCCGCAAGCCACAACTACTGAGCCTGCACTCTACAGCCCGCGAGCCACAACTACTGAAGCCAGGGCGCCTAGAGCCCATGTTCTGCAACAAGCGAAGCCACCACAATGAGAAGTTCGCGAACTGCAACAAAGAGCAGCCCTCACTCTCCACAACTAGAGAAAGCCCGTGTGCAGCAACAAAGATGCAATGCAGCCAAAAATAAATAAAATAAATAAATTTATTAAAAAAAGCATTATACAGAAGTCACCACTATAAATATTATTATTATACATTTCTCTTGCCCTAGCATGGTGCTAATAGAAATTTCTGCAGTGGTGGAAATATTCTCTCTTCTATGCTATCCAATGATAGTCACTGTCATATGTGACTATTGAGCAATTGAAATGTGGCTAGTGTGGCTGAGGTACTGAATTTTAGTTTTGTTAATTTAAATCCTAATAGCCAGATGTGGCCATGGCTACCATACTGGATAGGGCACTTCTAGAAAATGCAAAACAAAAAGTTAAAATAATGGCTACAAACATTGGAATATACACACAAATTTATCTTTTTGCCGATTGTATACCTAGACAACTCACAATATTTCAACAAGTAAGAAGAAAAGAACCCACTAGAAGTGATGAGACAATTGTAAGGTAACTATATATAAGCTAAATATGTAAAAATCAATAGCTACTTTACTTAGTACTAAGCACTTAGAATAGAATTAGGTAAAAATGATTCCATTCACAATACAACAAAAAAGACAAAACACTAAAGGATAAATTTAACAGGAAAGCCACAAGACACATATGACACAAATTTTAAATTGTAATAAAAAGAGTAAAACCAAGCCAAATGTCTAGAAAGTTGTACCAGGCTCTTGGATGGGAAGATATAGATAGATAGATGATAGATAGATAGATAGATCAATTCTTCTAAAATTAATTTATAAATTTAATGCAATTCCAAGTAGAATTCCAAAAGGCTAACATAATCCTTGAATTCTCATAGAAGAATATGCCTAAAACTTGCTCCCAAAATGTGGGGGGAAAAAGCGAGTGGATACTTACTTTATGACTTACCAGAATCTTCTCAAAAGCCATTACAACAAAAATCAACATAATATAGACATATGAATAAACAAATAGATTCATGGAAATTAATTAAAAATCCAGAACTTGATCCCCATCTATATGAAATTTATATTTGACAGAGATAGTGTTTTATTCAGTGTGGAAAAATGGACCATTTAATCAATAATATTGGCAAAACTGGTTATCCATATGGAATAAAATTTTAAAAGACTTTTATCCAATAACCATAGGCAAAAAATAAATTTCAACTAGATAAAAGGCTCAATTAAGAAAGAAATTTTACCGAAAAAACAGAAGATTGTTCACACAATCCAGGGGTTAATATCTCCTTCCTAAATAATAAATAAGAATGGAAACTCATTCTTACTTATATCTTATTTTTCTCCTAAAGTAAATAACTAAAATATTCTTATTTACATTTTATTTAAAAAGTAGAGGGAGTTATGTTTAACCCTATATAAATATAAGACATTTGTTTGGCAAAATACAGATCAACATACAAATGATAGAGCTAGAAAATAATATTTATAATAAGGTTACTTTCCATACCATACAAAATTTCATGCAAACTAATTAGAAAAAGACAAACAAGCAAATTTGAAAAAAAATGAGGAGTCATGAAGAGAAAATTTGCAGAAGATATAACCCAGATAATAAACATTAGAGCAGGTGCATGAGTCAACCCCAGTAGAAGCCCTGTGTTCTGCTTTGTCTCCCCTTCACTTCCGGTGCCAGGAAGCTGGGAGTCTGCCCCTCTGTTGAAATCACCTGGTTACCAGGCTTGCTCCACTGCAATCAACACTTGTCAAGGTGTGGGACCACTCCGGACCTTCCACTTTACAGATCCTGCATGGGAAGCAAGGCCTGGAGATCCTCTGCTCTCAGATCCCCCAACACCCCTGGAGGTTCTGCTCAGCCCAGAAGAAGAGGATGGATGCCCTGACCTTTCTACAGAGCTCTCTCGCTCAGCCTGGGGAGAGCGGTCCCCTCCTCCACTCTAGAGTACTCTTCTACACTTATTTTTAGGTCAAAACATTGACCCTTGGAAGCTCAAACACTAAAAAATAAATAAATAAATAACTGCTTGTGTGTGCCTTAGAATTCTTGGCCTGGGGGTACACGGTGGGTGTGTGAAGGACCTGAGATGGAGAATGGAAAAGATTGCTGGGACTGTTTATAAAAGAAATTAGTTAATGCTTGGCAATAGCATCCCACCACAGTGAGATGATGTGAGTTTCTAAAGTCTCAGGATGAGCAAGTGGAGGAATCCGGACAAGGACTTAGGACTCCTGACATGGAGCTAGGAGTCTGTGGGCTGGCCACATCTTCAGCATCTTATGCTTGTCTCCCTTGTCCCCCTGGCAAACCCTCCAGGGAAAGCAGTGCTGACCCCCTCTATGCTATCAAAAACTGAGGAAGGCTGCTCCTTGCCTGGGTGGATGTGCTCTCTCACGAGCTCAAGCATGGGGGCTTGGGGCCTTTAGTGGAGGGTTGAGCCAGCTCCACTGCATAGGTTTCCACCATCAGACACCTCCCGTCTCCTGGTCCAGGGAAACTGACAGGCCTCACAATACTGCACCCTGGGCCCGGCGAGAGTGAGTGACAGCCCTTCTTGATGGGCGATTAATCCTGCAGTAGGTGGTACTCACTCCTGGCTCTGCCACTCATCCTTTCTCCAGTACTGCCGTTGACTGACAGTGCATGTCATCCTGACCTTACACAGCATTGGGTATAATTGCCAGGGGCTTATTAATTATTATCACTAATGCCTTGTGTGTGCATGGGGGTATGCTTTTCGTCCCAACTCACTCATCACAACAAAGGTTGCACCTGTGGGGTGGCTACCAAAAGGCTGGAATCTGGGGCTTGGCAGTGAGCTTTGGGGCCAGACTGTCAAAAGGCTGAGGTCATTTTCCGTGCTGTGGTTCTCTGCAGTCATGGGGTCTGGTACAGTGACAGGTTTGGGAGGTCTGCTTTTGAGAGGCCCCATGCAGAGGCAGGTGCACTTGTCCCCGGGGGCTCAATGCAGCCCAGACTCTCCTTCCTACACATGACCAGCCCAGAGCCAGACACAAGGTGGTGGGGACTCTTCAACCACTTGCACCTGGAAAGTGGAGATTCAAAACATTAATCTGGGGCTTCCCTGGTGGCGCAGTGGTTGAGAGTCCACCTGCCGATGCAGGGGACACGGGTTCGTGCCCAGGTCCGGGAAGATCCCACATGCCACGGAGCAGCTGGGCCCGTGAGCCATGGCTGCTGAGCCTGCGTGTCCGGAGCCTGTGCTCCACAACTGGAGAGGCCACAACAGTGAGAGGCCCGCGAACCGCAAAAAAAAAAAAAAAAATTAAATCTGGGGGTTCCTAGGGATTCTCTAGTCCAAACCTTAATCTTCCTGTATGAGGGATTAAGACTCAGAGAAGATTCTGCAGACTTGTGACTGCCAAGG
Source organism: Monodon monoceros (assembly GCF_005190385.1). Taxonomy (NCBI): domain Eukaryota; kingdom Metazoa; phylum Chordata; class Mammalia; order Artiodactyla; family Monodontidae; genus Monodon; species Monodon monoceros. The sequence goes on from NW_021703766.1 coordinate 39,683,637, forward strand.
GGGAGGGGGGTGGGGGAGGGATGAAGTTGGAATTTGGAGTTAGCAGATGTAAACTGTTATATATAGAATGGATAAACAGCAAGGTCCTACTGTATAGCACAAGGAAGTATATTCAGTATCCTGTGATAAACCATAATGGAAAAGAATATAAGAAAGAATGTATATATATATATATATATATATATATGTATATATATAAAACTGAATCACTTTGCTGTACAGCAGAAATTAACACAACATTGTAACTCAACTACACTTCAGTTAAAAAAAAAGACTCAGGGAAATGAACGAGCTCAAGATCACCAAGTCAGTTAGTGATGCGGTCAAGGCTAATGGCTTGTTTTCTTCTTTTCTACTTAACTAGGGTTTGAGAATCTCTCAGAAGTACTCATTACATTTAAAATTCGAGGTAGGAATTGTTTTCTTTTGTTGTTGTTGTATTTCTTGGTTTTTACTTTATTTTCCAAAAATGGCCCTTGGCTATTATTTAGTAGTAGTAGTTGTTTTTAAATGCAGAGTTTCCAGATGTTATTTTAGGCACTGTACCTTTTTTAAATTTCTATTTCATTTAATCCTCCTGATGATGATAAGTTTGAGTTATGTACTGTTCTCATTTCATACCATTTTTCCTTTCATGAGGCCACTGAGGCACAGAAATGATAAATAACTTGCCCAAGGTCATTGCATGCTATTTCCAAGTTTGCATACATAGAATTAAATGCAGACAGTCTGGCTGCAGAGTCTGCACTTTTAATCACTACCTTATATTGTCAGAAAATTAACATTTATTAATTTAATTAATAAATAATTGTATGTATGAATTGTCAGCTGTATGGATGTTGGTCTAGGTGTTGGTGATATGCTGGGAAACAAAATATATATCTCTGCCTTCATGGAACTTGTATTCTGGCAAGGAAGACTGAAAATAAATAAGTGGATAAAAATACATAAGACAATTTCAAAGAGTGAAAACTATCTTAAAAGAAAAAGCAAGATAATGTGATAATAACTAAGAGGGAATTCTTTTAGATAGAATGATTAGGACAGACTTTGTTGAAGAGAAGAAAAGAAGGAGCCAGCACATGAAAAGTCAGAGAAAGAGCTTTCCAAAAAGAGGAAGAGCAAATTTAAAGATCCCGATGTGATAATGAGCTCGGCAGTGTGATCACCAAGAACAGATAGATGGAAAAATCAATAGATGAGTGGATGGATAGATAAGGGATATGAGCAGGGCATGAACTTAGAGTCTCAGAACATCATCTCCTCTTCCTCCTTCTCATCATCCAAACATTGTCACCATCCCATTAAATGAAAAACAGAGGCAATTATCTAAATATCTATAGCTAAAAGAAACCACTTTCAGTAAAGGATGGTGTAACCATAATCTTACTCAATAACTGTCTGTGTTTGGTCGTGGATGCAGCTCACATAGTTACATCTCCAAGTCACTGGCTAATTACCACCACATCTCATGACTTGCACAATCCATACCCTATAAGAAGATCTGTTTTCAGCAATTTATGTAAACAGGGTAGGCCACAGAATGGGAGGGACAGCGACATGGTGAGTGACGGAATTTGTGAACCATGGGCCCAGGAAGATCCTGCACGTGAGTACAGAGTATAGTGCTCAAAATACGATGAGAAATGCTTTGAAAGAAATGTGTGACCAAATGAGTAGATTTGCTAGTGCTCCTAATTAAGAGGTGTCAAAGAAGTAAAGGAAGCAAATGTTTTCCTTATGTTACTATTAGAGGTATTTCTGTATTTATCTAGATTTATCAAAGGTATATAAAACCCTACAAGGCTCATATAATATTACCTGCTCAGAAGCCAACCTGGCAATTTTCTCTTTCAAGAAGCCAACAAAATTCTCCCCTGACCTCACACTTGTAAATTAAACAATACACTTCTAAATATTCCATGGGTCAGGTATGAAATCTCAACAGAAATTTAAAACACATATAACTGAATGAAAATTAATATATAAAATATCAAAATATGTAGTATGCAGCTAAAATAATGCTGAGAGAGAAATTTATAGCACTAAATACATTAGAAAAAAGAAAAAGTCTCAAATCAGTAATCGAAGTTCCTGCCTCAAGAAAATAGAAAAGGAAAAGCAAAGTAAACACAAAGCAAGCAAAGAGGAGGAAATAATAAAGATCAGAGCAGAAATCAATGAACTGAAAACAGGAAAACAGTAGAAAAAAATCAATAAAACAAAAAGCTGTTCTTTAAAAAAAATTTTTTTAATGATAAACCTCTATCAAGACTGACCAAGATAAAAAGAGAGAAGACACAAATCATCAGTATGAGGGATGAAATGGGATATTACAACAGATCCCACAGCCATTAAAAGAATAAGAATGGAATACTATGAACAACTTTACACTCAGAAATTTATCAAATTGGAAGAAATGGACCAATTCTTTTAAACCACAAACTACCAAAACCAAGTAGAAATAGATAACCCAAGTAATCCTCTAACCATTAAACAGACTGAATTTGTCATTACAATTTTTCTAAAAAAGAAATGCTCAGTTTCAATGGAAAATTCTACCAAATACTTAAAGAAGAATTAACAAAATTTTACACAATCTTTTCCAGAAAATAGAAGAGGAAGAAATACTCCCAAACTTATTTTATTTACCTTGATACCAAAACTACACAAATACAGTACAAAATAAGACAATTACAGACCATTATTTCTTATGATTTTAAGCACAGAAATCTTCAACAAAATATTAGCAAGTGAACCAGCGTTATAAAAGAAAGAATCAGACACATGATCAAGTTGGATTTAAGTTGTATTTATTTCAGATATGCAAGAGGTTCTACATTCAAAAATCTATCAATGTAATCTGCCATATCGACATGCTAAAGAAAAAAATCACATGATCATATCAACTGATGCAAAAAAAGGCATTTGATAAAACTCAACAACCATTTATGTTACCAAAATAAAGAAACCTCTTCCCTCTAAGACAGGGAAGAAAGGCAGGAATGTCCACCCTCACCATTCATTCAACTGGGTACTGGAAATTGTAGCCACTGCAATAAGGCAAGAAATGGCATATAGATTGGTGAGGAAGAAATAAAACTGTTCCTGATGTGTGGCCCTGGGCAGAATCAGCTCAAATTATACAAAGGTTCATGCATGGGATGCCTTTAACCCAATCCACTTTTCTGATTTGAACTGATGCTAGAGCTCCTGGATAAAGCTAACAAGGGTGCGTTCAGTGTTTCAGGAATTTCACTCTGCCTTGGTAAGAGGGCTACCTAGGGCGTACAAGGACATGAGTGAAGATTCTTGGTAAGGCAAGGAGTCTGCCTACAGAAGGTCCATGCTACCCATGATCCTCAAGGACATGGATCCTCTTTGCTCAGCAAATCTATCTCTAAACATGATTGTCAGAAAATGCACGTTTTTTAAGAGGGTGACTTAGACATACCAGTTGTTGTGTTTCTTTTTTTTCCCAGTTGCAAATAGATGTTTTCAAAACAGAAGGCCTGGATGGTGTTCTTAACAGCAGGGTTATTGGTTATGAGCCATCTGCATCCTGGTAGATGGACACCCAGTCCTGCCAACAGGGGGATCTGCCTTATGGGAGAACTTGCACAAAACACTTGTAGGTTAGAGCAACAAATATCATTACAGATGCAAATAATTCCTATTAGGACATTCTTTTAAAATATTTACAGATAAATCTCTTTTCAAAAACAATTTTACCAATATAAAGCCTACGTTCCTTTCTCCATCACCACTAAAAGGGATATGGCTAATCAGTTCATAGAACAGTTCCAAGCAGAAACTAATTTTTTGATCATCTGTCGATGGCTGCTATACACTGGAACTGATTATAGAGAGAACAGCGGCTCTTTAAAGCATTCATATGTTGGCTCTGCCTAGAGCAAGGATCTCAATCCTCCCTGCCTGTTGGAACCATCTGGAAACTCCATTCATAGAGGCATGGATTTCACTGCTCTGACATGAGACCAGGCATGAGGATTTTTTAAAGATACATGTTTTCTTATGTGCAGCCAGGAATGAGGGCTACCAGCCTAGAAATATGAGACAAGACGAGAATTATTAATTAGGCAAACTTTATTGAGCACTTATGTGTGGCAGGCATGGTTTTCCCAGTGGTGGAATCCTAAAATCAATGCTCTGTGGCTGGTACTATTATCAGACAAAAGATGAAGCCATTTGAACAGCATCTATGCACGCACTTCTTTAGGAAGGAGCTGAACTCTAGACGTCCTATTTTATTCAAGCAAGACCAAAGTGCTCAACACAGCCGGCCACGGCAGAGAGTAGATCTGTAGCGACGAGGGAGGATCAGAGACAGGGAGAGATATGAGCACAAAGATTGTACATGAAAGAAATCTCCGGCAATTCCAGAATATTGACAAAAGTTCATGCTGATAGCCAAAGAGCATGTAAGAATTTTAATACCACATTTCCAGTTATGACTAGAGAAGCATAATTAGGTACTAAATTACAATGTTAATATTCATTTGAACAAATAAGTACTTGTAGTAATAGCATCAGGGCCCTGGGAGGGCAGCAGAGGAGTTGATTAAATGGACAGAGTTTCTTTGAATGAGTTTCATCCTGAGTTTGGTGAGGTTGGCTCTCAGCAAAGTCTTCAGAGGTCAAGACATGGACTGTGAGTGGTGTCATTTCTCCTTTTGTAGCTACAGTCAACAGATTCAAAATGAAGCAAATAAACATACAAGCAATTACAAATTACGGCCCATAATACATGCTAGAGAGGAACGCGGGGAAAAGCCCAGGAGAAGGCCACTGTGAGGAAGGAAGGACATTCAGGATGCCAGATGCAGGGATGCACGGCGCAGGAGGAAGTCCTGAGCAAAGCTGCTCAATTTTTCTAGCAAGGGAAAGGGTCTTGCTGAGGTCTCCTATTATTGTGACCTTATCTATTTATACCTCCATTTCACCCAAAAAGAGTCTGAGGGGCTTCCCTGGTGGCGCAGTGGTTGAGAGTCCGCCTGCCGATGCAGGGGACACGGGTTCGTGCCTCGGTCCGGGAAGATCCCACATGCCGCGGAGCGGCTGGGCCCGTGAGCCATGGCCGCTGAGCCTGTGCGTCTGGAGCCTGTGCTCTGCGACGGGAGAGGCCACAACGGTGAGAGGCCTGTGTAACGCAAAAAAAAAAAAAAAAAAAATGAGTCTGAGGTGGGACTTACCTGTCATGTGCAAGTAAATTAAAGTCATTCCCTAAAAGGGGCAAAAGCAAACTGAAGTAATGAGGAGGAGGGTTGGTGGGGGGAGGAGGTTAAGAGCAAATGAAGGAGGGAGAAAGAGAAACACACACACACATGCACACACATACACATACAGCTACCTATCTGAGTTCCTAACTGAAGTCCAAACCTTAAGTAGAGCAGTTCTTTTAGCCATTTCTCCAGGAATTGGTTGTCTTCCTACACAATTTCTTTGGGCTTCATACAAAAGGTAAGATTCTATATTAAGCAATACTAATTAGCGGGGGGGCCATCTCCAGTATGTAACAAAAGCAAATCTATCACCAGCTGTGGGAAAAAAAAACAGTCCTCAGCTCCCCCAAACCCCAAAACACATAAGCTTAGCATTTTAACTGGCTGGGGTAAGAGCCATTATTTTCATTAATGGAGCTCATTTTTATTTTATTGGGCTTTTTTACTATCAGATTAAAAGCATGTTTTTATTGTAGTTTTTTCTAATGCAATCTCAGATGATGTGCTCAGAATGAATGGAATAGTTATTGTTTTAATTATTTTTTTCATTTTGTGTTTTTATTTCGTTTGTTCCTTTTATTTACTACTCTGAAGTTGCCATAATAACACGGGCGCAGGGTGCTGGGAGGCCTCCAGTGAGCACCCCCACAGTGGCTGGTCTCTGCTAAAGGCCAAGGAACAGGAAAAGTGCCAGCACACTGTTGCTTTCGGAAACCAGGGGCCGCCCAGCCCTGCAGCACAGCCCTACTGATGAGGGCACACGGGGCAGAGCCAAGGGCATGGTCCCTTTCTGCTCCTCTTGCTCTGAGCCACCCTGGCTCCCGGGGTACAGAAAAGGCGGGAAGATAAGCCAAGGGTCATGTTACACAGCCACGGTCTCTCTCCGGATGCCTGTGAAAACCCAGATTTCAACATGCAGAGAAACACAACTGGACTTAGACATGTGTTCCCTGCGCATGAAGGGAAGGGAAGACCACAGTGGCTGTCTGGTAAATCCAAAGGTCTCAGCCACCCTGTGGGTTTGGGCAGGCAGGATTTCTAGAGTCCTCGTTGAGCACTAGAAATTGAGCATGGGACGTTGCTGTACAGGGACAAGCTGAAAAAATATCAGACACATAAATGCCCATAATGGTCTGAGGAAAGCCTCATTTGGTGCCATGTGTGTGCTGATGCACTCTCTCTCTGGGGCTGCCCTCCTCTGTGATGCAAGAGAACGTCCACCTTCTGCAGCGAAGCCAGGCCAGTGCTTGCGTCTGCCGATGCCCCTCCCCCTCCCTGTGTCGTCCCACCCCCTTCCCCTTCCTGATTCCCCTGCCTGCCTGGGCCCCATCTGCAGGAGTGGTCCCTAAAGTATGCTGTAGGCTCCCAACCTGTTTGGCCTGTGAATTTAAATCTAGCAACGATCTAAATAAAGATCATGTTAGTACCCTTTGCAAAGGACTTCCCATCACAATCAAAAGAGAATTCTTGCAGACCCCATGAAGCCACTGCCATCTGAGCCTTCCTGTCCCCTAGGCTCATCCACCCATCTCTGTGCCACTCATCTCACACCAGCCACAGCAGCCACCTCAAAGAAGCCCACCCACCCTCTGCCTGGAGGGTCCCCACACCTCTTCATGACTCTGTCTCCAGAGGGGATTCTCAGAGAGACCTCCCTGCCTTCCCCCATCACTTCCTAGGCCCTTGTCTGTCTTCATTTTCATCATGTCACCTGTCACTTGTGACTATACATCATTTATGCTTTTACTGCTTGTCCATCCACCTGGGAATGAGCAGAGGGAAGTGCTGTATCCCTGGGCCCCACACAGCAGCCCTGGGCACTTGGAAGGTGGTCAAGAAATATTTGTTAGAAGACACCTAGGACTCTCATTTACCACTGTTTCCCCAGCACACGGAACAGTTCTCCATGTATAGTAGATGGTCAGTACATGCTTAGTGTACAGGGACAAGCTGAAAAAACACTGGACATGTCAATGCCCAGAAACGCCTGACCAAGGACTGGCTTGTGGCCAACTGGGTTCCAATGGATGAATCTGGAATTTCCAGAGGTGAACCCAGGACTCAGCTTCCTCTTTCCAGCCCTCCCCAAACCAACAGAATACTTCTGAGACTTCTTGATTTTATTTCTAAACAAAGATAAGCTATCTAAGGCTTTAAAACCCCACACTGTTTGCTTCTTTATGAATGTTGAATCACTGACTCAATTTATTGCATCCTTTGAGTCATCCATGTCTCATTTCATAAAACATATTCTTTCTAAGTTAGGATTTTACATCAGGATTGAAACAGAATATTGAACTCAGTTTAACAGAGTCTCAGCACTAATTTCTGGAAACAAATTCCACTTAAAAACGATCCTATTCCCTTAAGAGAAGTGAACACTGCATATAAAGAACTATTTTTTTTTCTAAAGATAATTTGGAAGGACCTCTCCTACCTTGGAAAGAAGGCCCAGATTTAAGTTACATAAACAAAAGAGGTCCATTTATCATGACCCTCTCTCAAGTGCCAGGGCTCTGTGGCATCCTGGGCATCGGGCATGAAGTCACCAGCTCTGCGGACTGGTAAATTGTCCTTCCACAACGCCCTTGTGAATTCCATAGCAAATAAAATCATATTTCACCCAGAATTTTGGAACAATGGGGGCCAGTCACACAAGGGGTTCTTGACTTAAGTTAGGCACACTATTGTTAGTTACTTTTGCCAAATATACCTTACCTTTAAAAAGTGCTGCAGGAGATAACGAAGTTGTGGGCCATACATTTATAAAAAGACAATACTCAGCACTCACACATAATTGTGTGTCGTTTAGCTGGCAGGATAGGGAACGCACGTTGGGACCCTACTGCTCAATCGCTAGCTTAAGCTGTGTGCAATCTTCTGCACTGGTTCACCAGGAATAATAGACTACTGATAATTATTATTACAAATTAAATGTATATTATACAAATTATGTAATTAAATATTATGTAAATATAATCATAAAAATTAAAACGGCCAACACTTCTTGAGTGTTTTTTCTCTGCCAAATGCCATTCTAAGCCCTTTTTTACAGGTGTTGCCTTGTTGAATCCTCACATCCATGGTACCGGGCAGTACTATGATCTCTCATTTTAGACGAAGAGATTGGGGCACAGAGAAGTTAGGTGATTTGGTCAAGATCACAGAGCTGGTAAGTGGCAGTGTCCCATCTGAGCACTGGCCCCAGATGCCACGATGAAAAGGAAAGCAAGTGAGGGAGCTGGAAGTGATGGGGAAGGTGAGTAGGGTGGCCTCTCTGAGAATCCCCTACTGGAATGGAGTCATGAAGAGGTTTGGGGGAAGCCACCAGGCAGAAGGCTGCCTGGGCTCCTTCAAGGGATGGCTGATGTGGCTGCCCAGAGATGGGCAGATAAGTCTAGGGGAGAGGAAGGCTCAGGAAAGCCTCATGGGGTCTGCAAGGCGTTACGATTCTATTTTGAATGTAATGGGAAGCCCTTAGAGAAGGGTGCTAACACAATCTGTAGATCTTTGCTAGATTTAAATTCAGAGGTTGAGAACCTACAGCATACTTTGCGGACCGTATCTTATACAACTTTAATCTGCTTCTGGGTAATGCTGGGTGCTTGTTGGGAATATGTGATGATACATTGAGGAAAGTTGTCTTCCCAAATGCCCAGCATCCTAATCCTGCCAGGGTTTATGCTCTTGGACATAGGGGCTCCTCTGGAGTCTCGCATTCCACTTCTCACTCACCTTATTCCATTTCTCACCTTCCACGCAGAAACTGTCCATTCTCCACTGAAAAAGCAAAGCTGGGCTGCAGCTCTGATACATGGGGGCCGGAGCCACAGGTTCAGTCTCAGGGGAGTCAGTCTCTCTCAGCCACACGCTTAGACGTCTAGCTCCGAAGACTCGGCTGTGACCGACTCTCCAGGCACTGCTGTAGACTGGAATCCTCATTCTCCGCACACATGCCATCTTCGTCCTTAGGGTCTCCTCACCCTCTGCCCTTTGCTCTGTTCTAATTTTAAGGAATTCTACAAGACTCTCCCGGCTCAGGCGTGCACACCCAGAACATGAGAGCACCTGAATATCAGAGCATGTGTGCGCATGCCCAGGGCATCAGAGCACGTGTGCGCATGCCCAGGACATCAGAACACGTGTGCCCACGCAGGACGTCGGAACAAAGTCAGCTAGCGCGTTCTTCAGACTTCAGAGACGTGTGTTGTTGGAGAGCTTTCAAGGATGGTTGGTTTCACTTTTCTCCAGCCCAGTAATGAGGGGAAAGAGAAGAGTGAGCAAGGGGGAGGGGCTGAGTGCCTTTGAGATAACGAAGAGTGAGCTGTCACTGCACACCGTCAGGGATGGCTCATGGGAGGAGGCTTGTCATGGGATATGAGCCTACCAGGCTGTGGACACCTCAACTGTGAGGTCTCTATCAAGAGGACGTGGCAGAGTCAGCCTAGCTCAGACAGCATCTCTCTGTGAATGTCAAAATTGGCTTGAAGGCTAGTATTAGTTCCTCTAGACCGCTCTCTCATTATTTCTTTATTCTGGTTAGATCTGTCCATTCTGACTCAGCAGAAAAAACACAGGAGATGGAGACAGAGCATCCTGAGTGTTCTCTGTTTTGAGTTGGTGACTCAGGCCCTGCCAGACTACACAGCACACACCCAGGGCTGAAGATGACACCTATAAAAGGGGCTTCTCTCCCAAACACTGCTGCTCTACACACGTGCGCACGTGCACACACACACACACACACACACACACACACAGTGCTGGAGAGCCTCCGGCACAGCCTACTACCTCATGCACCCAGGAAGTCCTGGATTTAATGGCTGGGCTTATCTTGTGCAACATTCCCAAGGCTCCATTTTTCATTAAGCAATTTTTAAAGAGTTTTATGACCCCGTGCACAATAATTTTTTTTAGTGAAAGCAGACTAAATTGTAAGTGGCGGTAATTACACCAAACTAATTGTAGGCAAAATTAGTAACAGGTCAGATCTGTTTGCAAAAGAAAATATACGCTTGGATCACACCTTAAATGATCTCTAGGAAATTAACTCATCATGGAAAAAAAAATCTTCCTAAATTAAAACTGGTGTCTCCAAGAACATTTGCAGGGAATAAGGTTTCCTCTTTGGTTTTGATTTTGGTTAGATATCCAGTGTGTGTGTGTGTGTGTCTGTGTCTGTGTCTTTACGTGTCTGTATGTGTCTTTGTGTGTGTGTGCACATGTGCACTGATATTGAAGGGCGGGGTTGTAGGTTTTCACAGAGCCAACCCAGACAACTAAATGCCTCCTTAGTGGCGCACAGAGTGTGACCTAGACGTCAGGAGACTTAGTGCATCCTAGTGCCCTAAGAGGTCATGGTGGGACCTTGTTCTACTCAATCCTTCTCTCCTAGATGGGATCAGCTCACTTTAAAAATGTCTCCCAGAGAAAGCATGATTGGATATCATGTGGCATTTTCCTCTGAAGGGCCATCTTAGCGTGGAGGATGAGCATTTGATAAAACCAGTACAGAGGCCACGCAGAGTTGACCGATGTTCCCACAGAGGTCAGACTCACGATGACCCAGATCCCACGTGCACTGAAGTTCACAAAAGCAGAATTACTTCTTTCATGGAATTTGAGTCCCAAGGTCACTACCCATAGCTAATATCCTACATAGTCGAATTACCCTTGAGGTCCATTGTGAAGAACCAAGTTGGAAAGTGACATTTCATCTCTCAAGTAGTTATCAGTTTGGGAGCACTGATTCCTGCCTCTGCAGGAGACAATAAGCTGCAGTACCTGGTTTATGTTTATGGGCCGTATTGCATAAATCACATCTCTTTAAACCCTAATATCCACTTAGCATGGAGCAAGGGTGTGCCCAGAGGCATATTCACCTGAGACCTACGTAAGGCAAGATCAGACGCACACCCAAGCCTGAGCTCTGTTTGGTGGTGAGGTCACACAGTTCAAACTCTTCAGATGCCTTCCTTCTCATTTGCTGAGCACTTGAAATTACATGACTTAAATATGAATATCATGGATTCCCCTGTTAGCACCACCTGAGAGGAAGTGCCTCCAGCCTGAATTTGCATGGAGAGGTACCAGTGAATTTCATAATAGGTCAAATGGCTGGGGAGGTGCTTTGAGAAAAGCATGGATTACTGCAGGCCCAGCCTGGGGAGGGTCCAGAGCAGCTGCCTCACTCTAATGTAGGGATGCTTTACAAAATACACCAGGAAGCATTAGGATATGTGAATTTCCAGGAGGATGAAAATTAGGCCCCTCTCATGTACGCACGCGCGGTAGACGTTGGTGTCCGACTCAGTCAATGCTTGGTGGATTGAAATCACTGTAGCTTCTGCACATGCATCCAGTGATGTGAGGTATCCATGTGGTGAGGAGGTCCAGCAGAGGCCACTCTAGGCCATGTCCTGCCTTTACCATTTGGGTCCTGGGTAAGGGTCATCCAGCCGGTCGCAAAACATGTTCAATGACAAGAAGTGCACAGATCCTCAGCCCATCGCATCTTGGGTGGCTCTGAGTCCTAGAAATTTCATCACCAGGCCTGGAATCCAGAGGTCCTCAGGGGTGAGAAACCTTTCCTAGTACTGGGTTTGGCTCTCCTCTAAAGGAGTATCAGCTGGGTACTCAGTAACCGTTTATGCCCCTGCAATGAAAGGATGTCCTCACTCTTCCCAGCCCTCCTGGCTCCCGACAAGCCTGAGCATGTACACCCTATCAAGACAGTATGTGTCCCTCTTAACAGTCTCACACACCAAGGTCTGGGGCAGGGGGTCTTTCCACTGAGAGCCTAGGGGTAAATTTAAAATGACCATGTGGCAATGGGGGTCAGAGAGGCCAGTGTGTGCCAGGAATTCAATAGGACTGAGAACTGGGGAGTCTATCCCAGGACAGGGAAGTCCTTGTGGACTTTTTCCCATGACAGATCCTGAGTTACCTCCTTTGGCTTATAGGTTCACAAGATCCTTCATGGCCTGGCCCTGCCTACTTTGTAGAGCTGCATTGCCCACCACGCTCTAGCCATCTGAGACCACCTGTATTCCTTTTGGAAGTCCCTCCCTGCTGCTTCTCCACCCACCTAAATAAGTCCCCCTAATCCTTCAAAAAAAGTCAGGCAGCACAGCCTAAGGGACTAGGGAGTTCTCACCTCTCATGGGGATGGGTGTTCCTGCTCTGACCCTAGAATGCAGAGCTTTCAGCCCAGCAAACACTTTTCATGCTGTATCATAATCATCAATTATCTACTCCATGGCTGCCCCACCTTCATCAGGCCTTGAGCCCCACTCCAGCAGGTGTGTCCATGAGCCCATGGCCTAGCCTCATGCCTGGCAGGCTGGGCAGTTGATAAATGTTTGTGAAATGAATGAATGCGTCATGCTACCTCCAAGTCACTCTTCAGTGGCCACGTCAAGCTCTCCTTGGTCAGTTTTCAAAAATAAGCAGCATTTACAGGAAGGCACCACCTAACTCACTTCTAGAAAATTCCACAAAAGGCATGGTTTTAACCAGCATTCTGGACCCAAAAGGCAGTGCGATACCCGAGATTCAACATCAATGAGGAAGAGGAGGAGGGGAAAAGGAGTAAGGATAGGAGGATGAGGGTAGGAACAGCCAGATAGATTCACATAGAAACTGACCTTTGCACTTGTTTCATCCAACTACCTGAGCTTCCCAGGCAGTGAAAGGCAGGGATGCATGCAGACCCCTGGCCCCAAGGGAGAAACACTCTAGCAAGTCCTCATGGGCTCTGGCTGAGAAAGGTTCCCAGGAAGAAAACCCAGTCAGAAGTTCAAGTTTTGCAAGAAACAATGTGGTTGCAACAACTCAGATCCATCCTGAAGTCTTTCAGCAGTGACTTCAGCCAAGTAGCTACAAGAAGGGCCTTCAGAGATACAAAATCTAAGAAAAATAGTCCTGGCATCTAATTACAACAGTGCAGTTTGCTGCTTTTATCTGTAATTGGACTGTATAGTCTTTCATTCTAATTTACTTTACATCTAAACTGTGATAATCAAGACAAGCAGAACAGAATGGTCTCTAACTGGCTATCCTACTGACACCCGTTAATGCCTAATTATAACAACTAAATTAAAGATGCGACTGTAAAGAGGTGGAATATCAGTTTGAAGCATTTAATTCTGTGCAAAGAGGTAGAGATTTTAAATCCTAAGTAAGAAAATCAATATTATGCCTCATTATATTGGTATTGCTAAACAGATTAATGAAATTGAGTATTTTGTTGTGTTGCTTTTCTTTTTTCCAATGTTATCCTGATGCAATGATGGTTTGTAATGAAGGAGTACTGCAGGGGAGGAAGTCTAAATGGAGAACCAATTTATATACCAAAATTGGGAGATAGCTAATCTCATTTATACAGCAAAGATTTTCTTTTGATATGGTTAGATTTTTAGATAGGCATCATGGGTCTGGACTTTTGCAGTCTCATGGAACAAAAATAAATTCAACCCAAAGCTAAGGGGAGGTGCTTTCTCTCCTCTTCTCATGAGCAGATACGACCATCTTGACAATGCCAGCATTCACAGACACTGTGGTTTGGGACAAGCCTCCTTGAAGCTCCCTGTGCCGGTGGCCACCCAGGCTGAAAATGGCCACCCATGAAAATGCAGAATGTGAGGAACAGAGGGAAGCTGGGCAGATGAATGGACAATTTACCAGATCCCCAAGTGCCATCCAGTTGGTTGGAAGCTGGAGGAGAATGGTGAGATGAAGCCACGCTTCAGGTTTGACAACAAAGCTTGAAAGTAGAAGGACCAAGGTTTGCAAAAGGAAGGTGTGCAGTTCCTGGGCTGGGTGGGGCACCGCACACAGGTCCCTGGCTAGGCAGCAGCAGCATGTCCATCCAACCTGTCCCGTAGACTTTTATTTGTTTGCTTACTCTTTCTTCCTTTCTTCCTTCCTTCCTTTCTTCTTTCCTTCCTTCCTTCCTTCCTTCTTTCCGTTTCTTTCTTTGTTTCTTTCTTTTTTCTTTTTCTTTCTTTCTCCCTTCCTTCCTTTTTTCCTTCCTTCTTTTGCTTTCTTTCTTTTTTCTTTTTCTTTCCTCCCTCCTTTCTTCTTTCCTTCCTTCTTTCCCTTCCCTTCTTTCTTTCTTTCTTTTCTTTCTTTCTTTCTTTCTTTCTTTCTTTCTTTCTTTCTTTCTTTCTTTCTTTCTTTCTTTCTTTCTTTCTTTCTTTCTTTCTTTCTTTCTTTCTTTCTTTCTTTCTTTCA
>NW_021703766.1:39698213-39865717 GCF_005190385.1 Monodon monoceros
TTTCTTTCTTTCTTTCTTTCTTTCTTTCTTTCTTTCTTTTGTCTTTCTTATTACAATTGCCCATCCTAATTTCTAAGTTTTTTAACGCAAAGTCAATATAGGACTCAGAAACCTAAAAATTGCCAAATGCTGACTGTGTGAGTCACCATGTGAGTCATCCATCTTAGTGCCCATGCCGCAGAGATGCACAAAGGCAGATCTTTGAAGAATCCAACGATCCTGAAAGAGAGGGACTAACCACTTTGAGGAATCTCCAGAAATCTTGTGGATTTGGATTTCCTGACCAGTGAGTTACTGTGAGTGAACAACTTGAGGGTTATGGTTTCCAGACCTCTTTGGGGGCCAGGAACAGTATAACAATGAAGCAGGCCAAGGTCCTGTGCCCTGGAGCTTGCATTTACAGATGGCTGGGTCATGCAGGGCTACCAGGCCCAACAAGCAGTGGGAACCCGGAGCTGGGGCCCAACCTGGAAGGAAAACCCAGCTTCAGTGAATATACCCAGAACTTCTAGACTGGAAAATCAAAAAAGAAAACATGTTCATTTCCACTTACATTTAAATGTAATTTTTCAAAAAGAAAATTTCATTTTGAATTTTGCATGTATCATCATCTTTTCAGATTCTGGAGGTTTTCAGATTCACCCATCTTGTAAGCTCATGCATGACATGAAGGCAAGGATGATGGTGCCCTAATGGCAGTGATCATCACAGGCCCAGGAGAGGTCACCAGCCCCCTCAGAAAGGCACAGCATAGCTCCTGATCCTGCAGGACCAGACATGTCTCTAATTGTCCCAGTGCTACAGGCACTTGGAAAGCAAGCTCTGTAACCTCCAACCAGGTCCGCCTCTCAGCTGCACAAACAAAGCCAAATAAAAACTGCTGGCAGCCTCTGGTCCCACTGCAACAGATGTGTTGTCTCTGCACCATCTTGTCTGTTCTTAAGGGTTTTTTTTTTTTTTTTTACTTCATACTGTCCCTTCTGTCTTGTTTACGTGGCTGCAGGAACACCTGTGGAAGAACGGGTCCCTGCAGAAATCCTTGACTTCCATTTACATGGTTTGAGACTAAGCCAGCCAGCTCAGCAAGCCCATCTGCAAATGATTTTGGGTTCTTCTGCACACATTTACTCTCGATCTAGAGAAACTTGAAGAATCACCCACAGAATAATCCCAGTCCCATAGCATCACCACACCTTATGTGCCCGTGATCGTTACCATGTGCAGACCTTCATCCACACGTGTGCTGAGGACCTGCTGTGTGCCACTTGGCCTTGAGGTCTGTGGGCTGACTCTTGGTTCAACCCAACTCCGCATCGCACAGGCTGCTTCCATTATCTGGCCTGTGTCCACGTAGCCATGGCTTTGAGAGCAGAGGCCCTGACAGCCAGTGAAGGCTGTAAGGCCTCCGACCACTCCCATATTGTTTCTTCTGGTTTCAGATGAAATGGCTCATTACCTGGTGGGGAAAACTGACATGGAAACCACCAGAATGAATGCTATCCCTTACGACAGAGAGAAGAGGCATGCTTCTAAGCAGACTTCAGTCTAGGGGGGTGTTCCCTGCTCTCAGCCTGACTCTGGGCACCTTAGAATCCCATAGCCCCATACATACCTTTAAAGACCATTTGCCTAGTACTTTATTTCATTAGCAAGGATGATGGAAGAGCAGTGTCATGACTTGCGACTTTGTGTGAGAACTGCCTCTTTTTCTTAACCTTATGTGTTTAGGCCACGGCTCTTGCTGTATAACAAGCCACAGCACCAAAACTTAGTGGCTTAAAAACAACCATGTTTCATGTAGCTTTTGCTTCTATGGGTTGGCTGGGTGGTTCTTCCAGTTCAGGCTGGCTCAGCTAACCACTGCTCGGCTCACTCGTGCACCTGTGGTCAGCTGGTGAGTTGGCTGGTAGCTGGAAGTTCTAAGGTGTCCTTGGTCAGACTTCTGGCAGCTGGCAGGCTGTTGGCCAGGGTGACAAGGGTGACTGGGCCACATGGCTCTCATCTTGCAGCAGCCCAGCCCTGGCTTCCTCACATGGTGATCACAGCAAGAGAGTGAGGCCGAATGTATGTTTCAAGTCTCTGCCTGTAGTGTGTTTTCCACTGTCCTGTTGGCTAAACCCAAGTCCCATGGCCAAGACTAGAGGACACCACCTAAGAGCTTAGATGCCAGGACAGGAGGAATTTGTGGTCATTTTTGCATCCATCAGAGTTGCCTTGTTTTGTTTTGTTTTTCATTTTCTAGTCTCTTTAATTGAATGATTCAATCATTTATTTCTAACACTTAATGTTTATAAATGATGTACAGGTTCAGCTTTGATTCCCTCTTTAGTACACGATATTTAGAAAGACCTTTTTAAATTGCAATTAGAGTGAATTTTTTTGTTTGCTCATTTATCTGGTGAGTATAGTTATGAATTAGTGTGCTTTCTTGGTGTAAAATTTGTCAATATACTTAAAATTATAAAAATGCTCACTCTATTTTAAAATTGAAATTTTACTGAGATTGTTATAGATTTGCATTCAGTTGAAAGGAATGATACAGAGAGATCCCATGTACCTCTTCCTAGTTTTCACCAGTGGTAACATCTTGCAAAACTATAGTATAATATCACAACCAAGACCATGACATTGATACAGTCCACATATCATTCAGATGTCCCCAATTTTACTTGTACTCATTTGTGTATTATTATATATTCAGTTCTATACAATTTAATCACGTGTCGAGGTTCGCATATCTACCACCACAGTCAAGATACAGGACCTTCCACCATCACAAGAATTTCTCATACTGCCCTTTTAAAATCATACTCTCCTGCTTCCCATTCTCCATCTCTTGTCCCTAACTCCTGCATTTATAACATTTTGTCATTTGAAGAACAATATATAAAATATGTAGTATGTAACATATGGAGGTTGGATTTTTTTCTTCGCTCAGATGATTTCCTGAATATCCATCCAAATGACTGCATGTATCAATAGTTTTCTTATTTTCATTGCTGAGTAATATTTCTTGTATATATGTACCACAATTAAACCCTCCACCTGCTGAAGACATCTGAGCTGTTCTAGTTTGGGACTATTATGAATAAAGCCACTACAAGCATTCACATTCACAATTTCTCTGGGATAAATACCCAAGAGTGCAATTTGGGGTTCCTAGGGCAATTTCATGTTTAGTTTTATAAGAAACTGCCGAACTGTGTTCAAGAATGGCTATACCGTCTTACATTCCCATCAACAAAATAATAGTGGTCCAGTTTCTCTACATCCTTGCTAGCATTTGGTAATGTCACTATTTTTTATTGTCACCATTCTGATCTGTATACAGTGATATCTCATTATGGTTTTAATTTGCATTTCCCTGCTGGCTGTTAGTGTTAAACATCATTTCATGTGCTTATCTGCCATCTGCATAACGTCTTCATTGAAAAGTCTGTGTCTTTTGCATATTTTCTAATTTGAGTGTTTGTTTTGCTTAACTATTGAGTTTTACATGTTCTTTATATACTCGAGATACTACTCCTTTGTTGGCTACGTGGTTTGCAAATATTTACACCCAGTTTGTTACTTTTCTTTCTTTCTTCTTCACCTGGACTTTCACAGAGGAAAAGTTTTTAAATTAGATGAGGTCCAATTTATCAAATTTTTCTTTTATAAATTGTGCTTTTGGTGTCAAATCTAAAGACTCTTTGCTTAGTCCTAGATGCCAAAGTATTTTTATTTTCTATTTTTCCTAAAGGTTTTATGTTTTAAGTCCATAATCAATTTTGAGCTAATTTTTGTATAAGCTGTGAAGTTTACTTTGAGTTTCATTTTCTTGCCTATAGATGGCCCCTCATTCTAGCACCATTTGTTGAAAAGGCTATCCTTCCTTCATTGAACTGCTTTTAATCATTTGTAAAAAGAATATGGAACACTTCATGACTTTGTTTATCATCCTTAAGTAGTGGCCATATTAATCTTCTCTGTATCATTCCAAAATTTTATTATATGCACTATCAGAGTGCATGCTGCTCATGTGTTTTGACTCATCATTTTCACTTATGGAAATTCATTTCTGAAAATGAAGTAATATGCCCAAGGCTATTTAGTACAGCATTATTTATAACAGCAAATAAAAGGAGGGAACATGTCCAAAAATGGTAGACAGGTAAAGTGTGTTAGTCATCCATTGCTGTATAACAAATTGTCCCAAAACTTAGCAACTTAAAACAACAGCTTATATCACAATGTCTCTGATATCTGCCCATGGCTTATTTGGATCATCTAAATGAGAAAGACTGCTCTCAGATGGCAGCTGAGGCTGAGGTCTTTCTCTGAAGTTTCAACTGGGAAAGGATCCATGTCCAAGGTCACTCATGTAGTTGTTGGCAGGATTCAGTTCCTTGCAGGTTTTTGGACAAAGGGCCTCAGTTCCTCTTTGATTTTTGGTCAGAGCCTACCCTCAGTTTATTGTCTTGTGGGCTTCTCCATATTGCAACTTGCTTCGTTATAATGAACAAGCAGAACAAATGCAAGAAAGTGCTAGGAGTCTTTTGTCACCTAATCACAGAAGTGACTTCTCATTGATTTTGCTGTATTCTATTCATTAGAAGCAAATTGCTAGATCCAGCCCACACTCAAGGTGAAGGGATTACATAAGAATGGGAATACAAGTAGGCAAATATTTGGGGATCTACATCAGAAGCTATCTACCACAATAAGTAAATTACTACATGTTTTTACAATTCAATATTATGCATCCATTGAATTTACCCCAGTAATTACATGGGGTATGGTATTGCTGTCATGGGTAATGAAAAGAGCCTCAGTGACTTGTGATTCAACATCAAGTATTCTAAAATATGTTGAACTGAAGCACCAGGGGAAGATGAGAAAAATATTAGACAGAAAAAAATATTTGATAATGGCTGAGAATTTTTCAAATTAACTAATAAAAAATAAACCTCAGATACAAAATCTCAATGATCTTCCAGTAGGATAAAATAAAAGAAAGTCACACCAATGAATATTATATTGTAATTTCTAGAAATCCATGGTAAAAAGAGAAACCTTTAAAGAAACCA
Source organism: Monodon monoceros (assembly GCF_005190385.1). NCBI lineage: Eukaryota > Metazoa > Chordata > Mammalia > Artiodactyla > Monodontidae > Monodon > Monodon monoceros. The sequence goes on from NW_021703766.1 coordinate 39,703,283, forward strand.
CAGAGAAAAAGATTCTGAGAAATAAAGATAAGAATGACAGTTTACCTCTTATCAGAAATATTGAAAGTCAGAAGACAATGGAATAATATCTTTAAAAACTAGGGGAAAAATTGTCAACCTAAAATTGTATATCCAGTGAAAATACTAATCAAAATTGAAAATAAAATAAAAATATTTCAAGATAAAAAAACTAAGAAAATCATCACCAGCTGACCTGTTACACAAGAAGTGAAGGAATTTCTTCAGGCTAACAGGAACTGTTACAAGATGGAAACCTAAGCCTACATGAATGAAGAGCCCTAGACATGGCAAATACATGGACTAAATATTAAATACATTTTCCTCGTTTATTAATTTCCTAAACAACATTTGACTGTTGGAAGAAAGGAAATAACATTGTATTGTGGAGTTTCAATATATGTAGAAGTAAAATGTATGTCAACAACAGCAGGAAGAATGAGAGGGTAACTACTAAAACCAACAAAGAAGTTCAGACATAAATAAAGGATAAAGAATGAAATACTAAAATTTTTCAATTAGTCTTAGAGTAGAAAAAAAGGAACAATAAGAAAATAGAGAACCAATATGATGGTAAACTTAAACCCAACAATATTACTAATAACATTAAATGCTATTAATATTAGACTAAAAAATGAAGACCAAATTATATACTGTCTACAAGAAACAGTCTAAATATAAAGACACAGATAAGATATATGTAAAAGGATGATAAAATGATATATAAACAACAAGAATGAGAAAGGCGATGCAGCTATATTATAATCACACAAAGAAGATTTCAAGATAAAAATATTTCGAAAGAGAAACATTTCCTACTGACAAAGGGTTAATTCATCAAGAAGACATACTGAGTGAATGTGCATATAACAACAGATCTTCAAAATACATGAAGCAAAAATAGACAAACTAGTGGGAGAAACAGACAAATTTAGAATTATAACTGTAGACTTTAATTCTCTCTCCAGTAGTTGATAGAAGAAGTAGACTAAATAAACAAATAAGAAGAAGTGATATTTGAATATTACCAACCAATTTAACCTAACAGAGCTGCATAAAACACTGCATTCAAAATCAAAATTCATATTTATTTCACGTGAGTATAGAAAATTCGCCAAAATAGACCATATGTCGAGAGATTAAAGAAGAATCAATAAATGTTATACCTTGAAATACAGAGTAATTTTATGACTATAATAGAATTATTAGAATTAAATTAAAAGTTAGAAAATATGAAATACATCTTTTTTAAAAATCCACAGTATTTGGAAATTAAACAAAATCTTCTAAATATGTCATGGATCAAAGAAAAAATCACAATGTAAACTGTAAAATATTTTAAAAGGAATAATAATGAAAACACAATGTTTTAAAATTTATAGTATACAACTAAAGCACCATTTGAGGTAATGTTATAGAATTAATTGCTTATATTAGAAAAATGAAATGGTTTAAAATCAATAGACCTAATTTCCAACTGAAAAGTCTAGAAAAAGAATAAATTAAATCAAAAGTAAACAGAAGTAAAGAACTAAAGATATCAAAGGAAACCAGTAAAGTAGATCATTTCTTTGAAATAATAAATAAAACTGCTAAACTTCTAGAAAGACTGATCAAGGGAAAAACAGAAACACAAATTACCAATATCATAAATAAGAGACATTATTATGGCACCTACAGACATTAAAAGGATAATACAAGAATATTATGCCAAAAATTCAAAAATTTGGATGAAATGGAAAAATATTTGAAACATGCAGCTATTCAAGCACATCCAAGAAATGTAAAAATATGAATAGTCCTATATCTGTTAAAGAAATTACTTTCACCAATAAAAATCCCCCACAAAGAAAGCTCCATAATAAGATGGTTTACTGGTAAGCTCTCTCAAATATTTATAGAATAAATAATATCAAACTTTCACAAATTCTTTCAAAAAGTAGAGGAGAAGGGAACATTTTCCATACTATTTTATAAAGCCAGCATAATCCTCATACCAAAATCAGAGGATATTATAATAAAAGAACAGAACACACCAATATCCCTCATCAACATAAATGATAAAATCCTTTACAAAGTATTATAAAATTTAATCCAACAATATATTACAAACATAATACATCTCAAAAAAGTAATATTATTCCCCCAAATGTAGGACTGGTTTTACATTTGAAAATCAATTGCAATTTACCACATTAAAAAATAAGCAGAAATATTGTATAATCATCTAATAGATCCAGAGCAAAAACCTTTGATAAAATTCAACACCACCTCTTTTCAGCATAGTAGAAATAGTAGGAAAATTCCTCAATCTGTTAATGGGGTTCTGCTGAAAACTTACAGCTAAAAACACACCTAGTGGTGAACAACTCATACATTCCCAACTAAGATTAGGAATAAACCAAGGATGTCTGCTTTCATTTTACTAGAAACCCCAGACAATTCAATAAGGCAAAGGAAAAAGGAAAAGGCATAACAAATGGGAAAGAGGTAATAAAGCTATGCATATTCACAGATAACATTGTAATATACAGAGAAAATCCTAAGAAAATTACCCCCTAAAATATTAATTGAAATAATAAGTGAATTTAGCAATATCACAATATATATACAAGGTGAATATACAAAATACAATTGCATTTTTACATATTAGCAATAAAAATATTAGCTTATACAATTTTAAAATAGCACTAAAAAGACATAATACTTAAGAGATAAATTTATCAAAAGTTGTACAAGAAATTTGCCCTAAAACCTACATATAACTACTGAGAGAAAATTTTTTTAATCTAAATAAGCAACGAACTAATCTACTTTTTAGATTGAAATTCTCAATACCTCCAAGATGTCAATTCCTCCCATTTTGATCTTTTCATTCAATTCCATGCCAAAAAAAATTCAAGATTCCAAACTGTAAAGCTGATTCTAAAAATTATATAAAAATCGGTCTAGTACAGCAAAAGCAATTTTGAGAAAGAAAAACAAAATTTATTAATGCTTGTTACAAAGAAATAGTAACACTGTGGTTTTTGTATAAGGAAAAACAAAAAGATCAATAAAACAGAATAATAAGTCTAGAAATAGATCCACATCTAAGAGTCAACAGATGTTTGACAAAGGCACCGAAGTAATTCAATAGGAATATAACAGTCTTTTCAACAAAAAGTTCTGAAACATCTCAATATCTGTATAAAAAAAAAGATGATCTTTAAGACCTACCTCACACCACTGACAATAATTAATTTAGTGTAAACTGTAGTCTAAACCTAAAACTAAAACTATAAAGCTCCTATTAGAAAAGTTAAGAGAATACCTTCATGATCTCAGAGCTGGTAAAGATTTCTTAGTGAGAACCCAGAAGCATCAATTATAAAAGAAACATAAATAAATTTAGCTCCATCAAAAGTAAAAACTGCTCATCAATAGATCTTGATAAATAAAAGAATACACAAGGCAAAGACAAGGAGAAATATGGCAAATGACTTGCATTTAGAATATACAAAGAAATCCTACAATGCAATAATAAGAAAACACTCCATTACTACTAGGCAAAAGACTTGAACATACACTTCACAAAGATACATGAATGGCCAGTATGCACATACCAAAGGGCTCAACATTATCATTAGGGACATGCATACTAAAACATTAATGAGATACCACTTCAAACTTTAAAATGATGAATTAAAAAAGAATGACCACAGCAACTGTTGTTGAGGGCATGGAGCACCTGGAACTCTTATACACTGATGATGGTAGAGTGAAGTGGTAAAGCTACTTCGGAAACTACTCTGGCAATTTCTTATGAAATTACATACATACCTACACCATGACCCAAAATTCCACTCCTTGGTATTTATCTAAGAGAAATTTAAATGTATATTCACAAAAAGACTTGCACAAGAATGTTAGTAGAAGAAAGGAAGAAAGAGAGGAAGGGAGAAAGGGAGGGAGGAAGGAAGGAAGGAAGGGAGAGAGGGTGGGAGGGAGGAAGGGAGAGAGGAAGGAAGGAAGGACAGAAGGGAGAGAGGAAGGAAGGAAAGACAGAAGGGAGGGAGGGAGGAATGGAGGGAGGGAGGGAAGATAGGAGGAGAGAAGGGAGGGAAGGAGGGAGGATGTGAGGGAGAGAGGAAGGGAGGGAGGGAAGGAGGAAAAAGGAAGGGATGAAGGAAGGAAATAAGGGAGGGAGGGAGGAAGTGAGGGAGGGAGGAAGTGAGGGAGGGAGGAAGTGAGGGAGGGAGGAAGTGAGGGAGGGAGGAATGGAAGGAGAGAGGGAGGCAGGAAGGAAGGGAGGAAGAGCAGAAAGAAGGGAGGGTGGGAGGGAGGGAGGAGGAAACGAAGAAAGACCCAAATATCCTCCATCAATAGAATAGACCAATAAATAGTGGTGTTTTCATACAGTGATGTACTCCTCGGCAATGCAAGAATAAAATATTAACACATGCAACAATGGAAGAATCTCAAAACTTTTTTCTGAGCAAAAGAATGCACACTGCGGGCTTCCCTGGTGGCACAGTGGTTGAGGGTCCGTCTGCCGATGCAGGGGACACGGGTTCGTGCCCCGGTCCTGGGAGATCCCACATGTCGCGGAGCGGCTGGACCCGTGAGCCATGGCCGCTGAGCCTGCGCGTCCGGAGCCTGTGCTCTGCAACGGGAGAGGCCACAACAGTGAGAGGTCCGCGTATCACAAGAAAAAAGAATGCACACTGCATGATTCCACTTATATGAAACTGATAAAACTAATTGATGGTGTTAGAAATCAGAACTGTGGTTGCCTCTGAAGAGAGGCAGTCAACATTTACTGGGCAGGGTCATGAAGCAACTCTGGAGTGTGTTAAATGCCCTATATTGTCATATGGATATGCACATTTCTTCAAAACTGATCAAACTTCACATTAAGATCTATGCATTTCACTGTACGTTAATGCTACTTCAGTAAAAGTTTTAAAATCTTAACTGATAATCCTCTCTTTTTGGCAAACTCTTGCTCATTAGTTGTAGTCCTCAAAACGAATCCCCCCCCAAGACCCCACAATCTCATTTTGCATCTGCTAACCTGCCAAAAGAATGAAATGGCAAACTCCAATCTAATATAGTTCCACGTGCATTTTTTTCTCCATCCATATTCCCCTGCACCTGCAACACTGCACATGTAAAAAGAATAAGTAAGAAAACCAGATGGAATCTCATCCAAACTTATTACTGAAGATAGTTCCCAGGTGAATGGCAGTACCACATTTCTTTCATAGGCAGCAGATACAACAGTTTAAATACCTGTTTCTGAATAGTTTAAAGACTTCTCTGGCTTGAGGGTTTATTAAGTTTTCATTAAATTTTGATTTTGTCCTGTTTGTAAGTGCTAGCTGGTTCATACACTTGAAATAGCAAGTGCTAAAACTGTTCAATATATTTGGTCATCAAAAGTCCCTCCCATCTTTCCCCCAAGCTTAGTCAAAATCCTCTGTGGAGTCTCAAACTCCATGGCCTCTGGGCAGAGAAATCTCTAAGCAGAGAGTTATAAATGTCTCAGGAAACTCACTACCTGGGGACTTCCCTGGTGCCGCAGTGGTTAAGAATCTGCCTACCAATGCAGGGAACACGGGCTCGAGCCCTCGTCTGGGAAGATCCCTCATGTCCCAGATCAACTAACCCCGTGTGCCACAACTACTGAGCCCGCATGACACAGCTACTGAAACCCGCTTGCCTAGAGCCCGTGCTCCGCAACAAGAGAAGCCACCGCAATGAGACGACCGCGCACCGCAACGAAGAGTAGCCCCCACTTGCAGCAACTAGAGAAAGCCCTCGGCAGCAACGAAGACCCAACGCAGGCAAAAATAAATAAATTTATTTAAAAAAAAAAGAAACTCACTACCTTAGGTCTGAGGTTTCACAGTTTCCTACACCCCATCCATATTCCTGACTGTGACAACAGATGAAAAATTCTTGAAATGAAAGAGAGCTGGAAAGTCATATTTGGGCTTGGGTCAGTAACATCAAGTTTCTCTTTGAAACAAGTCCTCCGATCATGCTAATCAATAATTTTAAAAAGCTGCAGAAGTCAATTTCTAAATTGTTAAGCAAGAAAAGTAAAATGCAACCAATGATGTTCTGCTTGTTTTGGAATTTCAGTGAAATTGTCATCCTTATTCTAAAAGACAAACACGTAGGTAGCACACATCAACCTATCTTCTTAGACCCAGAAGTTGCACTATCCTCAAACTCTAGAATGAGTTGAATGCAAATTATTAATTTCATGGTAAAGCCAATATAAAGAGATAGTGATAAGAAAAAATGATTATGTTCTCTCAGGTAAGTCCTTTGTGTGTTTACAGCCATTATTTGTCTCCTGGTGATCTGTTAGCCTTCATCAATCCTTGCTACTTTGAAATGAATTAAGGTCCAACACCTAGGAGTTTGCTGAAGGAGAGAATTCCAGAGACTGACAAACATACTCCTAACTGCCTCCTTCTCAAACTCATCCTAAACCCAGCTGTTTATCTGATTGGGTTGTGGAGACTAGGTCCCTTTATACATGTGATGCCATGGTGTCACAGGATCCAGGAGATCGTTACCTATCCCAACTCAATCACTGTGTAAACATGAATAAGTCGTTCACTCTCATTCTCCCTCATTTTCCTTATCGGACAATATTTGGTTGGTGAGTCTAGAATTATAGAGTCACTTTGTGTAAAGAGTCATAAAAATATAGACCAACCAAGAGGATCCATCTCAGTGTTCCCCCACCTAACTCTCAAACTTACCTGCAACTGTTTCTATTTTCTTTCCTTCCTCCCTGTTAGAGTGAGCAGCTTTCCTCATACCTAAGACCAACTGCTTCAGCTGTGCTTGGGATCCCAGTCTCTGTCTTTTAAGAAATGGCTACACATTTGAATCACCTGGTGAGCTTTTATTTTTTAAAAATACGTCCCAGCCTCACTCCAGAAGGGAGATTTGGGGGATAAAGATAGTGGCTGAGACATCAGCACTTTTTCAAAGTTGTCCAGGCAATTTAAATGCATGACCAGAGTTGAGAAATTATGATCTAGAAAAGATTGTGTGATTCATTATTGCTCTGTGAGTGCTGATTCCTTCCTATTAAGAATTTAGACAAATGTCTCCAACTATGAAAACCCCTCCCTCAACTCCCCCCCATCCCCAGCTATCTCCCAACTCTCTCCTCATGATATATTACCATTTTTACTTGTTGAACTTGATTTGCTTTAAAAAAAAATAAAGTTAAGAACCTTTGCATCTATGTTCATGAGGAGTATTGGACTGCAACTTTCTTATACTGTCTTTGATTCTTAGTATCAGGGTTATTCTGGTCTAGGAGATGGAGAATAGTCTCTTTTCTTCCATTTTCTGCAGGAGTTTGTGAAGATCTGGTATTATTTCTTCCTTAAATGTTTGGCAGAACTCACAGGTGAAACTTCATGGCTGGGAGTTTTCTTGGTGGGAACATTAACTAAAAATTGATTTGCTCTAATAGATATAAGGCTATTCAAGTTATCTAATTCTTCTTGAGAAATCTTTAGTGGCTTGTGTCTTTTATGAAATTTTTTTATTTCATTTAAGTTGGCTAATTTAGTTTCATAAAGTTATGAAAGTTTATAATATTGTCCTACTATCTTCTTGATATCTGTAGAAATTGTACTCTCAATCCCGATGTTGGAAATTATTGCCTTTGCTCTTTTTGTCCAGATCAGAATAGCTAGAGATTTGCTGATTGTATTAAATTTCTCAAGGAACCTTGTTTTGGTTTCATTTTTTTGTATTTTTTTCTGTTTTCTAGCTCATTGATTTCTACTCTGATCTATATTATTTCATTTCTTCTTAGTTACATTTCCTCTTCTTTTTCTAGTTTCTTAATTTGGAATCTGAGGTCATTGATTTGAGACCTTTCTTCTTTTATAACATAGATGTGTGGTGCTATGAATTTCCCTCTAAATGCTGCTTTAATTGGCATCTCATAAACATTAATATACTGTGTTTTCATCATTCAGTTCAACATACTTTCAAATTTCCATTTTTATTTAAGTTTTGACAAACAGGTTAGAGTGTGTTGTTTGTTATTTTCCAAATATTTGGGGATTTTCACATATTTGTCTGTTATTGATTTTTAATTTACTTCCACTGTGGTTAAAGAACATATATTCTATATGATCTGAATCCTTTCACATTTACTGAGTTCATTTTTATGGTCCAGAATATGTTCTATCTTGGTAATGTCACATGTACTGTTCTTGGATGCAATGTTCTATAAATGTCAATCTGGTAAAGTTGGTGGACAGTGTTGTTCAAATCTTCTATGTCTTTGATGATTTTCACTCAACTTATTTTATCAATTAATGAGAGAGGGACTTCCCTGGCAGTCCAGTGGTTAGGACTTCACCTTCCAATGTAGGGGATGTGGGTTCAATCCCTGGTCAGGGAGCTAAGATCCCACATGCCTTGTGGCGAAAAACCAAAACATAAAACAGAAGCAAAATTGTAACAAATTCAATAAACACTTTAAAAATGGTCCACATTTTTAAAAAAACTTTCAAAAAAATTAATGATTGAAGGATGTTGAAATCTCTGATTATAATTGTATATTTGTCTGTTTTGCCGTGAAGTTCCTCTTGCCTACACTGTGGCCTGGAACCTCTTTCCAGGCAGTGAGCTGGGGCAAGCATAGGGTTCATTTTTTCTCTTAGGAATATTTGTCTTTTATTGCCTAATATTCAATGCCATTTTTTGATGTAGATCTTGTCCTTTTATTCTGGCAGGAACATAAGTCCAGACCCTGTTACCCCATCTTGGCTGGAACCTGAATTCTAGGTAGTAATTTTTAATAGCTACTTCTTTCTCACCTCCATAAAACTCCATGAATTCAACTCCAAATTATCTCTTGGTTGTATTCATTTCTCCTCATTTTCATTGTCTTCACTTTAGTTCAAACCATCAACTTTTCCTCCTTATTTGCTATAGCCAGTGATGTCCAATGGGTTTTCCTCCATCCACTTTGTCTGAACCCCTTCCCAGTCTATTCATCCCAGAGCACCAAGGAAACCTTTATGAAAGCACAGCCACATCATACCACTTCTTCCACCCCTAAGATCTTGTAATGCTTCTGTTTACTCAAAGACACTATAAAAAAGTGAGGAGATAAGCCATAGACTGGGAGAAGATATTTGCAACATATCTAGTCAACAAATTATTATATCTGGAATATATAATTATTTTAAAAAATAAAGAAGAAGAAATCAAAAATGTAAAGCAGCCATTCATAAAAGTGATCCATAAAAATATGAAAAGATACTCTACCTCTTGTTAATCAGGGAAATGCAATTTAAAACTATAATGATTCATCAATTTCTTCCCCATAAATAGGAAAGTTTTGAGAAGTCTGACAATATCAAGTGTTGGCAGGATATAGAGCAATAATAGGAATCACAATATGCCTATGAATTAAAATGACCACTCTGGAAAAAAATGATATTTGAAAACTTACATATCCCACGACCCCAAATTTCTACTCCTAGGTTTTTAGCTGAGAAAAACTTTTATATACATTTATAAGAAAAAGAATATACATATATATGCATATATACCTGAATCACTTTGCTGTACACCTGAAACAAACACAACATTGTAAATCAACTATATGTCAATAAGGAAATATAAATATAAGAATGTTCATAGAACTATTGCTTATAGTTGCAAAAAAATGTTTGTAGTTTCATCAAAGGAGAATGACTATTCATGTAATGGAATACTATGAGGCAGCAAAAATGAATGAATTATGGGGAGGGTGGGGGAGGGAAGGATTAGGAGTTAGGGGTTAGCAGATGCAAACTATTATACATAGGATGGATAAACAACAAGGTCCTACTGTAGAGAACAGGGAACTATATTCAATATCCTGTGATAAACCATAATGGAAAAGAATGTATATATATATATATATGTATATATATAACTGAATCACTTTATACCTGTATACCTGAAACTAACACAACACTGTAAATCAACTATACTTCAGTAAATTTTTTAAAAAATGAAAAGTAAAAGAAAATGAATGAATTACAGAAACTGATACCATTATAGATGAATCTAACAAACACTATGTAGAGCAGAAGCAAGGTATAAAAAATTTCAGATAGTGTAATATCAATTTTATGAAGCCTGAAAGTAAGCATACCACGGTATTTACTTAGAGACACACACATATTATCATAGTGGGTAGTGTGAGATGAGAGCTTAAGTGCAGATAGGTTATTGGGAGCTGATCCTAGCAAACACCATAGGAGAGAAGGGAAGTGAGAAGGCAGGGAAGGTAGCCAATAAGGGTGCACTATTAAGCCAGCTACCATCAAGGTAACTGGAGCTGAATCCTGCAGAGAAACTCAGTGCCCCGGGATATCTCCCCAGAAGGATGAGGGACCTGGATGGAGTATTTATATACCAATTCCTGCCCCTTTGTTTGAGGGCTGCTGGGAAGAGACATTAATTCCCCAGTAATTCTGGCCAACCACAATGGGGACAAAGTAGACTCTGATGGCCAGAGAAAGTCTAGGCAAAACGCAGAATGCTACTGCTGGAAACTGGGAGTTGATCACAAGACCGCACTGAAATGGGAAGGGCAAGGGGATATGGGCAGAGTGCTGACAGTGGCTGCTGTACATAGTGGACCAAGAGTATAAACCCAGTAGAGGAATGAGCACGCCGCATCAAGTACAGAGGTTACTCTTGAGATTAGAAGGGGACTTAATGAGGAGAGACACAAATGCACTGATGCCAGGTGGTGGGCACCTGCAGGAAACAGCAGGCACACTCAACAGGATAAATCAAGGAACTGTTTGCAAAGGTGAGGACAGGGTTCTGGGAGACCACAGTGTTCTTAAGGTTTTTCTCACCAGCTGGGCTAAAGAGACAAGGACAAGGGAGCAGTTCCAGGAACCTGAATTCAGGAAAAACCTGGCTGTAGGGCAGGAGCCAGAGGCATAAACATACCCTCACACATTGCTTCCTCTAATCTCTGAACCCAACAGGAAGCCAGAAGGAGGCCCAGAAGAGTCAGCCCTCTGGGGCACAGGTCAGGTGGAGAAGGGTAGAGAGTTGACCTGCAGGCAAAGAGATGTTGAGCACATCTCTTTGGTGTGGCTTGTATTATTTTTCATATTGTTGAATGCCTTACATACTGCTGAATACATTTTGAAAATACATCTTTCATGTGTTAAGTTGCCTTGTTCATAAACACCAAAGCCTAATATGGCCACCTGGTTTTCATCCCAATCCAGGTTTACAATTTCAACCAATATCATCTCCCTTGCTCTTTCTTTTGTCACCACTGGGCTCCTTTGTGGTCCTAGACATCTTCCATCCTCTCCCGCCTCAGGGTTTCCATGCTTGTGGCTCCTCTGGCGTAAAATATTTTCTCACCTCATCTTTTTCTCAGCCCAAGCTTAAACCTCAGGCTCCAGTTTAAAGGTTTCACTCCAAAGATGCCCTTCCTCTTCCCTGGGATCCCTAAAGTCCATCTGGTGGGTACATCCTTGTGTGTCATTACGCTTTCATAGCCTATTTACAAAATCAACAACACCCACCATATACTTAATGGCCAAGACCTCCTTGGGTTCTGGGAAACATAGACAAAATAAGAAACTTGGTTTTATTCATCACACAGTACCTGCCACCCCAATGGAGACTGACACAATGTTCAAGCCTCACTCAGGGAGAGAAAATGGCAAAGATTTTGGAAACCCTAGTGTTAAAGTATCTTGTCCTGGTTTCTCACCACATAATTGCAACATGTCCCAGGGCCTTCACTCCTTGGGCCTTCACATGCCTAACACCACTGCCTCAAAAGGGCTGCATGGAGCTTGGAAGTTCTCAAGTTACTAAAGCAAAGCTTACCTCTCAGGGAGCCTGAGTTGCCATCAGAAGGCAGAGCAGCATGGCTATGGGAGTCCAGAAGAAATTAGTTGGAGTACAGACAAAAAAGAGCAAGTTGTAAACCCAGAATGTGAACATCTAGGCTTTTGTGTTCTCCTGCCCAGTGGAGGTGATGTGTGAGAATGCAGAAGACAAACATTTGCCGTCCACAATTGCAATTCTGTTTGAATATTATGTGTCATCGTGGCTAATATTAAGTCTCTGAATATCAAGTCAGCCCTCCGCAATAATTTTTTTTTTTGTGATATGCGAGCCTCTCACTGTTGTGGCCTCTCCCGTTGCAGTGCACAGGCTCCGGACGCACAGGCTCAGCAGCCATGGCTCACGGGCCCAGTCGCTCCGCGGCATGTGGGATCTTCCCTGACCGGGGCGCGAATCCGTGTCCCTTGCATCGGCAAGCGGACTCTCAACCACTGCGCCACCAGGGAAGCCCAGCCCTCTGCAATTTTAACCAATGAATATATTTTAGTAATTTAGAGCCTGCCCTTTTCTTACAAGGGGGCCAGAATCTACCTCCACAACCCTAGAGCCAAGCACAGTGCCTGATTCACAATGACAATTGATTATTTACTGAAATATAGAGTCTGCAGTCAGGTACCTGCCCACAGCCAGGAGTCTGTTGCATGGAGACAGCAGCCAGGCATAGAAATGAAATCTACCTCAGGTCAGTAACAGCTCATTCTGTCAAACCAGAGTACTGAGGACAAAATAACAGCTTAAATGAAATGAAACAGTAGGAAAGAGGAGCTAGGGGAGGGTGGGGGAGTGAGCTGGAGACCCTGCAGGGATCCAGAGCCTGGGCCCCCCTACCCTGTCATCCTTGGAGCCAAATTAGCTTTGGGACTGGGGAGATGGAGAACCCAGGGCTGAGTGATGCCCTCTCAGAATCTCTGGACTCCTCAGGTCACTGGCACCTTCCTCTGCCAGAAACACAGCATGATGGGCATCAGGCCATTGATCCCTGTGGGCCAGGGCTGCCACAGGAAGAGACCACTGAATTATAAAATGGTGACTTTCTTTAAAATCACAAATCAATACCCACTCCTTCTATGAAATTTAGACAGTGTAGAAATGAACAACAAAGAAAATGATAATACCACCCAGAATACCACCACCTAACGAAAACTACTGCTAACGTTTTGCGTTTTCCTTCCACATTTCTTTCTCATAAAAATGTGGAGTGTGTGTAATTGTGCAGATTGCATGTGCTGTGAGTTGTGTGTCACATGTTGCTGTGTGGTACGTTAGTGTTGCAGATGTTATGTGGTTGTGTGTTCCGTGTGCAGCAGAATTAGTGCCTGTGTATTTGCGTATGGTGGGTGTATGAGTGTGCTGTGGATGTAATGTGTGTGTGCATGGGGTGTATGGTGTATGTATCGTGTGCTGTGTGCTGTGCATGTGTTGTATCTATTGTATGTACCATGTGTTTGTCATGTGTGTTGTGTGTTATTTTGTGTTTGCGCATTGTGTGGGCGCGTGTGGGAGGTGGGTGTATGTTGGGCAGGCCGTGCTATTGTGGGTGTGTGTATTGTTTGCATGAGTGGCTCTGGGTGTGGCTGGAGCCTCTGTGGTCAGTTAAGCAGGCTGATGGGAATGGCGTCGTAGCCATTTCAGAATTATCCCCTTCTTACGGCAAATGAGATGGAGTTCCAGGTACCAAATTGGTATAGATTTTCCTTTAAAACTAAGTTTAAACATTTAAAAGGAAGTTTATTTAAACAAAATATGTAAAGTGAATAATCCTTTAGGAGGAAATTTGGGAAACCCCATACTAGAGAATTTTGAATCATCTCATCCTCCATGATTCTGTGATAAAAATGCTGAGCGTTTCTTCTGGAAACGTAAAAGACCTATGACGAAATTTACTATCAATCTTAATAAAGAGTTAAGACAGAATTAGTAGGCCCTCTGACCAGTCAGTCTGAAACTGGATGGCCCTCTCACCCCGGGGCTGGCAGGACTCATGGGCACAGCTGACCCCAGTGACATCATGGCAGGAAAGGGGACAGCCCAGGCCCTGGCCCCAGCACTGCTAAGCAGTGTCTCCTAGTGGCCTTCTTCCTAGGTAAACCACGATTCCGAGGATGGAGCGCCGGTCTCCACTGTGTTGTGGCCTCTTCACTCTCTCTCCACCTTCTCAGGCAGGATAAAAACCAAGGTTCAGGGCTTCAGGAAAGAACTCCCGAGGACCTTAACCCCAATGTGAACCCCAGGTGCCCTGTGACTGAGCATCCACCGACACTGGGCTACAACAGGCCATGGCGACATCCTCCTGGACCCTCCTTAGACTTCCTTGACTGTCGTCAGCAAGACCCCACACCTATATGGAAATAGAACATAAAAAAGAATGGCTTTATGAATATGTATAACTGATTCACTTTGCTGTACAGCAGAAAGTAACACAACATTGTAAGTCAGCTATACTCCAATTAAAAAAAACAAAAGACCCCACAGCAAACATTTTATATGGTGTCTGGCAGTTTACACATTGCTTTTATTCACATTCATGGATTCCCCCAAACAAAGCTACGCAGGGGATATGACCATTGTGCCAAGCCAGGGGCCGTGTGTGTGTGTGGGGGGGGAGGGGTGAGTGAGTGAGTGAGTGTGTGTGTGTGTGTGTGTGTGTGTGTGTCTCAGGAGAGCTAAGGCAGTGGTGACTTTGGGTATCCAGAGAGTTGGGTCAGGTCCAATCACCTCTGAGTTTCTTATGCCCTGATAACCAGGTAAAGCCCTTCTTTAGTGTCACATGGTTATTAAGGAACAGAGTTGGCTTTAAACCCAGGGGCTCTGATCCTAACCCTCCTAATACCGTCTTCTGCACCAAGACCTCTCTGAGTGGATGTGGCCTCCAGGGGACTAGCCCATCCCCACAACTTCCCCTCTCCTACCCAACCCCGCTTCTAATGGGAAACACCTTCTTCCTCTGAAGAGTCCCATGCTGGCCACACCTTTCTAGGCAGAGAGCAATTTCTCCCTGAGACAGGCAGGGAACATAATGAATGAACAAGACCTTAAGGAAAGAAAGAGAGCAAACCATATTTTTCTTTCTTTTGAGATAAAAATAATATGCCTGCACGTCAGAATCTCCCATGACAGAGCTAATGTCCAGGAGCAAAATGAGAAAATAGCAACCTCCTCTTTCTAATGTGAACATAACAACGGGCCCGTCTGACAACCAAAGAGCCCCAGAAATCCCTCCCGCATGCAGCTATGCTGGGAGATCTCTGAGAGTTCTAAAGGAAATTCTTTCTTTTGCTTCATTCTAACCCTCTTCGTTATGTACAACTAGAAAATATCTGTAAAACTTAACCTAAAGCTTAATGGTTTATGTAAGAATGCCTTAATAAAAATATGTTGGTAAGGTTATTGAACTGTACAATGAAACCCCTCCCACTCAATACTTTTCAGTCTAATTTCTGTCTAAAGCTTATTCAGCAAACCAAAATGCCAACACTCTCCTTCAATTTCCACTTCTTTGAACCTGCTAATTTACGAATAAGAAAGGATTTATTTGTGTTATTAGCTACGTGTAACCTCCTCTCGACAAAGTAGCTTTAAATACTGAAATCCTCAGATGCCCAGAGATCCACCAAATATCTGAAGAATGACTTTGATTTCTTTCTGCAAGCTGTGTTTGATTTACATCAATTAGGGCCTCCACATAAGGTATCATATAACAGGAAGGCTAATAACCCAGAAATAACCTCATTAAAAGAGACAGCACATCGGTCTAAACAGAATGAACTCTAAGCAGAAAAATTAGTGACCTGGAAAGTAGCAGGAAGAGGTAATGGCAGTACCAAGAAAAAATACATTCCCGTTAGCAAGTCAAAGGAGGAAGCACCAGCAATAAAGTAAAAATACAATAGAAGCAGAAGAAGGACATTTTTTTAATGTTTTTAATCTGTTCAAATCCTGTAACATACAATTTATATGGCCCTGGTCAAAAATAGTCTCTGAAATCATGCATGTATTCCTTGTAGCCTCAAACATGAGATTCTACGCCCAGCCTGTTCATATGCCAGATGGATTGACTACATCTCCGTGGCCAGGCGGGTTCTGGGGCTCTGAGTTTTCCCCCCATCATGAACAGTTTTGCAGGTTGGTGAGCTTCCTTTTGACCATTATCCACCCGATCCCAGTTCATGCAAGGTCTTTTTATCACACTGAACTCTGTTCCATGGCACAAACCATCAGGGAAAAAATTCCCCCTCTGCCTCTCCATATCGATTCCAAGTGCCCTACCCTGGATTCCCACATTATGGAAGCAAAGTTTGCCAAGAAAATGACTGTTTCCATGAAGACCCACACATGTGGTTTGGCTAATTTAAAAAAAAAGAAGAGAAGAAAGAAAGTGGTTGCATCAGACACAGACAATTTCTAATGGCAAGAAGACAAACAATGGGAGAAAATATTTGCAAATGATATGACCAGTCAATAAGGGATTAATATCCAACATATATAAACAGCTCATACAACTCAACATCAAACAAATGACCTGATTTTAAAATGGGCAGAAGAATTGAATAGACATTTTTCCAAAGAGGAAATGCAGATGGCCAACAGGCACATGAAAAGATGCTCAACATCGCTAAGCATCAAGGAAATGCAAATCAAAACCACAATGAGATATCACCTCACACCTGTCAGAATGAGTATCATCAAAAAGTCTACAAATAACAAATGTTGGCAAGGATGTGGAGAAAAGGGAACCCTCATACTCTGTTGGTGGGAATGTAAGTTGGGGCAGCCACTGTGGGAAATAGTATGGAGGATTTCTCAAAAAACTAAAAATAGAACCCAGCATTTCCACTTCTGGGTATATATATGAAAATAAACAAAAACACTAATTCAAAAAGATACGTACACCCCAATGTTCATAACAGCATCATTTATGATTGCAAGATATGGAAACAACCTAAGTGTCCATCAAGATGAATGGATACAGAGGATGTGGTATGTATACAATGTAATAGTACTCAGCCATAAAAAAAGAATGAAATCTTGCCATTTGGAGCAACACTGATGGACTTGGAGGGCATTATGCTAAGTGAAATAAGTCAGAGAAAGACAAATACTATATATATCACTTATGTGTGGAATCTAAAAAATACAAAAAACTAGTGAATATAGCAAAAAAGAAGCAGACTCACAGATATAGAGAACAAACTAGTGGTTACCAGTGGGGAGAGAGAAATAAGAGGCAATATAGGGGTAGGGGAGTAACAGATACAAACTATTAGGTATGAAATAAGCTACAAGGATACGTTGTACAACGCAGGGAATACAGCCAATATTTTATAATAACTATAAATGGATTATAACTTTTAAAAATGTGAATCACTATATTGTATACCTTTAACGTAAATAATATTGCACAGCAACTATACTCCAGTTTTGTAAAAAGATGAAAGAAGCCATAAAAAAAAGAAGACATGGAAGAAGGAACATATCCATGCTGGACTCAAACTCCTGGTATCTGGAGCATCTGGCTCTCCACAGGAGATCCCACAAGGCTACATTCATGTGGTGCCTAATTCCTGAGCAAACAGAGTGATGCCTACACAAAAAAATCATAACTAAGCTTTAAATTGATACATGTTTGTATATAGCAGATTAAGACTGGGATTGCAATTGAGTCAGTGGGAACATCCTGGTTATCTCTTACTCAAATTTTCCATTGGCCATTCCTGGGCAGGTAAAGCCACCAGATAGAAATCACTTCTCTAGGGACCCTTGGCTTTGGAGCAGTGCTTCAGCAGCAGGAGACACAGGACCCTAAGTCTATTCTCAGCCCAAGAAGAGAAAGATGAAGGCCGCCATGAAGAGCAGAAATCAGAGGCCTGGGAGACCCAGGGTAGAAGGCTAAGGCCTCAGCCCCAAATGGCCCACGCTTGGGGCCACCAGGCTTCAGGGCCTCGGGACCAAGCAAGGGCTCTCCCTGGTCATTTAGTGTGTGTTATTCCTCTCCTACGCCACCCTGCTCCAGCACTTGGTTTCATCAGAGTCCTGGGCTCCCAAGCAGAAGACCTAATCTTGGGTTGAGGTTGAAGGATCAAAGAGGAAAAGATGGGAGCAGCTGACTGTCTAAAGAAGTCTGACAGGAATTCTGGTACTTCCTGCATCCAACCTTTCTGCTCCAATCTGGCCCCCACAAAATCACACACGCAGATGGGCATATGACTACGAGACATGTGGCCTGGACCACTAGGTCAACACACTGCTCCTGGCTTCAAGCCCACAATCCCTTTCCTTTCCCAAACAAACCCTCTGATCCAGCCTGTCCTCCTCTCCTCACTCAAGCCAAACTCATCCCTCCCTTCCTGCCTTCATCCTCATGCCCCTTCTTGGCCCCACCAATACCACCCAGAACCCTCCTTCCTCCCCTCCTATCCTTGTGGACACAGCCCCAAGGGCCAGCTCCCTGCCCTTCCCGATGGCTCTGTCATTTCCAGAATCCCATGGTCCCTCCCTCCCCTCCTATTTTCCTTTTTTTTTTCCTTTTTTTTGGTTTTGTTCCTTAACTATTCTCAAACAGTGACTAAAGAGAGAGAATGCTGCTTCTCCAGGACAGGGACCATGGGCTTGTGTTCTTGCATGGGCCAGACAGGGAATTCCGTGCAGGGGACTGGGTGAGGACGTTGTGAATGGAGGGACTAAAGTGGGCAGCTGTTGCTGTGTTGGACCAGTGCTGCCAAATGTTCTCTTTTACTAAAAAAAATATTAAAGCCAGAAATGAGGAGTTTTGTGTGAAATCTCCTAGAGTTGGCAACCAATCCGATAGCAATTTTAAGCATGAGTTGGCCAACTAGAGTCTACTGGTGGCGAAACCAGCCCTTGGCCTATAGGCTACATGCTCCCTCCCAGGAGATAGAGGGCAGCTCCCTGCAAGCAGCAGGTGCCCACCTATCCCCCCAGGTGCACGAGCTGTGGCCTGGGGGTGGGAAGATGTCACAGGCTGGGAAGAATCCAGGGCCATCTTGCTCCTTATCTCCCAGGAAGACACAATCCTTCCTCCTCACGTGCCCTCCCACTGCGGGTGGGGACATCTTGGCTTTCCTCACAGCATCATTAAGGCATAGAAAACAACGCTAAAGTGTTTCATTTGACTTCGTGAGGATTGCCAGAAGAGCTAAGAGCTTCTTAAGCAGATTCCTTCCAAGCCATTTGAGCCCCTTCTATAAATAAAACTTTAGACAATTTCGGAAAAGCATATTTATTTATCTGATAGATCATAACGGTTCCTTCGGTGCCTTTAGCCCTGTGGTGTGATCTTCAAGCACTTAGCTCCCTTTCACTTAGTTAGGCCACTTTCTGGGAAGCAAAAAAGGTGTTAACCCCTTGGACGAGCAGACGCCCAACATGATGGGGTCCTCCTCGCAGTGGGTCTCGCTCCGATCCGAGCCATTAACATGAAGGCGGCAGCAGATGCCAAAGGAAATTATTAATAAGCAGAGGCTGGATGACTCCAAGCCAGCAAAAACATTTCTAAAGTGGCTAACGGCTAAAGGAAAGGGGCAGAATAAGGGAGGAGGAAATGGTTGTGTCCTTCTCAAAACAGCAGGTAGGGAAAAAAAGGAAAAGGAAAGACAAAAAGTCGGAGACAAGTGATTACAAAGGAAACAATTCTTTCACTCTTGGGTTTCACCTGCCTCAATTTCTGGTCCAAGAATTGCAACTTTTGTTGGCTCAAATTGTGCAGAGGAATGCTTTCTCAGCCTTTACCATTATTGATACTTGAGAGCCGGAAAATCTTGGTTGTCAGGGGCTGTCCTATGGGTTGTAGGATGCTTTCTAGCCTCCCTGGTCTCCACCCACTAGATGCCAGGAGCACCTTCCTCTCTAGGTGTGAGAACAAAATGTCTGCAGACATGGACAAATGTCCCCCAGGGGAACAGGATAACCCTGGTTGAGAACCACTGGACTGGACATAGAGGTGAACTTGAGAATAAATGCACAAGAAATAGCAGAGATCCAGAGCCTTGGAGAGAGCCAACCCGGGTTCAAGTCTCAGCTCCACCAGCTCTACGGTGACCTTGGTCAAATTACTTCCCATCTGGGTCTCAATTTTCTCATACGTAAAGTAGGATGATGCTCACCTTGCCGACCACATAAGATGATGCCAGAGTTAAAATGTCATTCGTATCATTTACTTAGCACCAAGTACCACACAATAAGAAATCACATATCACCTATTATTATTGTAATATTTATTATCAGGAAAATGGTCCCTGTCACAACTTAACACACATGCTCCAATCCCTTTAACCAGTTGTCCTCCATCACAAGAAGCCTTTGCTGTGTGATTGATTAGTATTAACAACACCTCCCCAAAAAATAAAAAGTTATATTCCGTGAAGGCCTGCCACAGACCCTTAAACTACTTGTATTAGTTAGGGTTGGTTGTAAGTGACTGGAATCCACTCTTAAACAGAAGAGGGTGTCCTAGAATGCTGTGGGGCAGCCTCAGCTTCCATAATCAAAAAGGAAGGCTGTTAAACCAGGCTCAGCAAATGGCAGAACCAAGGCAAACCTGGGGGCTTAGTAGCGGGGGTTAATCCATGCTCCTGTCCGAGTGCAGCCTCTAGAAACGATTTGTACCGATCTTTTTGTTTCTGTTCCTTCATCACCTTGTTCAAGATTCGAAGTCCCAGGAGAGAATATGACTGGCTAGGCTGGGACCACACGCTGACCCCTGGCCGGGGTGGGATGGCACTTTGGTTGACAGGCGTACTAAGGCTGTCCACAGTGCGGGAACAGGAAGTGTCTTTTTCTAAAAGGAAATCGGAGTATCATTACTCCCAAGAATGTCACAAGGATATTGGGGGCTGAATGGGCAGAATCAACAAATGCTCACCATACACTGTACCCCAGAATGCACCCATCTGCCCTTTGCTGGGGCCATAGCTGTGTGTTCCTTCAGCACAGAAAGTAGAAATACCCCCACCAATTCAGGATTCACTTCGTACTCCATCACAACCTCCCAAATAAGGCCCCATCCTTTAGAGGGCTCTGACATCCCAAACAAAGGAGAAGGCCACCGTTGGAGAAGGTGGTGGATGAGAAGGCTGGGGCACTTAGTCCTCTGGCCAGGAACACCGCCTGGCATCATTCGTCCTCCGGGCTCTGAGGCCTATGCCCTGGGACCCCTCTCCAGTCGGCACTTCCTCACCTCACTCCAGGGGGAAAATATCTGGCCTCTTCACTCAGTCTTCCCCACCCCCACTCCATTCCCACGCGTGTTTGATTCTTGCCTCTGAACATGAAAATGAACTTGATACAAGCACACCTGGATGTAAGTCCCTGGAGCTAATTAATCGAGAGTCTCCTTTATTAAATAAGCCCACAGACAAGCACAGGAATGAACATGGCCTCCATGGGTTTGAAGCTGAATGTTGAGCCGAGTGAGAGAGAGGGGTGGCGGGTTTGGAGCTATTGATTTGTCAAGATGCGAAACCCAACCTGCGAGCCATCCTTTCTGCTGAGGTTACCATTTAGGTCGGAAGATGCTCTTGGCACTAAAGCATGGCATGAAAGCTTCCCTTAGATGGCAGGATAAGGGAAATGTTAGACACGCAGTGAGAGCAACTTGGCACCCGAGATTTATTAATATTTTAAATGTGGAAGGCATGTGTTCCAGGGCTGACTCGTTGCTTGCTGAGGAAGAATCCAGGTAAACAAATTCCTAACATCATTAAAAACAAAAGCCTCACCTTTGCATCTTGTTCCTTCATCAGATAACGATGATGAGCTAATTACTCAGATATAAGCATTATCTTTCAGACAAAAGGATGAAAGGGCTTAACTGTGTATCTGTGGTTTCTCTATCATAACATCCTTGGAGACAAAACTTAAATCATAATTTTATTAATGACACACAGAGGATGGGATCAATTTTTCCATAGACTCAGAACTTGGCAATGAAGAGATCAGACAGAAAAGTTGAAGAAAGGAAAAGAAAAAAAGTAAACCTGGGACACTCTGTTCTCCACATAGAGCTTTTTCTTCTCAGATGAACCTGAAAGAGAAATAAAAATAAAATAAACAAAATAAACCAGAGGTCATTCTGTGGGCAGATTCCAGCTCCAGGGGTCCCTGTGATTTGTTCAAAGGAAACCGACCACTTCCCCACGCCCCTTGCAGAGATGGCTTGTCCTGCTGGTACCCATCACATCAGTCAATCCAGGTGATAAGAACAAAAGTCACTTAAGACGGCCACTTCAAACCCCACCAATTACTTGAGCCTCGTGAAGAGTGAAAAGAAAAAAAGTATCCATCAAAACTTCCATAATGTTCACCAAAAGGAGTGAAAACTCAGCCACAAAATCAGTCAGTTAAAGAAACAGCTTGCCTTGCCTTTTTTTTTAAACTGGTTTTTATTTTCTATCTGACTAGCAGAACCATTTAAGATCCTTGAGGGGGCTTCCCTGGTGGCACAGTGGTTGAGAATCCGCCTGCTAATGCAGGGGACACGGGTTCGAGCCCTGGTCCGGGAAGATCCCATATGCCGCAGAGCAACTAAGCCCATGTGCTACAACTACTGAAGTCCGGGCGCCAAGAGCCCGTGCCCTGCAACAAGAGAAGCCAGCACACCGCAACGAAGACAAAACACAGCCAAAGATAAATAAATAAATTTATTTTTAAAAAAAGATCCTTGAGGGCCTTCAAAGACCATCTACTACCAGACTATCAGCTGAAAAAAGGTGTCTTATTAAGGATAAAACGTTAAAGAGAACATCCGACACTGTATTTCATAATTAGACTTTCAGTTTCATACATACATTGCAACTGCATTTTATAGTTTGGTCTGGAACATAGGCCTGGGGTCACTGAGCCCCTGGGGTGTTTCTCTCCCCAGATCTCTCTCTGAGGACAGTCCTACCTGCTGGTAAGCATGGATCCTGGAAGGCTTCTTCCTGGAAGACTTCTCTCTCCGTCCCCTTCCGCCCTTGTTTTCCCCTTTCTTGTCTGTTGCTCTCCCCAGGGACACCCCGCCCTGGGAACAGCATCTATTATGTTTCCCTTCATTGTACACACTAAGTGGAACCCGCTTCCCACACCAGGCTGCAAGCTCCTGTGAGCTGGGGCTCTGAGGTCTTCATCTCCCTCCAGCACCTGGCCCAGGATGGCTGCCTTCAGGGACGTGGCAGGCGAGTGAATTAAGTTGCTGAGTGGGAGCAGCCCCAGGCCAGGATGACAGGCACAGGAAAAGAGTTACCAACTACTTTCAGGTGTTATCACAGAGGGCCAGCCGATGGGGAGAGCCAGGAAACTCCAGCCTGGGCAGCTGGGAGGTGCGCTCCACAGGCAGGTCTGGGCCACCTTGCAGAGTCCTGTGGTGGGTTTTGCCTTGAACAGAGGGTTGATTCAGAACTAACTGTGAGGCTTGATTCTCCCTGATCGTTTCTTGACATCCAAGCTGGTAGATACCCTCTGTCTCAGCATGTGACATGGGAGGTGTAAATTCCCCTGGAGACCTCTTCCTACTAGGTAAGATGCTATTACTCCCCAGGGTCCTCTTCACTGGGACCTGGGTGCATAAAGGAGAGAGAAATCAGTCCCAATGCAGAGGGAGAGAATGGCGATCAGGGAAGGCTTCACGGAGGAGGGGGCAGAGCTTGTCTGTGCTATGATCCCACGGCACAGGTGCCCGTGTTCACAAAGTTTGCACACCTCTACGGAGCATGTGCTCACCCCTCCCGTGGTGTAAATGCACCTCCTTTGTCACCTGTGTCTGACACTTAATGCATGCCCCATAAATATAAGATAGAAGTAGCAAAGAACAGCTTGAAAAGCAAATCTAGCCTGACTTTGCATTCTCTCTGGAGAGCCAGTCCTTTTAGAGATTACATTTGACTGCCTTTTGTGAGGCATCTGCTCTCAAGTTCCCCAGAATCCTTGCCACACCCTGTAGTCTTATAGCCGATCCACTTCGTTCAATTTACATTACCGGAATGGCCCTGGTAGGCTTCTGCATTTGCCACCCTTGCCATATGTGAATAAAACCATAGGACACCGAAATGAAAGGTAGGATTCTGATAAGAAGAAATGAATCCAGAGGCAGTGCAGATGGCAGGAAAGCAAGGATGAAAGGATGAATATAAGGGTGTTCTCTGGGGTGTGTAGGAATGGTAAGGGGTCAGCTGTAGCTGTCATAAAGGAAGGGATGTGCACAAGTGGAAAGGTAAGAGTCTGATTATAAATAGAGGCAAGATGGGACCTGCTCTCTGGGGCCAGGCCAGTGGAAATCTGACCTTGGCCCCAAACTATCATTTTCAATCCATCTTGGAAATTTTTGTCATGTCTGCATACCATCTGTTCTTAAATTTACTAAAAAAAAATTTGCCTAACTTAAAAAGAAAATCCATCCTCACCCTAAGAAATGAGCTCTATCAAATTCATAATTTTCATGTGCTAGTTACAAATCTTCTAATGTATTTTTATTTTAGTGAAAATATTATCCCAAAACATCGTTCTGTTACCACCGCAAAGTATTTAACCCACTGATCTAGGGATGCAGGTTCTACATTGGGAATCACTCCTTAGCCTTTCTTTTGCCAAAAAGCAAGACCATGACAAAGATTTTCACTCAAATGAAGCCACATTTGGGGGGAAACAAGTCAGCCTTGATGAATCAGGGTGTCTTTGCTCGGCTCTCCAATTTTGAGACTCAGAATCCTTTTGGACTTTTCCTGTCTCAGTGCCAGTGAGTCACAGATTGTGTTCATTCTTCTAATCCATTCTCCAATCTCCCCTCAACTTCTTCCAGCCTCTCCCTACTGACTAGGGCATGATGAGTGGGGTGGGCCAATGTCACCTGAAGCTCAACCTGACAACAACTGAACCCATTCTGGGTAGATGGTAGAGCCAGACTGCTGGGCTCACAAGCCAGCCCCACCACTTACACCTGTGTGATTGCAAGCACACAACTTAGCTTCTTCACACCCTATTTTCATTATCTGCAAAATGGGCATGATAATACTAACCGCCAGGTAGGGCCGAGCAAATAAGTTCATGCATGTAAACACTTAGAACAGTACCTAGAACATAAAAATCCTCAACGTGTGAGCTATCATTATAGTTATTATTTATTATTGTATCCCACTTAATAGATCTTTCCCAAACACCCCATTCTTCAAAGGTCTCAAATTCAATCCCCACCCTCCTTGTCTTCTACCCAGCTCTGCTGTCTCTTCCTGGGAGGAAGCCATTAAATCCACCCTCTCTCTTTTTTTTTTTTCTTTTTTTTTTTTTGCCGTACGCGGACCTCTCACTGTTGTGGCCTCTCCCTTTGCGGAGCACAGGCTCCGGACGCACAGGCTCAGCAGCCATGGCTCACGGGCCCAGTCGCTCCGCGGCACGTGGGATCTTCCCAGACCGGGGCACGAACCCATGTCCCCTGCATCAGCAGGTGGACTCTCAACCACTGCGCCACCAGGGAAGCCCCTGTCTCTTTTTTTATTTTCATTTTTATTTTTTATCCACTTTATTGATATATAATTGTCATGTAAAAATTTTTAAATTTTTATTGGAATATAGTTGATTTACTATGTTGTGTTAGTTTCTGCTGTTCAGAACAATGAATCAGTTATACACATACCCACTCTTTTTTTAGATTCTTTTCCCATATAGGTCATTACAGAGTACTGAGAAGAGTTTCCTGTGCTACATAGTAGGTCCTCATTAGTTATCTACTTTATATATACTAGTGTGTGGAAGATGTGGTACATATATACAATGGAATGTTACTCAGCCATAAAAAGAATGAAATTATGCCATTTGAAGCAATGTGAATGGACTTAGAGACTGTCATACTGAGTGAAGTTAAGTCAAACAGAGAAGGACAAATATAGTATTATATCGCTTATATGTGGAATCTAGAAAAATTGTACAAATGGATTTATTTACAAAACAGAAACAGAGTCACAGATGTAGAAAACAATCTTATGGTTACCAGGGGGGTTGGAGGGAGGGATAAATTGAGAGATTGGGATTGACATAAACACACCACCCTCTCTTTTCCACCGTACTCCCACTCTTGGACCAATCTCTATTCACTTCATTCCCTGGTCCCAGAATCAGCCTCCAGAAAATTGCATCTCTTACCCCATCCATCCAATTGGCCTAGATCACCTTTCTGTTCCTTTGCTCTGTAGTAGCCAATATTTCCCTATTTTCTGGCCACTCAAGAGCAAGTTCTCTGAAAGACTTCCAAGTCCAGCCATATTTGACCACACACAGTCCTGTCACCTGTATCTCGTATTGACCCGACTACACTATCTTCCTGGGACAGATCTTTCCACCACTCCCCAAATGGGTATACTCAGACCACCTATGTACATTCCCCATTGCTCTCACCACTCCTGTCCCTGAAGCCCCCTCCATAATTATATGACCAAGTCCCCCTCTTCAAGCAGCACATCTGACTCCCAATGCTCCCATTATGGCCCAGGAAGTTGGCAAGAGACCTAGATTTATTTATTCTCCAAGCCCTGTTGTCTGAGGTTGTGGGGAAACGAACCTAGCTAAACCAATCACAGTCTTTGGGAGCCCTTAGTGACTGGTCCAAGTGAATCAGGTGAAGCAATCAGAATCCTTCTAGAGGTCACACTGATTGGTCCAAGTGAGTTAGCTGAACCAATCAGAGTCATTCCTGTGGAGTTTCTAACTGGAAGTGGTGGGGAAAACTTTTTTCCACTGGGAAGGCGAGCTCAGAGCTAACTGGGAGGAGCTGCCAGCCTTGTGGGGAGGCTGACACTGAGGGAAACAGGTCAGAGAGATAAAGATAAAAAGAGGAAGTCCTGAGAGCTTTGAATCTCTGGTTCCAGATACCCCTTCCCTCTCTGTAACCTAACATGAAAATACCTCCAAAATCCTGCCAATAAGTAACCACCCTGCTTTTTTCTTTTTAAAGCTATCCAGAGTTGGTTTATATTTTTGGAAAGGAGAAAAAGCTTATAGGCTGTTCTGCACAGCCCAGTCTTGATTAAGTGTGTATATTTTTTGCTTTTACTTGTGCACATATATGAGTCATCTCTCTCCATAAGGGAAAAAATCATGTCTCCTGCTGCCCTCGCTTCTCTCTTGGCATTTAGCACAATCTTGGGCACCAAGTAGACACTCACTAGATACTTAGGCCCATAGAGCAGGGGTCCCCAACCCCCAAGCCATGCACTGGACCAGTACTAGTCCGCAGCCTGTAAGGAACCGGGCCGCACAGCAGGAGGTGAGCGGTGAGGGAGCGAGCAAAGCTCCATCTGTGTTTACAGCCACTCCCCCTCGCCCCCCATCACTCACGTTACCGCCTGAGCCATCCCACCGCCCACCCTCCCCGTGTGTGGAAAAATTGTCTTTCACGAAACTGGTCCTTGGTGACAAAAAGGTTGGGGACCGCTGCCATAGAGTATGTTACAATGGGCTTGTAGGTCCAGTTGCAAACAGGAAAATTCTAGATCATCTACAGCTAGCCTAGTCACAAATGTGAAAGAATTGAGTCACAGAGAATTATGGTTTTCTCAGTAAAGGTTGCTTAAAACAAAAGCCCATTTATCTGCCTGCAGAAGACATTTAATCAATTTACATGAGGGATTTCAAAATTAGTCAGACTGTAATGAACTATGAAATACTGATTAATGCATTTTTGCAATGTTTGATTAAAAACTTAACATGTATGCTAACACATTTTTACTATTACAGCATTTATATGTCAAAATTTTGTTTCTTACAACTACCAGAATAGAGATTCTGAAATGCACAACCAAAGTATGTTTCTGGTAAACAATATGTAAACAATCTTTCTACCAGGAAGTGTTTCTTGATGCTGAAGAGGTGTTTCATTTTTGGAGAGTGGAGTGAAGTAGCCCATGGGGTACCTTCGGTATGGACCTGCTTATTAGCTATTAAATTATTTGAGAGTTCTCCAGAAACCACTAGGAAAGGAGGCAGCCCATCTCCCTCCCCAGCCCTCCCCTAACAAGCAGGCATTCTCCAAGAGACAAAACAATCCTGATTTTAGGAAGGCAGAAGGGGGCAGAATTTTCTCATTCTTTTGGCTGGAATTTGAATTTAGCACTACCGGCCAAAATGTTTATTAGTTCCTCCCCCCGCCCAGGGAATTAGCTGGCTATGAATTAGAAAGTTTCCAAAATCCTCTTGAACTTACAGAGGCCATGGTTTTAATCTTCTGAGGATGCATCCAAGGACTTTTGTGTCCATATATTTCATACTGAAGACCAGTCTCTTTTATGTAACTAGAATGTCATTTCTCTTGGCAAGATCAACCAACCCAAAACATAGGGTGAAACTGGAGTCGTGAAAGGGAAAACTGTTAACCCGCAAGAATCCAATCAATTAGAGTATGATCTTCCTAGTTTCAGTTACTTAAAACAAATCCCACTTGCACACATGCAGAAGACATCTAAACAGTTAAACTGACACACGCCAAAATAAAGTGTTAAAAATTAGCCACTCAAGAATTTGGAGATGGAGTCCCACAGTAGGTTTCTAAGACTACTAACACACTGAGCGTGGCCCCAGCCATGAGATGATCTGACAAATGCTGGTTTTGAAAAGTACTTCAGAGGAAGTCCCATCGCCACAGAGGATGCTAACTCCAAAATAGAAATACACAAATGCATTCACCTAGAGAAGAGGGAGAGGTCACATGTGTGAGCACGCACATGAGTGAGTGTAGTGAAAGGAACATACTTCATGATTATCACGAGCACAAGCAATTATCTCACATTTAGATTTTAAGACTCCCTTAGAATTTAAAAAATCATTATTTTGCAGGATCGCCATTACTCTGATTCATTAGCAAGGCATACTTATTAGGATCTTAAAATAACCAGGATGCTGGACATGTAAAAACATGTTTCTTGCTGTCATGACAACTAAATAACAACAATAATGCTCACATCCGAATGACTACAGGGAACACAGTTATTCTGCCTGAATATAGATAAGTTAATTATGGAATCATCAAAAGAACAACAGCTTTGTCAATGCAGAGATGATTCTAAAATAATCAATAATGACAATCTTGTTTGGTAATTGGCTATTTGTTTCCAATATAGGATCTACATTTGGTCTGCATGAAAATTCAGCAGGCTGTTTAGCCAGTAGAAGAAAGAAAAAAAGGAAAATCTTTCAGTTTAGGGCTGGTGGTTGTCAGTAGCAACAAATAATGGAAAATTGCCATCTGGCTTCTTTTTTTAAATGAGATTTGAATAATCAATTTAATAATGGATAGAGCACTTGCTTACAGAAATAATCCATTGTCATCGCTGGTGGGGGGGAACCTTTGGCACAGAAGATAAAGCTCTGCAGTAGGACTATAAGGTAAAGCAAATAAACATCTACCTACATGCCACAATTTTTATTTTCACTGCTGACTTCACATAAACTAGAGGATAACTCTTCCTCCTATATGCTTAGCTTTTCACATTCAGTGTTTAATAATCTACAGAGCAATCGGTTTGCCATAGGCATTCAGCTCTACTGGGTCATAGAGAGGGAGACCCACACAAATGGTTGATCCTTTTAGCACATTCTTCCCCCATCACCATGTGACATATAGTGGGAGAGACCTGATTTCAGTAGAACAGAGGAGATCAGAATGCATCTGGCTATGTTGTGTGCGTGTGTGTTTCCTCTACTGCACCAGAGGAAAAGACTATTTAGAAATAGAGAAAAAGAGAAGAGAGTGACACCAAGGTTCAGGGTGACTCATTCATTTACATGATAAAAATGAAAATATCAGGGAAAGAAATTCCTACCCCAAGCGAAGCAGAAATGATGACACTGGAATATGGGACTTGTGTCATGTCATTATATTTTTTTAATGAAATATGCATGTACAGTATCCCATTGGCCTCAAACGATCCTTGAATCTTTTACTAGAATATTCACCATGTAGTGTGATAGAGAAATAAGGGATGAATTTCAGGCCCTGTCACTTTTTGGAAAGCAGCATTAAGGCTCCAAACAGCAGCATCTGGGGTCTACTGACATATATGACTAGAAGGCGGGGGTTTCTCATCACCTTCGTTTGAAGGTGCTCGAAAACTTGAGGGTATGAAGTAGGATTGCCCTGTTGAGTCCCCACTGCTGGCTGTTCTTTCCATGGAACACCTAATCCACTGGGGAAAGTTCTCTTTCATCCTGCATTGATCTTTATCCTTGGACTTTGTCATTCTATAATTTCTCCCCTGAGGTTCAGCCTTTGCTTCTTTTCTCACAAAAGTCTCATCACTGCTCACCTCTGCCCCTCCCCCAAACCAATATATTTCTTATTTACTCCCTTGGGACCTCCAGTTGACTCAGCCCTTCCCTGGATCAGGGTCCCATTGACTCCTTTCATTCATCAGGGAAGATATAGCTGGTTTCCTCTCATCCTGGAGGTCCCTCTGGGACCCACGTTTGCACCAAGCTTACTGGTGCTTCCTTGACCCAAGGCACCTCTACCCCATTCCTGCCTTGGGCCACAAAGCATTCCGTAAGATCTCGGATCTCACTCACACCCTCTGCACATTTGTGCTGTACAACACCATCTCAACCCTCCTTCCATCCCCACTGGGTCTTGTCCATCCCCCAACCGGAGCCCCCCAGCGACCACACACATTTTCCCCATGCTTCCCAAGACTCGCACCCTACTTCCTGGAAAGAGCAAAGACAGCAGGCACCTTCCCACAACTACCTGTCACCTGTACTCCGTACAGGGGTCCCGTCTCTACCTGAATTTCTGCTGTAAATTGGAAGACTTGGGAAAATTCCAAACACATTTTTATGCTCTTTTCACCACTAATAGAGTCAGTCCAAGCAGAAGCTCCCATCCTCAGGAAAGAGGTGTTTTCCACCTTACCGGTCGAAATCTCTTACCCTTATACTCCATCCCCTCTCTCACTCCTTCTCCAGATCTCTGAATGTCCCCTCATCCCAGAAGCTTCAATCTCCTCCTTCCCGCTGGTTCCTTCTCCTGTTGCACTCAGATTAATCCTGTCTTGAAAAGGAATAAAAATTCCCCCATTGGCTCAGCATCCTAGATGTCCAACGACCCACTGGATACCCAGGACAGGGGACCAAGAGAGACACCTGCAGTTCACACGCCTCCCAGAACCTGAGAGCTCAGAGGACAGATATATTAGCCTGCTAGGGCTGTCATAACAAAACAGGTATTTATTTTCTCACAGTTCTGGAATCCGTAAGTTCAAGACCAAGGTGTTGGGTGGTTTGGTTTCTCCTGAGGCTTCTCTCTTCAGTTTGTAAGTGACAGTCTTCTCTCTTTGTCCTCACATGGTCTTTTCTCCATGTGCACACAGCCCTGGTGTCTCTTTGTTTGTTCAGATTTCCGCCTTTTATAAGGAAACCAGTCATATTGGATTAGGGCCCATGCTAACAACCTCATTTTAACTTAATGACCTCTTTAAAGACCTTTCTCTAAGTACACCCACATTCTGAGATATTGGGGAGTTAGGACTTCAACATATGGATTTGGGGAGGACACAATCCAGCCCATTCTCACAGGTGAGATCGTCCAAACAGTGTGCACCAGCGAGGAAAGGAAAGCAGTCGGTCCAGGGGAGCCCAGACAGTCTGGGAAGGGAAGAGAAGGAGATTGGGTCCCCAAAGTCAAGATTGGAGGGGTTCAAGCAGGGGAGGCTGATCCCTAGAAACCAGTGCTGTGGGGCGAACAAGCTGAGTGAAAGCAGAGAGGAGATCCAGCAATCAGGCTGTCCCTGGTGCCTTTGCAAAATGAAGTCGGCAGTGCTGGGCACAGAAACCGGATTACCGTGATCCCAGCAGCTAATAGGAGGGAGAAAAGCAGACGCCAAGGGCACATAGGAGATTCCTGAGTGATCAAAAAGAAGGAGGCAAAAGGAGAAGGCCAGGTTGAGGATACTGAGAGTTGGGGTGAGGAAGGATAATTGTTCCAGAAGAAACAAAATAAAAAGCCAAACTAATACAGTTTACTCAATTCGTATGCACTATGTCTAAAAACCAAAAGCATTGGTTTAGAGAAAATCAATTAGAAGTTCAAACCAGGTTTATTATAATGATCACTATAATAATAATTATGATTTATTTGTTTATCAGAGATTCAATGAACACGTTACAGTTATCATTTCATGAAAGTACCATCTCTGCCTAGATTTCTGCTGTGACACAGAAGATGGGAATATACCCCAAACACATTTTTATACCCTCATCAGCACGAATGGACTCGGTTCAAGCCACAGCTTCTACTTAAATTAGTGACTTAGCTTGACAATGGAAATACAAGCAGGTCTCTGTGCTTGAAGTGTGCTAATGGTTCTTTCCAAATTTAGAGTACTATCTCTGTGCTGCCTTCCCTGCCCCATGAGCATGTGGCTCTGCCCTATCACTGACATTCTTGGTGGGCACTCAGGGAGCTATTAATCCTGGTAGCCACATTTGCAAGTCTGTTCAGGCTTGTAACATGTGAACTGGCTTGCTAGGTGTTTGACCTGGGATATCAGTTGCTAACAGGTCTAACATGAAGTAATCTTCCATAAGAAGATCACTCCCACAAGCATAAAATATTGGCCATTGCATATAATGGTAATTTTTTTGCTCTATTCAGGCAAGGAAGCCCTTATTAAAGGAGTCTTTTCTATATTTAAAAAGGGATCCTCTCTGCCTCAGAGACTCCAGCTTATGGAAGCTACTTGTACAATGGTAAACCCATCAACCCGGCAGTAATGAACAGGTTGATAGTGTTTTGCTGGAGGTAAGGTCTGGACACGGCTCTTATTTGGTGATTTTACTTGAGAGCATGGTCAACTTTCAAGCCTTGGCTCTGTCGACCTCTTTGGAAAAATCTAAAACCTACTCTACATGAAGCAGGAAAGGCATTTCCCGAGGATGGGGTGGTGACCAGCACCTCTTCTCAAAAAGACAAATGCAGAATTGTGCAGGAAAGAAAGGCACAAACACGCTATGATTCGGCAAGGAGAGGGTGATTGACTCAAGATGGGGTGATAAAGATCAATTGCCGTGGCTTGGAGTTATGACACCAACAAAGTTACAATGACATTAGCACAAAGAGAGAGACACAAATCCATTACAAAGATACAATCAAATATTCAAAAAAGGCTGGCATGCTCATTACTTGTTCATGCTAATACAAGTATATTAAGAAATCTAAACAGTGTTAGCGCTCAATCACTCACAAACCAAATGAGGTTTTGCATTTATCAGACCCCAGTCATCAGGGCCCAGTACAGCTGTACAACGGTGGTAATGTGACATAACTGGAGATATTTATATCAGCCTACATGGACTGAGAGATACACTAGGATTTATTAAACT
Source organism: Monodon monoceros (assembly GCF_005190385.1). Classification (NCBI taxonomy): domain Eukaryota; kingdom Metazoa; phylum Chordata; class Mammalia; order Artiodactyla; family Monodontidae; genus Monodon; species Monodon monoceros. The sequence goes on from NW_021703766.1 coordinate 39,736,571, forward strand.
GAGTAGTGCCGTCACATTCAGCAGAGCAATAAAAGAAATAACTGTGCAGAAGTCATTTCCCCAGACAATAAGATTTACCTTTGCAATCTCTTAAAGATGTTGTATCTGTTTTCAAAGGGTCGCTGGCAGCATTTCCGACCTTAATAAACTATTTACAGATTACTTTTTTCAACAAAGGATGGGGTGCCCAAAAGTAGGTTCCATCTTTGAGAGCTAGCAACAGTGACAGTCTCCCAGCCTTTCTTTTCCTGATGACTCTGAGCACAGCCAAGCATATTCCATTTTCTCAGGGACCGCTGTCTTTCATTGAGTGACATGACCTCAATTTCCAATAAAGAGAAGTCCCGTTCAGGACACCCCCGTAGTGCTCAAGCACATGGATTTGGGGGAGCCTGAGAGGACATTTAATAAGATACATGAGTTTTACAGTGAGGAGCACAGCATGAAACACGACAGAATATTCTTGAAAATGGATCTATCTTCAACATGAGAGTTTTATTACAAGTTTTGCTCTCTTCCTCCTTCTAGAAGATTTCTGCCACCCTGGCTTCTGAGATAATCCTCTCTTTCTCCAGCTTTTCTGCCTGCTTTGGTGAGTCCTGCCTCCCAGGCCCTTGATGTGGGTGTCACCTACATTTCTACTCTTTACTTTGACTCTGTCTCTTCACTCTCCTTGGCTGAACTCATCTGTGCCCACAGCTTCCACGTACTTACACTCTGGAAATTCTCAAAATTACAACTCTGGCCCAAACCTTTCTCTGGAATCTGGGAACCTCTGACCTGATCTTGCACCTCAGCTCAACACCAGGTAGGCAGGCAGCCTACAACCCAGAGTCTCACAGAGAGTCACCTGTGAAGCATCTCCATCCCTTCCATCTGTCCTCCCGGGAAATGCCCCACTACAGGTCCTCAGCCGCTTTCTCATCCACGGCTGCAATCACATTCCATCTCTCCTGCCCAAATGGCTGTGAGTGGCCTACAGAGAACACACAGGCCTCCGTGCTCTCGGGAAGCATGTGCCCTCACTGAGGTTTAGGAAGGCTATGTTATGACTGCACTGTAAGACACCCCGTCCCCCACCAGTGGTCCATGCACCTGCATTCTTCTTGCTTACCCGTGTGTCCAATGCCTGGACAGCCTTCTTTCTCTCTCCATTGTCTAGCTCAAAATCACCTCTTGGGGGAACAGCCCAAATCAGCCACCCCTCTCCCATGAGGCTCCTTGGGCCCATGCCATCCTCCTGATGCCTCCCAGTGAGATGCTTTTGTGACTCTGGCTGAGTCCCAGAACAAGCTGCTAAATGCCTTGCCCTGGCACCATGCGCCCCTCATCCCAGCAGCCCAGGCCCAGCCTGATTCCTGGCCGACAGCAGATGCGGCTCCATTCGTTGCAAAATGTCTTCTTTTCCTCTGTTTCTCTTCAGTGTACAATGGCCAGAATTGGGATCAAAAGTCTAACAGTTAGGTCATGCTTGGTGTCAGGTAGAAGAGAAAACCCTTTCCCAATAATCCATGTCATAATCAATGCAGGTCATCTGAAGAGCTCTATGGTACTGTGCTGATCCAAAGACACTCCAAAAGACACATGAAAAGGATATCCTGCTGCTGCCCCTGGCAGTTCGGAGTCTAACTGGACAGCGCTAAGAAGTGGTTTCAAGGAACATAAAAATCAGCAGGTGGGAATTCCCTGGCGATCCAGTGGTTAGGACTCCGCCCTTCCACTGCAGAGGTTCTGGGTTCGATCCCTGGTTGGGGAACTAAGATCCTGCAAGACGTGCAACCTAAAAAAAAAATAATAATATTAATTAATTAATTAATTGCAGGCTGTAACTTTAAAAAGAAAAATCAGCAGGTTCCAGCACGGTCCAGTAGAAAACTACCTGCTGGAATAAAGTTTGAGGCGCCATGGGTCAGAATGCTGGTTCCACCCTACCAGGTGTGTGCCCTGGATCTCTGGCTTCAGTGTCCTCACCTGAACGTGTCTTCCAGGCGAGAACACTAGCATTGACCCCATAGACGTTGTTGGAAAGTAAGCCCCACATGGGTTGGAACATTGTCTCCCCCACTCACTGGTGTATCCCCAATGCCTGGCACTTAGAGGGCACTCAGCATATATTTAGGGTGGAAGGAATCAGAGAATGAGAAGGTGATGAATGCTGTGATATAGGAACAAGGAAATTTTTAGGGAGAGATGACTCCTAAGGTGAACCTTAAAGGAAGTTTGAAATGTAATGTGAGTTTTGTATTTTTGCTTCCACGCTCAAAGAAACCAACACTTTTTCCATTTTCTAGTTCGTATGCTGGCTGCAGTATACAGTGACTCAATGTCTTCCCCTCCGTCTCTTCATCTGTGCAGGGGACGATTCTTTTATATTCCCAAGGGGGCCGCTTGCACTTTTCTCTATCAAAGGTCATCAGCAGCAACTTCTCCTTCTCTAACACAATTACCAGGCTTCTTCTACACCCCACGCCCCTCTCTGAAGGAGTGCACTGCTCTGCCTGTGAGAATATGCTCCAGATGCCCTGTGTCCAGGCTGACGTCAGCTAATTCGGACAAGTGGAGGAAAAGGGAAGAATGGGCTAGAGACTCTTGTCTATCAGAATAGAAAGCTACAAACTAGAAACCAACAGAATGATGTCCACTTGAGCTCTTTCTGGGCCTATGATTTTCTACCAGCTCATTCACCAAATATTTAATGAATGTCAGTGAACAATATAGAAAGGCCCTCTGTTTGAGGAACTCATAATGTTTGTAAGCAGAGTATCAATCAAGCATTCCACTTAAATAAAAGAAATAAAACCAGGCTGTAAAGCCTGGTTCAAATGTCATCTCCTTGGAGAACCTCTTCTTCATATCTCATGGGAAGGGAAACTATAGACAAGCCCAAGCTGAATTTTGTCAACTTAAAAATCAAAGGACAGGATCAATGCGGTTTCCTATGATCAATACTCCAGCACAGGCCTTACAATGCATTCCCCAACGTACAGGAGAGGTTCTATTCTTTGAAGCTCTAGGATAATTTCCTCTTTGAGGCCTTACCACTTCTTTCTGGCGTCATCAAACCTTTGCAAAATCAGCTACTATTTCCCAATATCTTTAATATCATCAGATAACCCCTAACTGACTGTTTGAACAACTTCCCAACTATAGAAGTTAAAGTAGAACTTTTTTAAAACTAAGATTACTCTTTTTATTTACTTATATTTTTTTAAACCTATTACCTCTTTGGGAGAAAGGGGTAGAAAGCTTATTTAAAGCAATAATGGCTGAGAACTTCACAAACCTGTGGAAAGACTTAGACATCCAAGTTCATGAAGCTAACAGCTTTCCCCAAAATCTCAAACCAAAAAGATCTTCTCCAAGACACATTATAATAAAACTGTCTAAAATCAAAGAGAAAGAATTTTAAAAGCAGCAAGAGAAAAAAGATTGATCTCATACAAGGGAACCTCCACAAGGCAATCAGTAGATTCGTCATCAGAGACCTCGGAAGCCAGGGATAATACATTCAAAGTGCCAAAATATTGAAACTTCCAGCCAAGAAAATTTTACCCAGTAAAGCTGTCTTTCAGAAATGAAGGTGAGATAAAGAGTTTCCCTGATCAACAAAAGCTGAGGGAATTCATCACCACTAAACAAACCTTACAAGAAATGCTGAAAGGAGTTCTTCAGGCTGAAATTAAAGGACACTAATTAGTAACATGAAAATATATAACACTGAGAAAGGAAAGCACATAGTCAGAATTCAGAATACTCTAATATTGTAATATGGTGGTGTGTTACCTACTTAACACTACTCTAAATGTTAAAGGACAAAAGTGTTGAAAATAGCCATAGCTACAAAAATGTGTTAATGAATACACAGTATGAAGAGATGAAAATTATGGGATGAAAGGATAATTCAACATATGCAAATCAATTAATGTGATATACCATATTAATAAAATGAAAGAAAAATATGATTATCTCAATAGATGCATCAAGAGAAAAAAAGCATTTGACAAAAAACATTATTTCATGGTAGAAACATTCAACACATAGGATATAGAAGGAACATATCTCAACACAATAAAGGCCAGATATGACAAAGTCAAATCATACTCAATGGTGAAAGCTTGAAAACTTTTCCTCTAAGATCAGGGATAAGATAAGGGTATCTACTCTCACCACTCCTATTCAACACAGTACTAGGAGTCCTAGCCAGAGCAATGAGGCAAGAAAAAGAAATTTGGCAAGGAAAAAGGAAAATTGTCATTGTTTTCAGCTGATATGATCTTATATAGAAAGTCCTAAAGACTCCACCAAAAAACTGTTAGAACTAATGAACAAATTCAGTAAAGTTACAGAATACAAGATTAACATACTGAAATCAGTTGTGTTTCTATATACTAACAATAAAACATCTGAAAAAGAAATAAAGAAAATAATCCTGCTCACAATAGCATCAAAAACAATAAAGTACTTAGGAATAAGTTTAATCAAGGTGGTAAAATTCTGTACACTGAAAACTACAATATGTTGATGAAAAAAATTGAAGAAGACACAAACAATAGGAAAGACACCCCATGTTCATGGATCAGAAGAATTAATATTGTTAAAATATCTGTACTACCCAAAGTCATCTATAGATTCAATGCAATCTTTATCAAAATTCTGATGGCATTTTTTCACAAAAATAGTCTTAAAATTTGTATAGAACCACAAAGTACCCCAAATAGCCAAGGCAATTCTGAGAAAGAACAAAACTGGAGGCATCATATTTCCTGACTTCAAACTATACTACAAAGTTATAGTAATCAAGCAGTATGGTTGTGGCATAAAAATAGACCCATGGACCTATGAAACAGAATAAAGAGCCCAGAAATACCCACTCATGTACAGTCAACTAATAGTTGACAAGGTAACCAAGAATACTCAGGGGGGAAAGGGTAGTCTCTTTAATAAGTGGTGCTGGGAAAATTGGATAATCACATGCAGAAGAATGCAGTTGAACCCTGACCTTACACCATTCACAAAAAATCAATTTGAAATGGATTCAAGAGCTAAACATAAGAACTGGAACCATAAAACTCCTAGAAGAAAACATAGGGGGAAGCCTCCTTGACATTGATCTTGGCAACATTTTATTGGATGTGGCACCAAAAGCACAAGCAACAAAAGCAAAAATTAGTAAGTGAGATTACATTAAATTAAGAAGCTTCTGCACAGCAAAAGAAATGATCAAGAAGAAAAGGCAATCTATGGAATGGGATCAAATATTTGCAAATCATCTGATAAGGGGTTAATATCCAAAATATATAAAGATCTCACATAATTCAATAGCAAAAAAAATCTCATTAAAAATGGGCAGAGGAACTGAATAGATATGTTTCCATAGAAGACATTCAAATGGCCAACATGTAGATGAAAATGTGCTCAACTTACTAATCATTAGAGATATGCAAATCAAAACCACAGTGAGGTATCACCTCACACCTGTTAGAATGTCTATTATCAAAAAGAAGGAATAACCAGTATTGGTGAAGATGTGGAGAAAGGGAATCCTAGTACATTGCTGGTAGGAATGTAAATATAAATTATTTTCCATGTGGAAAACAGTATGGAAGTTCCTCAAAAAATTAAAAATAGAACTGCCACATGATTCAGCATTCCCAGTTCTGGGTATATAACCAAAGAAAATTAAAACAGGGTCTTGAGGAGATACCCACATCCCTATGTTCACTGCAGCATTATTCACAATAGCCGAGATATGAAAACAACCTAAATGTCTGTCAACAAATGAATGGAATATATTATATATATATATATATATATATATATATATATATATATAAAATAAAATATTCTTCAGCCACGATAAAGAAGGAAATTCTGCCATTTGCATCAGCATGGATGAATCTTGAGGGCATTATACTCAGGGATATAGGTCAGAGAAAGACAAATACTGTATGATATCACTTACATGTGGAACCTAAAAAATCCAATCTCATAGAAACAGAGAGTAGAGTGGTGGTTACCAGCGGCTAAAGGATGGGGGAAATGGGGAGATATTGGTCAAAGTGTACAAACATCCGAATGTAAGATGAATAAGTTCTGGAAATCTAATGTACAGCATGGTGATTATAGCTAGTAATACTGTTTTATTTACTTTAAAGTTGCTAAGAGAACAAATCATGCATGTTCTCAGCATGGAAAGAAAGGATAGGTAAAAGATATGTGACTTGATGGACGTGTTAGCCAACACTATGGTGTTAATCATTTTGCAATATATAACTGCACTAAATCAACACATTGTACACCTTAAACTTACATAACGTTGTATGTCAATTATATCTCGATAAAGCTGGGACAATAAATTAGATAATTTAATCTAGTACCTATTTTTAGTATTTTTCCAAGATTTTACATGCATGTATTAGATTGAATCATGCATAATGGGTGATTTTTTTATCATTTTTGACCCACAAACAATTCAAGTTTATATGGCTCAACCCACTAGTTTAAAAGTATAATAGTTTTAAACACAATAAGTCTGTTGTAGAAATCAGCAGTCCCTGTACACATGCCCTCTCCCTTTTCCCATCCGCAGAGACAACCACTTTTACTTCTCGCTGATTAATTTGGTATTTACCTCCATGTCTCTAAATGACAGGTCTGTATTACTGCTTCTTGACTTTTTTTCAGTTAGGTATTATCTATGAACTTTTCACTTTGGAAAATGAAAATTTAATTCTTTCTCCCCCTGCTCTACTGCACACATACCCTCTCTTCATTCCATACCTCGCCCCCAAATAATATATCATAATGTTGATTAGTTCAGTGTTTGGTGTTATGTTATTAGGACCATGTAAATGCCATTCACATCTGAGCTATGTATAAATCATCATTACATTTTCTTTCTTGAAAAACTTTTTGTTTCCTTGGAGGTCTTAGCTTTCTTTTTGTGTAGGTGTTTTTTGTTTTCTTAGTTTTCCATACACTTTTCACTAAATGACCCTAAATTTTTCCTCAATTGTTTAAATCATTTCTCAAGAAGTTCAAATGCATCACAAATTCTACTTCCTGAAGAAATCTCTCTCCCATGCCCAATGAACACCTACTTCCTTCACCTCTTTCCTGGCTTGGATCTCTTGGTTCCTGTATCCATGCCTTTCTCTTTCTTGGTTCACTCCCCCATTTTGGTGGATCTCTTCTTCCTATAGCTTTCTGATAAGCAGGAAGTAAGTTATTTGAGACCTTGTATGTCTGAAAATGTCTTTCTTCTGTCCTCATACTTGATTGATAGTTTGGCTGGGTAGAGGATTCCAAGATGGACATCATTTTCCTTCAAAATTTTGAAGGCTTTGCTCCATGGCTTTCCAGGTTGCAGTGTTGTTGGTGAGAAGACTCTCTCCTTCTCCCCATTCTTGTAGATTATTTTTTTCCATTCTCATCACTCATAAATTTCAGCGATAGGCTGTTGTGTGGGCCTATGTTCATGCAATGAACTGGTCTTTCAATTGGGGAACTGTTGCACTGCTGTCATGGAAATTTTCTTGAATCATCTCCTCAATGACCTCTTCACCTCCATTTTCTCCAGTATCTCTTTCTGGAACTCAGTTCTGCATGATTCCTAGAGCAGCCTTCTAATATATTCTTTTTACCCTTTATCTCCTATTTTCTATCTCTTGGTCTTTTTGCCCTGTTTTCTGGCTGATTCCCTCAAGTATATCTTCTAGCTGCATGGGGTGGGGAGGAATCAGAAGATCTGGTAGCTTTTAAAACAGACTCAGCCAATTCCCAAGCCCCTGGGGGTATCCAGCTTTCCCTACTGGCTTAGGAATTAAGAGGTTTTTTTTCCATTTTGTTTCTTATTTTCTTGTTCTTTTTGTAGCTCTTCTCTTTTTTCTTCTTTTGATTTCTTTACTTGCAGTTTGATAATTTTCTTTAGTGCTATGCTTGTGTTCCTTTCTCTCTAGTTTTTGTGTATCTATTGTAGGTTTTTGATGTGTGGTTACCATGGGATTCATATATGTTGCCCTATAATTATATCTATCTGTTTTAAACTGGAAGTTATATAAGTTCAAACACATTTTAAAAGATCTACATTTTTTTTACTCCCCTCCCACACATTTTGTGTGTTTTTTAAAATTTTATTTATTTAATTTATTTATTTTTGGCTGTGTTGGGTCTTTGCTGCTGCCTGTGGGCTTTCTCTAGTTGCGGTGAGTGGGGGCTACTCTTCGTTGTGGTGTGTGGGCTTCTCATTGCAGAGGCTTCTCTTGTTGTGGAGCACAGGCTCTAGGTGCACGGGCTTCAGTAGTTGTGGCATGTGGGCTCAGTAGTTGTGGCTCAAGGGCTTAGTTGCTCCATAGCATGTGGGATCTTCCTGGACCAGGGACCGAACCCGTGTCCCCTGCACTGGCAGGCGGATTCTTAACCACTGCGTGACCAGGGAAGTCCCCCATTTTGTATTTTTGATGTCATATTTTACATCTTCATGTTTATACCTTTACTGTTTATTGTAATTATACTTGATTTTACAATTTTTGTCTTTTAAATCTACATACTAGCTTACTTAAGCGGTTGGTCTACAGTCTTTATTATATATTTACCTTTACTAGTGGGATTTTTCCTTTCCTATAAATTCTTCGTGCTGTAGTCTTTTCTTTTCCACTTAGAGAAAACACTTTAACATTTCTTTTACAGTCAGTTTAGTATTGATGAACACTTTTAGCTTTTGTGGAATTGGTATTCTTAACTCCTCCAAGCATTTCACAACTTTCACCCTTTTGTTTGCCACCTTCCAAAACTCTCTTGCTACAATGTCACCTCCTATTTCTCCTGTCCATGTGCCTTTAAAAATACCCTTTCCTGGGCTTCCCTGGTGGCGCAGTGGTTGAGTGTCTGCCTGCCGATGCAGGGGACATGGGTTCGTGCCCCGGTCCGCAAGGATCCCACATGCCGCGGAGCGGCTGGGCCCGTGAGCCATGGCCGCTGAGCCTGCGCGTCCAGAGCCTGTGCTCCGCAACGGGAGAGGCCACAACAGTGAAAGGCCCGCGTACCACAAAAAAAAAAAAAAAATACCCTTTCCTGTCCTTTCAGTACAGTTGCAGGAGGGAGACCAAAACCCCATTTTATATCATTTATAAAAGGTTGTCTATAAAATAATACATTGCAAAGGTTTTTTTCCGGTCTAACACTGGCTTTTTTGCCTCTGTGTATGGTATTCCCCTAGATGGAGTGGTTGTGGGTTGTTTGTTTTATATGTAAGCAGATCTGTGGATCTTTCTGTCTACTGAGTTTAAAATCCTGTAAGAGAAACCCCCTGGATCATGCTTTCTAGTTACCACTATTTTAGGGGTTTGGCATCCTCTAGCCAACACATTTTCTTTTTTGTTTTTTTTTTTTTTGCGGTTCGCGGGCCTCTCACTGTTGTGGCCTCTCCCGTTGTGGAGCACAGGCTCCGGACGCGCAGGCTCAGCGGCCATGGCTCACGGGCCCAGCCGCTCCGCGGCATGTAGGATCTTCCCGGACTGGGACACTAACCCGTGTCCCCTGCATTGGCAGGCGGACTCTCAACCACTGCGCCACCAGGGAAGCCCCCAACACATTTTCTTGATAAAGAAAGTCAGAACTCTGAAGGTCTACCCACCCATTCCCTGAGAACCTTCATCCCACCAGGTGGCAAGTCCTTGGTAATTCTTGGGATTTACAGTTGATCTGTGTGCTTCCCCCTCCCCAATCAGAAGTGCACGTACCCAGGCAGGATGCCTGTCCAGTCCTCACCAAGAAAGCACCCATCTCCAAATCACTCCATGTTCCTACCTCTTGGAGCAAAATCCCCTGTGCACCCCCACCCCCAAGGGTACTTCATTAGCCAGGCTACTCAAGGCCATGTCTGCACTGGCCGCAACTCCTTGGAAGAGCAAAGCTGGCTCCAGACACACTCATACAGGGCTTGGCTTGATGCCATTTGTGAGCAGTGACTGATAAATCCAGAGCTTCAGATCAGATAAAACTTTGATAAATGGCTTCTCAGTGTGCTGGTAGCAATACCTACTCCTGACTACCCTGAGCCACCTGCTGCAATCAGCTTCATTTTGTTTAATCAACAGCACAGACAACAGTGCTTGAAAGCCATCACGCCAGTGAGTGATGGCAGAGATAGGCTCCATCTGAAGGTTACCACAGAATAGAAAAGTACAAAAACTCACAGCCCTGGTCAGAAACGCCAGAGCCTGGCCAGTGTGGCTCATCTTCCTCCATCTTGGGTACGTGAATAGGAACAAAGGTGGCATTGTACGGTGAACCAGAGGGCCCTGGGCCTGTGCACAAGCGCGGAGAATCATCAGAGCCATCCCTTAGCTGGGCAAGCCTCACCTGGCTTAGATCCACCTTTACCTGGAGCAAGTGGCACAGCGGCCCCAGCTACTGCTTGCGAGGCAGAACTGCCCCGGCGCCATCATTTGGTGAAAGCACAACTCTGCCTTCATTTTGCCTGCAGCATTGGGTCTACTCCTCACCCACGTAGCCTACCCCCTGCTCCCTGAATCAGAATCTCCCAAATAAAGAAGTTGTATTGACCAAGCAGAGAGATAAGCTGCTTTTGCACATTCATAAGGGAAAAGCATTTGAAAAGCCACAAAGTTCCCTAAAAATGCAGGTGCACAGTTCAGTCCTGCCCACACCCCCAGCTGCACAGGGGAGCTCTGGACACACATCCCCCTGCTGATAACTTCAGACCCATCCCCGCCCCCGCAGACCAGGAATCTCGTCCCATCAGCCCTCCTCACCATCCAAGGGGATGAAGGGAAGGACACAGTTTTCCCAGCAGGATGGCTGTGTGGGGAGGTGAGCCTGCTGTTCCATCTGGTCGGGGTCCCTTGTGGGAGCACACTGGTACAGACCCAACACAACTCTGGCTCCAACGTCCCAGGGCTTGGAAATTCTCTGAATCTGTTTCTTTCCCTATAAAATGGAGGGATAGTGGCCCAGGCTTGAAAGACAGCAAAATCTGATTTCAAAGCCTAACTCTGCCACTGATGTGCTATGCAACTCTGGGCAACTTAATGTACTTCTCTGAGCTTGTAAAATGGAGATTTCCATCTCCAAGTGTATTCATTCACTTAGTCATTCAGGAAATACTTACTCAACTCTTACTGGGCTCCAGGGGATGTTCCAGGTGCTGGCGATGGTAATGAACAAATGTTGGAACTACTTAGGGTGCAGTGCCTCACGGAAGTGCTAAGCAAATCATGGCTATTATTACTCTTACTGTTGCTAATGAGTTTTGTCCTGAGAAGCAACTGGAATTAAAATATGTTGGTATACTCCAATAAAGATGTTAAAAAAAATACGTTCATGTGTTTTATAAATATAAAGCTCTCTGCAGACGTCAGTTAATGTTATTTCTTCCACAGGTCAAACTCTAATAGAAGGCTGATTGGTTACCCTTGACCTCTCTCAGTGTCTTAGGATAGCTGCCACCAGTTCCTGCCCCATCTCCTAACTGCACACAGCGTCCATGCCCTGAAAGGGCAGAGGGCAATGACAACCTTTTCTCCCTCCAAGTTCCAAGGTGCCTTTTCTGTCTTGCATTTCTCTGCTCACTGCAGCTTTCAGCATAAATACCAGAATTTAAAATTATATAATGTTAAAACAAAAACAAATGTTTAAAAATAATATATATATTTGTATGTGTAGATAGGTGATAGATAGATGATAGATAGATAGATAGATAGATAGATAGAAATAGATAAGGATCCATGATTGCCTACCTACTGTAACAGTTCTTTAAGGAGGGCCCTGGGAGGGGAGAGTTAGGGTGTACTCTACAAAACTAAACTGAACCAATCCTGCCCCCAAAAGAGGCCACAGAGAGAAGGAAAAACAAGGAAGAGAAGGATCAGTTGGTACTGCTGTTTTTCACCCCAGCAGGCCATCCAGCTACACTAGCCAAACCCTGAGTGGGAAGGGCCACAGCAAAATTAAGGTTGGGCCAGGGTAATGGTGAATGACTCAGAGGTCAAGCTACTTGAATCGTTGGTTTTCTCTTTGGAGAGAAGCACCTTGCTTATGGGCCTCTCTGCATGCATGAAAAATGGCTGGGACCTGGAAGGTAGGCATGGGTGAGAGAGAACGAGCCAGGACCCGGGGCAACACCAAAGCTTACCACTGGTGGCTCTGCCACAGTGACCAGCAACGCACTGGGGTGCATCCTCCAGACCCAGCATCATGGTTGTCTGAGTCCCTCCAGTGCCCTTCCAGTGTCTGCCAAACGTGCCAGCAACAGACACATCTGGTGGACTCCCAGGGACTGCTGCCTTACTTGAAGATGGCAGAGGGAACTCCACACTCACCCCACCCCCAATCACAAAGGTAAAATCAGGATGGAAACCCAAAGACCCCTTTTTGTACTTAATTTCATTAATTAAAAAAATGTGTACATGGCAAAGATGTTGACACGATTAAGCCATTATGGTCTATTGTGCAATTATTTCTTTGAAAGTTCACCACGGCTCAATTGGGGGCAATTATTTCTCTGAAAGTTCACCACGGCTCAATTGGAGGCATAATGGACTATTATGCCATGACACCTTTGCTGAGCTTTTTTGCTTGTTTTCTCCTTTTCCTTAATTTTCTTCCCTTCATCTTTCCTCCTTTAAAAAAAAAAGAGAGAGAATTTTTCATTTGCAGATCATTGACTTTTTAATGTCAGATTATTTACTCAATAGTCAATAACGATGCCTTTGGATTCATTATGGGCTATCGCGTAAAGAGCTAATTGCATTAATTACAGCCTTTTTACAAATGTTTAGTTTGCAGCTCATCACACCCATGGACTGTGTAATTGCTGCTAGAAAGGCTGATGGGCAGGCACAAGCCCTGGGTGTCTGCTTGGTGACAGGGAAACGTCTGTTGCTTTTGCTCCAACCTGACCAAGTTATAATCACTAACAGCATCTGTGTGTGTATGCAAGTGTGCATGTGTGTGCACATTTGTGTATGCATGTGTGTGGGTGTAGAGGGGAGCTATAAGTGTGTGCATTTGTGGATTATCTCATTTCACATTTATAAAGATGAGGAGTGATTATTCTTACATAGCTGAAAAATTTTGCTTGGAAAAACATAATGCTAGTTTATAAAAGGCTTTTTCCATTTCTCCATGACTCAAAAATACCAACATGCTAAGACATAGTGTGTTCCATGAGGCATTTTCCTTTTGCAGATTGTAGGTAGTTACCTTGAGAATGGACTCAGACTCTGGGTGTGTACAGAACAAATATCCCAGGAAGAGAGACGGCGAACCCAAGAGGTTCATTCTTGTCCTTGTAAACAGGACTTTGTGTTTGCAAACTGAAATTCCTGTGGGCACAGACTCTTTTCGGAAACCATCTTAATATCTCCCAGTGCCATATTTTGCATGTATGTATATTTGAGGTAAACTGAGACACCAGATGGACCAAGGCCGTCCTGAGTCAGCTGGGGCTAACCGGTGGCTTCTTGGATCAAAGTGACAATTCCCTGCTCTTGCTTCTTCCTCTCTAAGCTCCCTTACCTACCTGTTCTCTGAGCCTCAGACCCACTGTGGGCCCTTCCTTCATCATCCCATATGACTCTCACTTTTTTCTTCTCTTCCTCTTCCTCAGGACCACTTCATATACTTCACAGCTTGGGCTAGACAATCCCTGATGGATGGCTTTGCATGTCAGAGGCCTAAGCAGTACATTCAGATTAGAAAACAAAGTCCTGGTCACTCTTTAAAGACAATTCATAACACCTACTAGTGATCAGGTTGAGCTAGCATCTCAAATAAGGAAATACAGAAGTCGTGCTCTGTCCCACACCAGCAAGGCCATCCTGCACAACAAAAGCTAACCCCACAGGTGAGCTCCAGGCTCACCTGCAAATGAACCCTTAGCAAAATGTCCATCCAGTCATCACCTGCCTACTGGAGAACCTACAAAAGAACCACAACCAATCCTTATAAATCACTGAATCCCAAGAGAGCATTCATCAATCAAACACTAGGTCATGCCCATTTTAATGTAAACCTTCAAAGATCTCACTTAACTGGACATCACTGAAAGGATTTCAAAGTTAACAGACTTCCTGAACATATCAAAATAAAATTATTACCTTTCCTGCATATTTTTTTAAAAAGCTGGTATTGGATACTATATGATATCACTTACACATGGAATCTAAACTATGACACAAATGAACTTATCTATGAAACAGAAACAGACGTAGAGAACAGACTTGTGGTTGCCAAGGGAGAGAAAGGATGGGGGAGGGAAGGATTGGGAGTTTGGGATTAGCAGATGCAAACTATTATATATAGAATGGATAAACAACAAGGTCCTACTGTATAGCACAGGGAGCTATATTCACTATCCTGTGATAAACTATAATGGAAAAGAATATTTTAAAAAAGAATAGATAGTTGAATCACTTAGCTGTACAGCAGAAATTAACACAACGTTGTAAATCAACTACACTTCAATTTTTTTAAAAAGTTGGTATTGAGGTCTATATGAAAAGTCAGCTTCTGACTTAGGTACTAAAGGCCAATGGTGACTCCTTCCTGTTCCCCTCCTCCTTCTGTGTCTACATCAGTTTGTCTTAGACCATAAGATACACCTTCCCAACTGTGAACAAGAACTTGATTCACAGACACACAACCCTCATGCAGATTCTGCTGTGCACCGGAGCAGCAAAATACAGGCAGATATTAAAAAGTACTTTCAGAAAGTCAAAAATGCAAAAGTTTGGGAGGTTGTCCTCCAAATAACTAGAAAATTTAATTGCCCAGAGACCCTAGCCCTCAAGCATTTTAGGAGCAAAACTTTTTCCGGGGCGTGGGGAAAATGCCTCAGCTGTTCCGTAATGGGGGACATGTGGCTCCTGCGTGGCCAGTGCCAAAGTGGGTCCCTTCCACTTGCTCAGTGATGACAAAGTGCTGAAGGTCATCAGGCCTTTGTAGTTCCAGTTCCTGGAATTTGGGCCAGCAGCCTGGTAGAATACCACATAAATTCATCCTGCTATCCACATGCATATGCCCCCACCTCCAGAATGTTTTCTCCATCTGATAGCTTTTCAGATATCAATGCTCAGTAATCATTCTAAAATACTCTCAAGGGCAAAAGGAAATAAGTATATTCCAGCCTAGGAGACAAAAGAGAAAATATACAAAGGACTAGTTGAGATGAGATTATGACATTTGTCGTTCAACTGAGACAAGAATCTGAAACCATAACATAATAAAATTCATGACACATTATAGGTCCTTTTTTAAAAAATTTTTAACATAAGGGATAAATGTCACACCTCTCCTATCTGGCAAACTTAGGTGCTCATATCTATTCAGATGGTTCCATTAAATTTTGGAGATTTGGAGAAAAGAAAGAGACAGAGACAGTTTGTAAAATAGAAAATTCACTGCATTTCTGAGTTTTGTTGCAAGTGCAAGAAACCAGTGTCAAGACAGTTCAGGTTAAAAAAAAAACTGGTTTTTCAGGAACATGCTCTGGGGGTCTCACGGGACCAAGTACAGAAATGGTCTGGATCTCAGAAACCCTGAGAGGCAGAACATTCAGGACCCTCACCCTCCCATCACTATTCCTTCTGCTCATTGCTTCCCTCTCCCTCTCTCTGCCAAATGGGTACCAAGGCTGCCAAACATTCCCACATTTCCACTGCTGGAGAGAAACAAGCTTGTCTACCTGCATCTCCAATCCAGAAAAGTGCAGTTGGCAAGTACCCACGACTGAACCCATCAGCATTACAACATTAATGGTGCTGACCACCAGTACCATATGGATCCAGTGGAAGGGAAAGGATGGAATACATTCTAAAAGAAGAGGGAGAACGAATGGGATAAGTAGAGAAAACATAGAGTATTCTCTACACACAGGCAGGACTTCCACTGGTAGTTATTGTGACCACCTTTCAATTATCCATCACCAGGTATAGCTGGTGAACAACAATAGGCACCACCTAAACCATGGTTTCAGGCAATCGGCAAAGCCTTTGCCAAGTTCTTGCAACATGGACCAGCAGGAGAGAAAGGTAAAACGTGGCCCTGACCATGTTTTGGAGTCTCCGGGTAGAGAAGGAGATTCCCACCAAGCACTGCTAGAGACAGAATGGCTTTGTGGTGTCTGTTGGTGGTAACAGCCGAATAATGAGCCTGGTCAGAGAGTGGCAAGTTCGTAGCTAGTGTGAAAGGGATTTGTATATACAGGTCTCAAAGCAGGGGCCATGGGGCAGTCAGAGGGAAGAGGTGGGGGTAGTTTTTGCCTGCAGGTCACCTGGTGTTTATGGTGTAGCCAGTGGGTCTACATCCCAAGGCTGATGCCACATGTCCCCTGAAATTCTGGGTGAAAACTAAAGGTTCTGTCCTTACCCGAATTTCTGGCAAGTGTATAGAGTGCTATTTCCCCTGGGACCTAAGAGAAGTCCTTACATAACTTCCCGGGGAGATGATTCGGTCTGGACTTGGCATTTTGGGAGGCTCAGAGAAGCACATGTTCTTGTCCAAAGGCATAGCCTGGGGACTCCTGAGGTTTCAAACCACCATCAGATTTGCCCTGGGTGCAAACCACTGGCTCGGTATCGTGAAATTGAAATGGCTGCTTTGTGATTTTCATCCTTTGCCTTGCACACACCTGCCAGGTGTGCTTGGAGACACACAGGGGCCTCACTTAAAGAAAACCCAAAATTAATCAATCAGTGGCACGTGGGGGAGGGATTCGTATTGTGAAAGACGATTCATACCATAAACAATTGATTTCAGAGTCCTCTTTAATATCCAGAAACCGGGACTTCCCTGGTGGCGCAGTGGTTGAGAGTCCGCCTGCCGATGCAGGGCACATGGGTTCTGGCCCTGGTCTGGGAGGATCCCGCATGCCGCGGAGCGGCTGGGCCCGTGTGCCACAACTACTGAGCCTGCACGCCTGGAGCCCGTGCTCTGCAACAAAGAGAGGCCACTGTAATGAGAGGCCTGCGCACCGCAATGAAGAGTGCCCCCCGCTCGCCGCAGCTAGAGAAAGCCCGCGCGCAGTAAGGAAGACCCAAAGCAGCCAACAATAAATAATAAATAAATAAATATTTTAAAATATATATATATATCCAGAAACCATTCAGCTTTTTAAGTAAGAACCAATCCCCAGAAGTTTGTTTCTTATACAGAGTTTCAGGAATATGCAAAATACAACATATAGTTATATTTAGAACTCTAAGAAGATTGGAGCTGAAAGGGACCATAGGAATATCCTAGTCTGCTGATTGTCAAACTCAAGTGTGCAGAAGTATCACGTGCGACACGTGTCAAAAAGACCCCGTGTGCCTTCCCAAACAACCCACTTCCACAGGCTGGGGCGGGCCCCATGAGCCTAGTGCTGGAGAGCCACCAATCACACTCTGAGAAACGCCATGCCCACTACTTAGGAATCAGAAGCTTCGGTGACACCCGGTGCCATACACAGGCTGAGCAGAGCCAGGACCAGAAACCAGGGCTCTGACCCCCAAAACCCTGCCTCTAGCTCAGTGACTATTTTTCTATAATGCCTAGATGATTCATGGCTTCAACAGCCAGAACGTTTTATCTCTAATTCTGATAAGCTACAATTATTTCCCAGGAGGTGGGGCAGATAGAATATAAGGCAGAAGATAAGGATGCTTTATAAATCGGAAGAGAAGCCTCTAGTCTCATATTAATCCACACAAATTTACTCTAAAAACAATTGCATTTACTTTGTTTTTTGTTTGTTGGTGTTTTGGGGGATTTTTGTGGTGTTTTGTTTTGCTTTGAAACAGTGAGACTGAAAGCAAATGATACAGAAGAAAATCAAATGAAAGCCCAAGTCATCCTCCAAAGAAGAATACCAAGTAAACTTTTAATACAGATGATCCTGGGATAATTTAATAGCTAAGTGATCCATGATTTTTCTTTTTCTTCTTTGTTTTTAAATAAATTTATTTATTTTATTTTTGGCCGCGTTGGATCTTCGTTGCTGTGCGCAGGCTTTCTCTAGTTGCTGAGAGCAGGAGCTACTCTTCATTGCGGTGCGCGGGCTTCTCATTGCGGTGGCTTCTCTTGTTGCAGAGCACGGGCTCTAGGCGCACAGGCTTCAGTAGTTGCGGCACGCAGGCTTCAGTAGTTGCGGCACGCAGGCTCAGTAGTTGTGGTGCACAGGCTTAGTTGCCCCGCAGCGTGTGGGATCTTCCCGAACCAGGGCTCGAACCCATGTTCCCTGCATTGGCCGGTGGATTCTTGACCACTGTGCCACCAGGGAAGTCCCTCCATGATTTTTCTTAACAAATATCCTCATTGAGAGAGAGAGAGAGAAGCAGCTAAGAAATATCTTTGGATTCAAAGCCATTTCTTTTTCTTTTACTTAATTTGCAGGTATCTCAGCACGATCTGAATAAATTATGCTGACAATACCATAATATAAATGATAAATCATCAACACAGTTTTAGTGATATATTGCATGAAATGTAAATAATAACCAGGACTGCTAATTGGCTGGCTTCTTAGGAACAAAGCTGCAACCGTGTGACTGCCCCAGTCTGGGCTCAGTCATTAAGCATTTCTGCTGGTAAGCTGTTTCTGCTGGTCTGGACAGCAAAGCACAGCCTCCAAGACAAGCCTTTGTGTGGAAGTTCTTTTGGCCTGAGAGCAAGATGGTGGTGAATGGCAGGCCATGTTTCTTTGCCCCTCCAGAGTGCCAGTGGGCTGGGACCTCACCTTGCATCTCCTGAGAACTCGTGTCCCCCAGAAGTAACAAGAATTAACAAGGAAAACCTCTTCACGTCAGTCAAGTTGCCGACTCTTTCCAAAAAACTCTTCTGACTCATTTTGATTTCTTTTTTTTTCTTTTGCTTTGATAACGATTTGATTACAACTTCACTTGACCAGAAACATAAGCTGTTTCTATGTGCTTCTTATTTTGAAAATACCTTGTTAGCATTCATCATATGTTTATGCAGCTTAAAAATATATTTTGTTTCATTTTCCCAAACAAATCCTTCTGCTTTCTGACAGGGTTGAGATTCTTATCTGCAGTTTTCCTGCTGTGTCAAACAATGTCTTGGGAAAAATAACCTGGTGTACAGTGGGCACATTCATTTATTCAACTGAGGATGCCAGGCGTAAGTCTCGGTCCTAGGGAGACACAGAGTGAATGCCATGTAGAGTTCCCATGTTCAGGGCCTTCCATTCTAGTGGGGGCAGGCTGAGAATGAAGAGTGATGAGCAAAGTGACTTGAGATCATGTGATACAAAACAATGCAGGACAGTGGGATAGAGAGTCCAGGTATGATGAGTGGGGAGAGGAAGCCTCCATGGGGCAGTGACATTTGCGTTGGACCTGTGGGACCAGAGGGAGCCAGCATGCAAAGATCTAGGGAAAGGGTGTTCCAGCCAGAGAGGACACCATATGGAAAGGCCCTGAGGCTGAAGCAGCCTATTGAGTGTGAGGGGGGGAAAAGAGAAAAAGAGGAAATCAGGGAGGCAGTGGGTGGAGAACTGGTTCCCCTGTGTAGGGATGATTCTACCCCATGGACCATTTGGTGATTCTACCTTCTCCCACACCTGAGGTCCTTGCACAAGCCTCCACTCCCAAGCTCCCACTTCACGTGACACCTTCTATCAATAGGGCTGTGACTCTGAGCCACCACCAATGCAGCTCCCAGACCCTGTCTTCTCCTAGCTCCTTGTGCTTGGGATTGGAGTTTATTCCCTCCCCAAACCTGCCACTTCTTAATTAGGGCCACTCTGATTAGAGTTTGGCCAGCCCACTGCAAATGTGATCCAGGTGGGTCCTGGGTGCCCCTTCCAGGGACTGGGCCTGGAAGGATGTTTCAGTGTTGATCGTCTCATTGGGATCCAGGAGCCCAGTTAAGATCGCCCCTCTCCAAATCGGGGGCTGATATGTTGCTGCTAACCACATACACGCTCTGGCCTGCTGCCCCTTTGTTCATCAGTTGGCTAATCCTCGCAACTCACCATCTCTAGGGATATGAGAATGTAACCGGTGATGTCCCTGACCCCTGAAAGTGGGGTCATCAAAACATTCCCTGGAGAGTTCTCTGAAGTGGCTTACAGTGCAGGGCAACCCTCCTGAAGGAAAGCTCTCAGGAGTGACTATCCCTAAATATTGCTCCTTCAGATGGGCTAGCAGCCTTGGTTCCTTCCCAGGGTCAATTTGGACACTAGCCAGCATCCCATGGAGTCAACCAGCAGCCAGATAAGGGTGGATTTTACTGTCAAAAACTATCAACACAGGGACTGTGGCCAGCATAAGTGCTGTAGGATTTATCAACTTTCTTCTTGCTACTGTCATTTCTGGTCCCCCATGCCACCATAATCAAAACCATTTATAAAGTACTCCATCTGCACAGAGCTCCAATTTAGGCCTGGGACAGAGTGAGTTAAGCAGACAAAAGGTCCCCATCACAGAAGTGAGGGTCCATCAGGGATAGACAGTAATAAAGCAGATGAACTAGTTAAGGCAGGCATAAAGCCAAAAGGCAAAGTTACAAAGTATTTGCATTAAATGCAAGCAGAAGGGTCAGAAGACTCTAGCGGGGACCAGAAGTGGAGAAAGAGGGCCCTATGTGAGTTGAGAACAGTTCTTCCATTTGGATCCCAAAGACTTCCTTACCCAATGGAAAGGCACATCCATTGGATTAAAAGACAAAAGACCATTGTTTTATTTAATTTCAATGTTTAAAATGTAGACAAAGAGCCAAGAATATACAATAGAAAAAGAACACTCCCTTCAATAAATAGTGTTGGGGAAACTGGGCAGTCACATGCACAAGAATGAAACTGGACCACTATTTTACACCATACACAAAAAGTAACTCAAATGGATTAAAAACTTGAATGTAAAACCTGAAACCATAAATCTCCCAAAAGAAAACATAGGCAGTAAACACCTTTACATCATTCTTGGTCATTACTTTTTTTGATCTGACACCAAAAGTAAAGGCAACAAAAACAAAAGTAAACAAGAGGGACTACACCAAATGCAAAAGCTTCTGTACAGCAAAGGAAACCATCAACAAAATAAAAAGACAACCTACTGATGGGAGAAAACATTTGAAAATGATATATCTGATAAGGGATTAATATCCAAAATATATAAAGAATTCATACAACTCAACAGAAAAAAAAAAACAATTCAATTTAAAAAATGAAATCTTGCCATTTTCAACAACATGGATGGATCTAGAAGATGTTATGCTAAGTGAAATAAGTCAGAGAAAGAAAAATACCATATGATCTCACTTATACATGGAATTTAAAAAACAAAACACAAACAAACAAAATGAAAGGGGGCTCATAGATACAGAGAACAAATGGGTGGTTGCCAGAAGGGAGGGATAGAGGTCGTCAAAATAGGTGAAGGGGATTAAGAGGTACAAACCTTCAATTATAAAACAATTAAACCAAAAGAATGTTATACGTATACAGCAAAAGGAATATGGTAAATAATATTGTAATAACATTGTACAGGAACAGATGGTTACTAGGCTTATCATGGTGATCATTTCATAATGTATGCAAATCACTATGTAGTACACCTGAAACTAACATAATATAGCATGTCAACTATTTCAATTTTTAAAAAATGGTCAGAAGATCTGAATAGACATTTTCTGAAGAAGACATACAAATGGTCAACAAGTACATGGAAAGATGTTCACCACCACTAATCAACAGGGAAAAGCAAATCAAAACCACAATGAGATATCAACTCACATCAGGTAGAATGGCTATCATAAAAAAGACAAGAATAACAAGTGTTGGCAAGGGAAAAGGGAAACCTTTTGTCCTGTTAATAGGAATATAAATTGGTAAAACCTTTATGGAAAACAATATGGAGGTTCCTCAAAAAATTAAAAATAGAAACACCGTATAATCTAGCAATTCCATTTCTGGGTATTTATCAAAAAAAAAAAAAAAGAAAGAAAAAAAACACTAACTCAAAAAGATACATGCATTCTTACATTCATTGCCAAGATATGGAAACAACCTAAGTTTTTATTGATGGATGAACAGATAAAGAAAATGTTGTGTGTGTGTGTGTGGGGTGTGTGTGTGTGTGTGTGTGTGTGTGTGTGTGTAAATAAATAAATAAATATAATGGAATATTATTCAGCCATAAAAAGTAATAAAATCTTACCATTTGTGACAAGATGGAAGGACTTTGAGGGCATTATGCTAAGTGAAATAAGTGAGGCAAAGAAAGATAAGTAATGTATGAACTCACTTATATGTGGAGTCTAAAAAAGAAAAAGAAAAGAAAAGAAAAAGCAAGCTCATAGATACAGAGAACAGACTGGTGTTGCCAGAGGCAGGGGTAGGGGGGCAAAATGAGAGCAATGGGTAAAGGAGGCGAAGAAGTATAAACTTTCAGTTACGAAATAAATAAGTCATGGGGATATAATGTACAGCATGGTGACTATAGTTAATAACACCATGTTGCATATTTGAAAATTACTAAGAGAATAAATCTTAGAAGTCCTCATCATAAGAAAATAATATTGCAACTCTTATGGAGTTAACTAGACATTTTGTGGTGATCGTTTCCCAACATATGAATAAAAATAGAGTCATTATGCTGTAAACCTGAAACTAACACGGTATATGTCAATTATACCTCAATTTTTAAAATGTAGACCAGACTTCCATTTCATGAACAAGAGTCATAGACTCATATTCCTCTGCCTGTGCCTTCTAAAAACAACTAAATGCCTTGGAAATAATTCAACACACAAGATAAAAGAGCTTTGAAAACTGAAAAGAAGAGGGTGGAATGGCCAAGAATCTCAGAACTTGAGTGATGGCATGATAAGTAACCCCAGGTTTTCTTTCTGTTTTCCGTATAATTCTAGACTGGGTTTCAGAGAAGCCTGCAACCTGGAACTACATACAGGCATATGCGCACACACACACACACACACACACACACACACACACACACACACGAAGCTAAGAGATTGGGAAGGGGGATGCCCAACAAAAACCTGGTGGGAAACTCCAACCATGCTTCACAACTTGGGCCACAAGTTCTGATCTGTAGGCGGCAGTAGTAGTAGCAAAGCCAAGCTGTTCTAACCCTTGCTTTATAACCAGGGTCCGATCTGTCTTCAATGTCAGCAGCAAAGCTCCAGAATTGGACAGTCCAATCTGAAAGCAACAGCAGCAGCAGCAAAGCGCTATATCTCCCCAGTCTCCAATCAGGGGAATAAGGAGACCCAGGTCCACTAACTTCTGCCTCTCCTCTCAGAATGTCACCTAGCATCAGCAGGCATCCCAAGAAAGCACCGTCTGTCCCTACAAATTATACCTGCAGAGATTGATTGGGAGACCTAGTTGCATCAAAAGAATGAAGCAGACCAGAGCAGCTTTGCAAGGGCTCAGAAAACTAAACTGCCATTGGAACTGAAGCCCATAAAAATAGTCCAGACTGTACACTAGCCTAAACAGATGTCAAAATAGAAGATTTAAATAGGATCAAGTCCCCTAATATAATAGTCAAAATGTATAAGATACAATCTAAATCCACTCTTTATACCAAGAGGCAGGGAAACCACAATTTGAACAAAGAAATATAAGCAACTGATGCCAATATGCCAGGATGAATGAGATGCTGAATTTATTTGAAAAGGATTTTAGAATGACAATCATAAAAATACTTCAACAAAATCAATTACAAATTTTCATGAAGCAAGTGAAAAGATAAGAAATACAAGCAAAGAAATAGAAGTTATCAAAAAAAGAACCAAATGGAAATTATAGAAATAAAATATATGATAACAAAAATATAAAATCCACTGATGGGCTCAATGGTAAGTTGGAGATGACAAAGGATAGAAGCAATGAACCTGAAGACAAATTAATAGAGTTTATTCAATTAGAACACCAGAAAATTAACAGAGCCTCAAGAATCTGTGGGACAGTAACAAAAGACCTAACTTCCATACTGTAAGTTTCAGGAAGAAAAGAAAGAGATAGTGGAACTGAAAAACTATTAAAAGAAATAATAGCTGAATACTTCCCAAATTTGGTGGGAAACCTAAATCCGTGAATTCATGAAGCTGAACAAATTCCAAATAAGGATAAATCCAAAGAAATCCACACCAAGACACATAATAAATCAAATTGCTGAAAACT
This sequence comes from Monodon monoceros, assembly GCF_005190385.1. NCBI lineage: Eukaryota > Metazoa > Chordata > Mammalia > Artiodactyla > Monodontidae > Monodon > Monodon monoceros. The sequence continues at coordinate 39,760,746 of NW_021703766.1, forward strand.
AAAGACAACAAAAATAACCTTAAAAGGGGCAGAGGGAAATGATGCATTACCTGTAAAGAAACTCCAATTTGAATGACAGTGGATTTCTCATCTAAAACTGTAGAGGCCAGAAGGAAGTGACACAATATCTTTCAAGTGCTGGAAGAAAAAATCTGTCAACCTTGATTCCTATATCTGGCAGATCTACCCTTCATAATAAAGGAGAAATAAAGACACATTTGGACAAATAAAAACTATGGAATTTGTTGTTAGCACGCCTACCCTTTGAGAACAGCTAAAGGAAGTTCTCCAAACAGATAAAAAGAAAAAGATAATAGAAGAAGGCTGGGACCTTAAGAAAGTAAATAAAAACAATGGAATGGGTAAAAATAGAAGTAAACATAATAGATTATTCTTTATCTCATGAGTTTCTTTGTGGTTGAAACAAAAGTTGTAACACCATCTGATATGGCACTCAATGTATATATAGGAACTACTTTAAACAATTATATTTTAAAAGTGGGGTGAGTAAAGGGACCTAAAGGGAAATAAGACACTTCACTTGAAGTGGTAAAACATTATGTATATGGTAATATTTAGAATAACCAGTAAGGAAATTACACAAAATGATATATTCAATAACATTATAAATCAATAAAAATGAAACTCTAAAAATATTCAATTGACCCATGGGAAAGTAACAAAAAAGAAATAGAGTTAAAAACAAACAAAGGGGAAAATAGAACATAAATAATAAAATAGCGTACTTAAATCTTATTATACTATTAATTACTTAAAGTAAATGTAAATTACTGAAATGTAAACAGTCTAAATGCAACAGCTAAAAGATAGGTATTGGCAGAATAAACGAAGACCCAACTCTATGCTGTCTACAAGAAACTCACTTCAAACATAATGACTAGGTAAGTTAATGTAAAAGACTGGGTGGGGGGGAAGTATATCATGGAAACATTAATCCAGATAAGAAAGAGAGAGAGAGAGAAAGAAAGAAGGGAAGAAGGGAGGGGGAAGGAAGGAGAGAAAATATGGCTACACTAATATCAGATAACATAGACCAGAACAAATAAAATTGTTTAGGATAAAGAAGGACATAACAAAATGATAAATGAATCAATTCACAGGAAGATCTAGCAATCCTAAATGTGCATGCACCAAATAACAGAACATCAAAACAAAAACTGACAGAGCTGAAAGAAGAAATAGATAAATCTACAATTATATTTGGGACTTCAATACCCCACTATTGGCAATTGATAGAACTACTAAACAGTAAATCAGCAAGCATATAGAAGGGCTGATCAACTGACATGATCTAACTGACAATTATAGAACATTCCCCTGCAACAACAGCAGAATACATGTGCCTTTCAAGTATCCATTGTTTACCAAGGTAAACCATATCCTGAGTCATAAAACAAACCTCAACTAATTGAAAAGAATTGAAATCATGCAGACTATGTTCTCTGACCATAAAGGAATCAAACTTGAAATCAATGACAGGAAGACAACAGAAAAACTCAAAACACTTGGAAATTAAATGACACACTTCTAAATAATCTATGAGTCAAAGAGGAAGTTTCACTGAAAATAAAAAATGCATAGAATATAATGAAAATAATAGTAGGCTATATCAGAACTTGTGGGAAGAAGCTAAAGTAGTGCTGAGAGGGAACTTTATGTTAGTAAATGCTTACATTAGAAAAGAAAAAAATACCTCAAATCAATAATCTAAGTTCCTACCTCAAGAAACCAGAAAAATGGTACGGCCACTATGGAGAACAGCATGGAGGTTCCTCAAAAAACTAAAAACAGAGCTACCATATCATCCTGCAATCCCACTCCTGGGCATATATCCAGAGAAAAACACAGTCGAAAAGGATACATGCAACCTAATGTTCATTGCAGCACTGTTTACAGTAGCCAAGACATGGAAGCAACCTAAATATCCATCAATAGAGGAATGGATAAAGAAGATGTGATACATATATAAAATGGAATATTACTCAGCCACTAAAAAGAATGAAATAATGTCATTTGCAGCAACATGGATGGACCTAGAAATTGTCATACTGAGTGGAGTAAGTCACACAGAGAAAGAGAAATATTGTATGATATTGTTTAGATGCAGAATCTAAAAAGAAATGATACAAATGAAATTATTTACAAAACAGAAACAGACTCACAGACTTAGAGGATGAACTATGATTAGCAGGGGGGAAGGGTGGGAGGAAGGGATAGTTTGGAAGTTTGGGATTGACATCTACCCGCTGCTGTATTTAAAATAGATAACCAATAAGGACCTACTGTATAGTACAGGGAACTCTGTTCAGTATTATGTAACAACCTAAATGGGAAAAGAATTTGAAAAAGAATTTTTAAAAAATCAAAAAAAAGAAAGAAACCAGAGAAAGAAGAACAAAATAAACATAAAGTAAGCAGGAGGAAGGAAATATTTTTTTAAAAAGCAGAAATCAATAAAATGGACACAAGAAAATAAAGGAGAGGAAAGAAACAAAAAGCTGTTTTTTAAAAAAAATCAATAAAATTAATAAACATCTAGCCAGCCTAGCCAAGAAAAAAAGAAACAAGATGCAAATTACCAATATCAGAAGTAAATAGGGCTCATCACTACTGATCCATGGACACTAAAAGAATAATTAAGAAATACTGTGAACCAATCTATGCCAATAAATTTGATAACTTAGATGAAATGGACAACTTCCTTCAAAGACACAAATTACCAAAACTTACATGGAGAAATAGATACTATGGATAAGCCTATATCTGATAAAGAAATTGGATCAATAATGAACAACCTTCAGAAAAAGAAAGCACCAGGCCCAGATGGGTTCATTGGTGTATTCTACCAAACATCTACAGTAGAAACTATACCTATTTGCTTCCAGAAAATAGAAGTGGAAAGAATACTTCCTAATTCACTCTATTACGTCAGCATAGCATCTGACAAAATACAACACCCAATCATAATAAAAACTTTCAGCTAACCAGGAACTTCCTCAATATGATAAAGAACATCTACCCAAAAAACAACAGCTAACATCACACTTTAAGGTAAGAAACTGGGTGCTTTCCCCTTGATTGGGAAGTCCTACCTAGTGCAAAAAGAAATAAAAAGGAAAAAAAAATACATGATTGAAAGGGAAGAAACAAAACTGCCTTTTTTCACATATGACATGATTATCTCACTGGTTTGAGGGATTGATGAACGGATGGATTAATGAACATGACAGTCCCAATATAAGACCAATGGTAACTAAGTTTTATGACCTGGAAGAGCTAATCTCACTGTTGATGTGTTCTGAAGATTCACAAAGGAGTCAAAGGGACCAGTTGGTGTTTCATTTTTTCAATGAGATATTGGTATAATTTTTAGAAATTGCTGTACAAGCAAAAATTTCCCCATGCTCTGTAAGTGCTACTTACTTCTATTTACCTCTTATTCCTAGACCTTATCTTCACTTTCAGAGACATATTTTAAAGTTCTGATTACTTCAGTCCAAAGCTAAACAATTTAGATAAACAACCAGTTATCTGAATGATACCTGGTGCATTAGACCTCTTGAAAGAATTTCCAGTGTCAGTGGAAACGTGTTTGCTTTCTAGACAACATCACCTGGAATAAAGGGAAGAAATTTCAGAGCTGCTTGTCTATGTAGAAAATACAGTTTAAAATAATTCACAAGGTATAGTTTGACCTCCAGAAGCTTACATTCAGGAGCAGAGATATTGACAGATAGGAACATCCAGATGATTGAACAAAACCACTGTACAGATAATAGTTAAGATTAAGCATGTCTCATGTATATAAGCCTATATTAAACCCAATATTCAATAAATTACCTGTAGTAATTTTAAATCCCTTAAAAATTTTATAATCTCTTAGGCAGCAAACATCAGTTTTCATTAAACATCTGTCTTATAGCCCACACAAAGGTGCATATGAGACATAATTAAGCAACTCCTGCCTCAATCACTGGGATTTGAAGTAATAATTCTTTTTCTTTTGAATAATTTCAGGAGAGATAATTTTGTATGCAAAAAAAAAGGGTGGAGAAAATAATGAAAATATGAGCCACTGTTACTATGCACACATTAAATGAAAATTCAGTTGGTTTCTTGAAATACAGTTGATCAAAACCAAAAGAAAACTTTGCACAGTAATGGTCTAGTCTAGAATCTTGATTGCTTATACGCTTTGTACTTCAAACCTCATTCCTGTGTGCCAAAACATCTTGACATTACATCAGCATCATCCTGAAATAATTGTAACTCTGGAGGAGACAAACAGGCAAAGAAAACAAAGGAGAATTTTATATGTATATAAAATTATGATTACATATATATATATATATATATATATATATATATATATATATATATATAAAACCTGTGAATCACAAAGTAGAACCACGTAGCTAAGTGGTACATTTCAGTTAGAACATCTATGTTATGGGAAGAATGGAGAACTTCCTTACTTCACTGTTGATTCAGGATAATACCTGTCAATGGACATATTTCAGAATGAGATAAAAGACTATTCCCCCTTGGAAGAAGCTGTGGTTACCAAACTTTATGTGATCAACAACCTACTTTTATTTTGTTAATGAACCCCAAGCTTTGAAACACTTCGTCTATGACACAAAGCAACATAACAATTAATGCATTTCTTACTCTTTTTATAATCAAAGGTTTGTGGTTGCCAATCAGACATGCAGATCACCCCGAGATGACCACCATTAGCTGAACTGATACACTTCAAGACAAGGACTAGATACTTGATAGTTTCTTTATCCTTAAGATAACTCTTAAGAAAATTTACTATTTTCCATTAAAATTTTTGAAATAGTTGGAAAATCCCCATTCCTTATTTTAAAGACCTCTATGGTTGCAGGGATCCCAGGTCAGAAAATACCAGCTTAGAAGAATTAGTTCAGGCAAGGAAGTAAGAAGTGAAGCTATCTTCCAGAAGGGCTCATATGTCCCAGGGAATATTAGTGCATAATGATTGATTTGGGGATATAAACATGTACAGTTATTATTCATCATGAATAAAGATATTTATGGTAGCTGGTGGCAAAGGGGATGAAGTTGTCCCCCAATATTACTAATGTATCATTCAATCCCAGAAGACAATTAAGCAATATTTATAAAATTGTGAAAGAAAAAATGAAATAAAAATTGTCTTTTAGACAATCATAAACAGGCTGTTTAGAAATAACAAATCAGTATATTTGAACAAATTTTGCTAAGAATTTTAGGAGATAATTGAGTACAATAATGGAAGAGAGAGGAAGCTGCCCAAATATCTGCCACCTCTCCTTTCTTGTAGTTTTAAATTATGTAAAATTCAATCTCAGATGGATGGTGGATACAAATGCTACTTACAGAGATGAATGGAATGGATTTAGTCACCTTTCCTCACATATAGGTCCAGCTCTTAAGAGTTTACAAAATTATATCACATCCATTGTTTCAACTGACAAAAAATTAAAGTCCAAAGGGTACTGTGGAGTTTCGAGGAGATGTCCCCTTTGGACTTTCATGTGGTAGCTAATGGCATATTAATTTTCTACTGAACTATAAAATCCAGGTAAAATGCAATAAGAAATACCTGCTTAATCAGAGAGCTCCTGAAGTAGTCAAGATTGAAGGGCCTCATCCTGGAAGAAAAATGGGGAGAGCCATGAAAATGAGCCCCAAACTCCACTTACTGATTTTTCCTTTGAAGAATTTACCAGTTCTAGGCTACAAAGGGCAAGAGCCTGAGAAGCCAGAGCTTAATTTCTTCTTATATCACAGGAGTGAGGAGACAAAAATTGGAATTCAGAACTGCCCCTGTAGCTACATGTAAATGGCCAAATTCCCTGAGAGTGACTGCCTGGCACTCTACATCAGTTTTCTCCTTGAGACACTTGATGATTCCAAAGTTTTGTGAAGCTAGATTCCCTGAGGCTAAGCAGAAAGTGGGAGAAAAGCTGAGGGGAACTTTCAATAATTTTACCACACTGGAAATACAAAAATTAAAGTTCAAAACTGTGCAATGAGGCAGAGCACTGGTAAATATCACCCAAAGATTCTGTATGATTTCAGGAAGTACGTCTGTCATATAATAAAAACTTATCAAGTATGAAAAAAAATAAAACCAAGAGGAGGAAAAAGGATTTAAATAGAAACACTCTCATAGGTTTAGAGTTATCAGACATTAGTTTTAAAATAACTGTGATTAACATGTGCTAGGGAAATAGACAAGATGAGATTCTCCCAAGAGAACTTTAAAAAATGTTTTTATAAGAATTATACAATTCTTATTAAAATTTCTATAAAATTATTTTATAGAAATTATTTATTTCTTTATTTTATAAAATTATTTAAAATATATTTTAAAGAAAAATGTAAATTTTAGATCTAAAAGATTTACTAAATGATATTAAGGACTCAAAAGAAGTATTTAGTAACAAATTGAACACTGCTAAAGAAAGAAATGTGAACTGGAAAGTAGAAGAGTAGAACCATAGACTATAAGTAAAAAGAAGCACATAGAGAAAAATGTGTAGAAAATACAGAATGAAATATAAGGGACATATAGAGAATACTGAAAATGTTTAATATACCTATATTTGAATACAATGAAGGGAGAAGCAAGGGTATGGAGCAAGAGCAATATTTGGAGATAATGGCCAAGAATAATTGGAGGAAATAATTTGCCAAGATAACAGTAACAACTCATTAGAAGATATCCAAGCAAGATTCAAGAAGCTCTACAAATTGTAGGCATGATAAATATATTTTTTAAATTACACCTCAGAACATCAGAGTTCAAGTGATAGTAACAAAGAAAAAGTCTTAAAAGCATCCAGAGAAGAAAAGAAATATTACCTTAAAAGGAGCAAGAGTAGAACTGACAGCTAAGTCTATAGAAAAACGATGGACATCAGGACAAAAGGGAAATGTCAGGAAATAAGTTTCAATAATTATCAATAAATATCAATAATAGATATTATTACTGAAAATATCTTTAAAAGCGAAGGTAGCTTCCATCTATAACCATAATGGAGAAACAAGAACTAAATTTACTCTCCTGCCTTAAAAGTTCTGTAAACTCTTTGAAACTATGGATTTCAGACAGCACGAGACAGCAACCCTGAAATGAATAAAACAAATGAGGTGACTCCTACAACAGCTTGCGGTTACTTCCTGGAGAGTTCCCAGACTACATTGCAACAAGGAAGGAGAATCCAAACAACCCAGTAAGCCCCTTGAGTAAGAAGACAAATTTTTGAGTTTCAGAAAGCCAAGGAAGCCAGAATTCACAGGGAAGAATTCAGGAGGAAAAAGTTCTGCTCTTGAGATCTATAGAGGGGTCCCCTCAATTCTTCAGCTCAATACAGGTCAATACAATTGTGTGAGGAAATTACCCCAAACCAGGGTAAAACCACCAGAAAGCAGCAGGTCCAAAAATTTTCAAAGGTCACATATGGCTAAAAACAATTCACAACAGCCAGATTGGAGAAGCTTCATAACACACAGGACATTTTGTTGAGTACTTAGAAGAGTATTGCCTCAATATTGGGGCAATAGTAGCCTCAGTCAAAAGGCTGTTCCTTACCTGTCTTACAAAGTTTAAGTGCGAAGATATTGAAACAGATATTATAAATATACTCCATATGTCCAATAAAATAAAATAATGAATGAGTATGATAAGGAGAGACATAGAAGGGCCCACACTGAACATCTAAAGACGAAAAATACAACGTGTGAGATGAAAAATATACAGGGTGTGATTAACAGCAGATTAGACTAAAGAGGAAAAATAAGTGCACTATCCAAAACGAAACACACAAAAACAAAAAAGACTGAAAAAATAAAGATTGTTATGTAGGAAGGGTTTAAGTGGACTAATGTTGGAATCCTAGAAGGAGGGAAGGCAGACTATATTGTGGCATATATAACATATGTAGGAGTCAAATATATTATAACAATAGCAAAAAGGCCAAGAGAGGGAGAAATGGAAGTGATTGTAAGGTTCTTTACCATAAGAAAAATGGTATTATATCACTGAAGGAAGACTGTGATCAGTGACAGATATATACTATAAACCCTTAAGCAGCCACTAAAATAAAACAATAAAGAGTAATAGCTAATATGCCAAGAAAGGAGATGAAATGGAATCATCATAATACATCTTCTATTACTCTAAATTCAGAAAGGAAAAGTAAGAAAGAACAGGTGGGACTAATAGGAAACAATTATCAAGATGGTAAATTTAACATGACTGTATTAATAATCACATTAATCATAAATGGTCTAAAAACCCAATTAGAAGGCAGAGATTGTCAGAGTGGATTTAAAAAATAAAACATTACCCAACTACATTCTGTCTTAAAGAACCTTGCCCTAAATTCAAAGACACAAATGAGTTAAAAGTTAAACCAAGGGAAATTAGAAACTATTTTGAACTGAACAAAAATGAAAAATACAGAATATTGAAATTTGTGGGATGCAACTAAAACAGTGTTTAGAGGAAAATTTATAGCATGAAATGTTTGTACAGAAAAGAAAAAATGTTTGAAATTAATAACCAAAGCTCTAAGGAACTAGAAAAAAGAACAAATAAAACCCAAGGCAAGTAGAAGAAGTAATTCAGTAAGGCCCCTACATACGAACCTTCAAGTCATGAACTTTCAAAGATGAGAACATACGTTCCATCAACATCAGGCGTGAGTGAAAATGAAGCTTGCTTTCTGTCTCCTATTGCTAATGATCCTTCAGCTCTACCATCTCCCACCTCCTCTCCCTCCTCCAGTCAGTAACTCTTCTTGCCTGTTCACTTGATGCCAGCCCCTGCATGCCAGTACTGTACTACTCTACTTTTCAAGGTGCCATACTGTAAGATGAAAAATGTTTTCTTTATTTTTTGTGTTTGTTTTTTTTAATGTATTATTTGTGTGAAAAGTATTATAAACCTATTACAGTGTGGTACTATATAGCCAATTGTGTTAGTTGGGTACCTAGGCTAACTTTTTTGGACTTACGAACAAATTGGACTTACGAACACACCCTTGGAACAGAACTTGTTCGTATGTAGGGGATTTGCTGTAATTGCAGAAATCAATGAAATTAAAAATAGGGCACTAAGAGAAAATTAATGGAACCAAACCTGGTTCTTTGAAAATATCAATAAAACAATAATAAACCTCTCATCAAATGTACTAAGAAAAAGAAGACAGACAGAGACATAGAGAGACAGAAAGAGGAATATATCATCTATATCAGGAATAAGAGGGAACATCACTACAGACCCTGCTGAAATTAAAACAGTAAACTGAGAATCACCCATGTCTTAATCCACAGGGAACTTGTCAATAATTTAGATTCCTAGGCCTTACCCCAATCATAGTGTTTCAGAATCTCATGGTTGATATGGGAGGAGAACATACTAGGGGTTTGCCTTTTTGAAGACATTTCAGCTGACTGATGTAAAGTGGAGCCCAAGGTTTATTGTCTTAGAGTAGGATCAGCTAGTCTCCAAGCTTTATGACTAGAAAAATAAAAGGAGGTTGTGCTCCACTAACTTATGTGAGGAGTCTCAGTCTGTTCTCTCTGGAAATAACTTGCCAGGCATTTTGTAAGGGGCAACTGATGTAACAATGCTTTTTCTTTATGTGGCACATATGTTGAGGGTTAAGGTCAAATAGGCGGCAGCTTCCCATGTGCATATCCCAAAGAAGTAAAAGACTAGCATCATCCTCAAATACCACAATGATACATTCCCATAAAACTATCCATAGGACCTTTTGTGGGTTCTGCCTGTTTCTAGGTTTCTAGCTGTAACATCCACCCTTTTCTCACCTACTTAAAAAGCAATTGAACTCAAGAAGTTAGAACACTATTATGATAGGGATAAATACAAATCTCTTTGATATCTTTCAAGTAAATCACTCACAAACCTATTTGACTCTCATCAGTGACAATGATTCTAAAAACTCAGAAAACAATGATACACTAGTGGTGATACCACCATCATTGTAAGCTCACAGCAGCCAGAGACTGGCCTAGCTATTATGCAAAGAAAGATATTCTCTGGTCATAACCAACTCCCCAAACCCCAGGGATTCCCACCAGTCCAAGCAGTCCAGAGTACTGGCAGGCTACAGCCTATTACATACTGTTTAAGTAAAGATTTGCAAGGAAAATAAATTCACAGCAACATTCATTATTGATCATTCTCAAAACTGTCTGGAGAATTCCCCCAGAGGGCTTAAGAAGGAAATTAAACACTGTTTTCCTGAGTTGTTTCCTGCTGTTTTTCCACTTCATTGGTTTTGCTCCCATAATTATGTGTGTTCCTATAACCACATAATGTTTTAATATTGTTGAATTATTTCATACAATGTCTGGATCATATGTCAACAATTTGGGTGTGAATAACTATGATAATGTTATAATAATAATCATCATGATAAGAAGGTATCATTAGTGCCTCCTTTTCACCAGTATCTCTTAACTCTTTAATTTCTTTCAATCTAACCTAGACCTACTCCATCAAAATCTTCTAATAACCAACTCCAAAGCTATGTCTCATTTCTCATCTCACTTCACTACCATTGACCACGGCCTCTTCTTAAAGCTCTTTCCCCTTTTGTTTTCCCTACTGTTGCTCTCTTCTGGTTCTCTTCCTATTTCTCTGACCTCATAGGTCCTTGTCACCATTTTCAAGAGTTCTAAAAGTCTGGCACTTCTCAAAGTTCTAATCAGAGTTTTCTTATCTCATTCCAAACACTCTCCTGAGCCTCTCACCTCCTCTCATGGTTCAAAATGTCATCATCAATCTATATATCTAGAATTTAGACCTTTGACACAGGATTCAAGGTGTTATGTACCCATATCTCAGTTTATTTTTCCAGTTTTATTTCCCACTATCCTCTCACATACCCTGTGTTCCAAACCAACTAATCTACTCAGTTAAGCCAACATTCCAGTTGCTTTTCTATATTCATAGCTTTGACTTTCTAGTCCTTCTGCCTAAAGTGCTTCGACTGATCATATCTGGCAGTATATTTAAAATGGCAAATGATCCATTATCAAGTTTGTTTTATTCAAGGAAAGTAAGGATGATTCAACATTAGGAAATATAATATTAATATAATTTAGAATATCAGGTATGACAAAGGAAACATATAATATTATTCATAGTTAAGGAAAAGACATTTGATAAAATTCAACAGTCACTCCTAACTTTTTTTAATGCATAGAATACTAAAAATAAAATACTAACTCTTTTATATGACTCAAAAAAAAAAAACCTTTCTCAAACCAATCATCACCCATTATACCTAGTAATAAAACATTTGAATCATTCCTTTTTTTTTTTGGCTGCTTTGGGTCTTCGTTTTTGCACATGGGCTTTCTCTAGTTGTGGCGAGCGGGGGCTACTCTTCATTGCAGTGTGCGGGCTTCTCATTGTGGTGGCTTCTCTTGCTGCGGAGCATGGGCTCTAGACGCCCAGGTTTCAGGAGTTGTGGTGCATGGGCTTAGTTGCTCCGAGGCATGTGGGATCTCCCAAGACCAGGGCTCGAACCCGTGTCCCCTGCATTGGCAGGCGGATTCCACTGCACCACCAGGGAAGCCCCAAATCATTCCTTTAGGGGGAAAATCTTTAGAAGGATGCCTGTTATCACCACCATTATTCAGCATTTTTCTGAAAGTTCTATCCAAAGCAATAAGAAAAACTATAAAAAATATAAATTTAGGAAAGGAGAAGGAAAAAGGGTCATTATTTACACACTTTATGAATGTTTACCTAAAAAAGAAAACTATATATTTGAGCTAATAATAAACTTTAGAGAGGTGGCCAAGTAATAAACATTAAGAAATTAATCACTTTCCTGAAGTAAAGCAATGATCAGTTAGAAAATATAATACACCTGAAATATTATAAATCAACTATACTTCAATTTAAAAAAAATTTTAACCAATAATATACTTAAAATGACAGTGTTAGGGTCAAAAGAAATTCCAACACAAACATGATTTTATATATATATGTATATCACTCCCATATCCATCCTCAGGTTATGAAGGTATTCATAGCATGATTATTTCTCTAATATTTTTTTAAATTATTATAATGATTTTTTAAATTTAAAATTGCAATAAATAGTCAAGGAGATTTACAAATAGTTTTACAATAAGGTAGTCCATTCTGATGAGAATAATCATTAAACTGTTAAACTTAACTGTTTTAAGTTGGATGTCCGATTTAAAGCTAATGAATTATGTACTTTATAAGAGTGAATTTGTGATATACTAATTATATCTCAATAAAAATTTTAAAGTTAAAGAAAAATGTAATGCCTCTAAAGAGCTTACTACTCATTTTCACATGGGATTATGCTTACCCGTATATGGGCCTTGAATGTGTCTGTGCAGAAACAGACATATACACACATATTTATAAATATATGAACCAAAACAACACAACTTCCAAACTTATTACTGAAAATAATGAGATCTTCAACTTCCATACAAATCCTCATGGTACCTGACGAAATTCCAGATCACTTTACAACTTCTCATACATTTTCATCACACATGTCCACGTGCCATGCTCATTCAAATGGGAAAGTACACACAGAACTACTAATTTTTATGCTGGAGATGCATTATTTATGCCTCTCTTGTTCCATTTTGCAGACAAGGACACAAGGCTCTGAGAAGTTAAGGTATGTTTCTAAGTTCACAAAAATAGGAGGGTCCAGATCTGGGGCTTTGAACCCAGGTCTCTATATTGCATGCCAAGTTGCCCAGGGCCCAGCATTGGAGATCCTGCCCTTCTTCCCACAGTAAGGACAGCCTGGAAAATCTCTCTCATGCCCCCTGGCTCCAGGATCTTGTCCCCTCGCCTCCCAGGAGCAACAGTTACTATGGTGGAGGGAAGGACTATGCTACACACGTTATACACCTTCCAGTTGTGTTTACCAAAGATTCTCTGAAGATGAGAAGTAACTGGGAAGCCTCCCCACCCTCCAAAGGCCCACTGAACCAGAACCTTGAAAGTAAGAAGGGGAACCTGCATTCTGAAGACCTTCACAGGCACCGCTGATGAGTCAAGTTTGAGAAACACTGCACCACTTTCTTCGAGCCTGACAGCCACAGTATTAGCATCATCTCCATAGAATCCGTGGTTTTAAAATTCCATGGAAATCTGTATGACAGAGAAATTTAGCAAAGCAATTTTGAGCATGAATTCAATTTCCAGTGATTATTTGTAGGGAGTGTGAGGACCTGAGACATGACCCTATTAATAAACAAAGGTAAGCAAATGTCAACAGGGCAATATTTGGGGGTATGTCTAACTAACAAAGATTTAAAACAATAACCAGTGTTAGTCAGGGCTTAGGAAATGGCTACTCTGAGGGAGAAAAAATTTCATAAAAACTCTCTGCTGTGACTCCATCACTCCTTATCTGGGAATGTATCCTTAGGAATAATTACAGGTGTGCAGAAATGAATTTTCAAGCCCTCTAATGCTACAGTGTTTACAGTAGCTGAAAGCTACAAGCAATCCAGGTGTCCAACAGTAAAGGAGGGGTGACTAACCTAGTGGTTGAATTAATAAAAGAAAACACTATGTAGCTATTTTTTTAATATGAATCTGTGCTCATGGACTTGAGAAAATATACATAATGTAAAATTAAGTGAGAACAAAGGTTGCAAACAACATATGTATGAGCTCATTTTTGTTTTAAATAATAATTACATATATAATATATTGCACATTATATACATATACATATATATATATATATAATTTTATTCATGGAAATGAAGATTTCAGTGGATGAATACCAAATTCCTAATAGTGGTAATAGTGGTTATCTTTGGGTTTATTTTCTTTTCTCCTTCTCTCATTCTTTCTTTCTTCTTTTCTTTGCTTTGCTTTTCTTGTTTGCTTGTGTGTATGTTCTAATGTTACCAGGGTTATTTTTATATTTATAACCTAAATATATGTATATCATGTGAGTGTCCCAGAAGCTTCCATGGGTCTCAGGAGAGAACACGCTGACCAGCAGGCAGGCAGGGGTGGAAAGTGAAGAGGCAGAGCATCACTGTGAGCGTTGGCCTGGGATGCTCCTGGGCCCCTCCCCAGCTTCCTGCTCAGAGAGAGGCGAGGCTGGCTCAGGCCCCGACGGTGACGCCGATGACGGCGACGGGGAGGTGTGCGAAGCCGGGCTCAAGCTGTGCCAGCTCTTGCTAATCCTCTGCAGTATGGTTCGCTGCTAATTTGTCATGGCACATATTTGCCTTATGTCTAATTAGCATCAAATTGCAAACTGCTATTTGCTAACAATTTGTTGCATCAATCTGCTTGAAAATCTATAGTTTAGAATTGGATTGCAACTTACCCTGTCTATCAAAATTCTAGTTCACACATACACAAAATAACTTCCCCTTCCCGCCAAAAATGTCGCAATGTTTGCAGTGGCACAAAAGGAGAACGATGTAATTTTCTTTCTTTTTTTTTTTTTCAAAGGAAGAAGAATAACCATGGCGTGTCTCATTGTGAATGTCCTGGTTTTGGTTTCCCATGGCCTGGGAAGATGGCTGGGCTGGTGCTCATGCTGAGAGACCGTGCTGGTTCAGGCCTTTCTTCCAGACTCTTCAAGAAATTCAAGACACATGAAAGCATCAGAAGCCCAGTATTTGAATGCCAGAAATAGGACCCTCACGTCAAGTTGTGCAAAGAAAAAGCAGAGTTCTCTCAAACCCATACCTCCCATCAGTCCTGCTAAGGAATGCAGCCTCTCCCCAGCATTTTGCACCATCAGCCCATTTAATGCTAGCAGCCACCCAAGGAAGTCAGGGTTAATATTTCCCTTATTTACAAATAGTGAAACTGAGACTGAGCAGATAAACGTCACATGTGGAGCAGATCTGTGACATTTCATGACCTAGTTGACACTTTCAATAGCAAAAATAGGTAGTAGGAATAATAATGATGCTAAAAACTATAATATAACGTATGACTTTAAAGCATAATGAAATAAAAAGGAAACGGCATCTAATAATTGCATTTCACTTGGTAATTTGGGCTTGGGGAGACAAAACATCCATTTGGATGGCAGACGTTTTGGTTTTGCAGCATTCCCCAGGTACAGGATGAGGACCCAGGCCTCAGACTCTCAGCAGCTCCTACTGGTCTCAAACGCCACCTCTTGTGGCCCAACCAGAATGGAGAGGAGCAACCTCACTGGCAGGTGGGACAATTTCCATGGAGTCCAAGTAGAGTCAAAAGTGACATTGGGGTGGGGGATCACCTCTTCCCTGTTTTCTGGATGGAGGAAAGCAGAACTCCCACCACAGGGAAGCTGCAGCTCCCGCATGGAGCACAGACACAGTAGTTGGGACCTCCTCAGCCCAGGAAGCGATTCATTAAAAATGTTCTATGGTTTGAACCCTTTAACCTCACAAGTGGCTCAGGGGCACTAGGATCTTATGGTATGTCTATCCAGCTCCCTTTAGCATCCCTGAAGAACTGCCTTGCCTTGAAAAAAACTACACATGAAACAGTGTGGAGGTTTCTCAAAAAATTAAAAATAGAACCACCATGCCATCCAGCAACCCCTCCTCTGGGCATATATGCAAAGGAGATGAAAACAGGATCTCAAAGAGATATCTGGATGCCCATGTGCATTGAAGCATTATTCACAATAGCCAAGCTATGAAAACAACCTAAGTGTCCATCAACAGGTGAATGAATAAAGAAAATGTGAAATGTATATTCCATTGTTTGTGTACACCCACACACACTCACACACACACACACACACACACACACACACACACACACACACACAATGGAATATTACTGAGCCATGAGAAAGAAGAAAATCCTGTCCTTTGCAACAACTTGAATGAATGCTGAGGGCATTATGCTAAGTGAAATAAGCCAGACAGAGAAAGACAAATCCTGTATGATCTCACTTATATATAGAATCCAAAAAAGCTGAACTCAGAGGAACAGAGGAGAGTGGTGGTTACCAGAGTCTGGGGGTGGGGGTGGGGGGGATGGTGGGAGAAATGGACCAAAGGATACAAACTTCCAGCTACAAGATTAACTGGATTAAGTTCTGCAGATCTAATGCACAGCATGGTGATTATTATAACTAATAATACTGTATTATATACTTGAAAGTTATTAAGGAAGTAGATCTCAAATGTTCTTATTCCAAAAAAGAAATGATAATTATGTGATGTGATGATGGCGTTAGCTCATGCTATGGTGGTAATCATTTTGCAATGTATAAACGTATCAAATTAACACATTGTACACCTTAAACTTACACAATATAATAGGTCAACTATATCTCAATAAAGCTGGGGGAAAAAAGCCTCTATACTGACATCTTAAATAATAATAGTGAGTTACTATTGTAAATAATAATAGCTCTTACAATAAACAGTCAAAACCTCTACTTCTGTAACTTCTCCTTGGAATTTCCTGGGGGTGGAGATAAAAGATTATCTAAGAGGATCTTCAAAGAAGGAGCTAGAGAAATCACAAAGATCCCTGGACAATTGACAAAACAGTTCTCTCTCCACACCCACGGTCCCCACAAATGCGATCAAGACTAATTGGTTAGGGGGCTTCCCTGGTGGCGCAGTGGTTGGGAGTCCACCTGCCGATGCGGGGGACGCGGGTTCGTGCCCCGGTCCGGGAGGGTCCCGCGTGCCGCGGGGTGGCTGGGTCCGTGGGCTGTGGCCGCTGGGCCTGCGCGTCCGGAGCCTGTGCTCCACGACTGGAGGCGCCACAGCAGTGAGGGGCCCGCGTACCGCCAAAAAAATAGTAATTGGTTAGGGCTTCCCTGGTGGCACAGTGGTTGAGAGTCCGCCAGCCCATGCAGGGGACGCGGGTTCGTGCCCCAGTCTGGGAAGATCCCACATGCCATGGAGCGGCTGTGCCCGTGAGCCATGGCCGCTGAGCCTGCGCGTCCGGAGCCTGTGCTCCGCAACGGGAAAGGCCACAACAGTGAGAGGCCCGCGTACCGCAAAAAAACCAAACAAACAAACAATCAAAGAGTAATTGGTTAGATGTGCAGGACTGACTCACCTTCAACAGATCCTCAGGGATCATGCTCCGGGTGCCATGACCTGTGATAGGTGCTGAGATGGGAGGGGAGAAAGGGGACCCAAACCATGGCAGGGCAAAAGGATGCAGAGGCACAAGGAACATGGCTACATCAGGCAATGAGGCAAGTTCCTGGTGAGGACAAAGCGGTGAAGGTACATCAGTCTATGTCAGAGAAGGCTTCCTGGAGGAAAAGATGCCTGAGTGTAAAGAACAGGGGGCAGGGATAAAAGGACACATCCAGGCAGACAAATGAACAGGTACAAAAGATCCCGAGATGAGTGCGTAGCTGGAGCTTCTCAGGGCCACGGGCGAGCCCAGAGTCCCTAGGCCTCCTTCTGCCATTTGAAGAGGTCCCTTCCAAAAAGCAGAACCTTAGGATGCCTGTAGGAAAAGCCCTTTTCCATTCTTCTTTGAGAATAACTTTGCAGCCACCTCTCTGTTGAGTTCACTGAAGGAGTTGGGCAAAGAAAAGGAAGATCGTGAGCTGATTCACTCAGACACAGGAAGCAGGAGCTTCCTTCACATGTGCTCTTGGAATGAGTCTTTCACTTAATAAGACATTAGGTGAGTGTTTGCCTCATGCCAGGAATCAAATAGAAGGGGTGCTACCAGCTACTGTATGGATGCACATTTGTCTATATTTGGACTGCAAGGAGACCAGACACTGCATAGACCTGCAAATAAAACAAGTGCATTGGGGAGAAAACCAAAAGGAGCCCAGGAAAAACAAAAAATCCCCAAATCATCACCCCTGGGAGGGAGAAGGACGTCCAGGCTGAAGAACTATCTTGGGGATTGTATTGAAGTCCACTCAGGTAAGTCTTCTACACCTCCCACGTCATACAAACACACGAGGATAGCTAACGGTGTCAGGATTTCAGGATCTAGAAGACCAGGCAGGGAACTTGGGTCATTGAGGTAGTTGAGGAGGGCAGTCAGACCATGAGGTATTCAGAGGCCAGACACAGTGGTCTTGCCCAGGACACAGGGGCCACGCTCTCTCCATCTGTGGTGTAAATGTCTGGACCAGAAGCCCTTCCTGGCTGGCATAGCAGAGGACCAGGACATGGCCCCACTGGAAAGATAGCATCTAAGAAGGCAAAGCCATCCTGTCCTGTAATCAAAGCCTAAATGATCTCTTAGGATCTGGTTGAAGTCAGATGTCCAAAAAGAGCATGCCTCAGGAGCCAGAGGTACAGGTCTTTCAATCCCCCACTGGCTCGTGGAAGGTACTGGGGTTCCCCCATCCTCCACTTGCTGGGTGGGGTGGATCCACTTCCTGCACCCATGCATTCTGCTTCCAGGTGGAAGGTGGGAGCAACAGTAGGTGTGCTCGTGCCACAGACTGTGCTTAGAAGTCTTGTGGCATTCATAGAGGGGACAAGCTCAATGGTGGACACGACGTTACCGCCCAACCCCTCCCCACGTCAGTCTGTGCGGGAACCAGCCTGGGATCCCTGTCCCTGCCACATGACCCAGGGAGGGGCCACCACTGCAGCTCCCTCCTGCCTCTGCAGCACACTGACTTTTAACTTTTTCCGTAGCTCAGAAACATGGCTGGGAGCTCCACACAACTGCTGTCAAAATGTCGGGCCACCAACTATAAACTTTATTTTGATGTCTTGCTTTTCGGGAATAATTACTCGGTACTTAAAATGTTAGCCTATTTACTGCTTGTGCAAAAAGATGACAATAAAATCAATGTTGCACAATTCCCCAAAGTCCATCAAAGTCTTTTGCAATGTTAATGGATCGGTGGGTCTAAGAGGTATAATCTCACGCTACCCTGAGTGGACGCCCAGCTCCAGCAAGGTAACATTCTTTCTCTTATGAGCCTGCTAACCCCCGTTTGCCAAATTCATTCATTCTCAAAAGTTGGCTCCATCCCTGGGATGAGCAAATGGGTGGAATGGGGGAAGGAGGGTGAGAGCAGATTGACAAGTACATGAAATTGCAAACCCTTGGAGCCGGCTGGCACTTAGAGGGACTGACGGGTCCAACCCCATTATCCTGAGACATGAACACATATCCAGAGAGGCGGAGTGGCCCACCCAAGGCCCCACAGCTAAGAAGTTATGAAGTCACACCCAGAACCACATCTTCTGGTTCCTGTTCTAAAATTCTATCCACCACTCTGCTCTTGGAGCGGAATGATTTTTTTTTTTTTCCCTTGCAGCATTCCCTCTTAGAACACAGACATGTCTAGAGCAAAGTGACACCTTCAGCCAGGAGGGCAGGTTGTTCTGTACTCCTAGTCGTGTGACTGATACAAGAGCCAGCAAGGCTTGGATGCTCAGAGAGGTCTGGGGAAGGATCCATAAAAATTTCTGTTCTGGGCAGTTGGCATATGCTAGCAAATTAAAGGTTCTGGGAAGTCTCACCATAAGCTTTGTGCTAACTTTGCTTGCCCAGTGTTTCTAGAATGTCTATGAGCCAGGCATTTGGGTGGGAGAAGAGATAAGGATTATCGGAAGGAGAATTCACTGCGGCCAACACTGCCTTCAACCTATTCACCAGCATCACACGGGGATGTTGATGGCAGAGGAGAAACATGAATAGGGGTGGGAAAGGCTTGATGGAACAGAGGCGTGTGAAGGCAAGGGACAGTAGGAGAGTGGTGCGAACAGACTGCACTGTGGTGTTGCAGCCATCGTGTGGGCCCAGGGCAGCTGGAGCTGTCTCACCCTGGCATGTGTGGGGGGAAGGGGGGCTGGATGGAAACCAGGAGAGGGCACAGAGAAAGCCCAAAGAGATGCCAAAATTGTGGCAGAGCAGCCCCGGTCTGTCCAGTGTAAGATCGCTTCTGACTGATGGGGCATCAAGGGACAGCAGAAAGCAGAGAATGAGACACAAAAGGCCATTTGGAAAGGACATGCCCCACCCTCGCACTGGTGCTCCGGCCGGTCTGGGCCATCCCCTCAGGGCCAGCTCTGTGCATGTAGACGTCTCTGTGCATGTAGAGCCCTGAACCGCCCCTGGCGTGACCACCGTGGTCACTAGGGCTGTGTGGGGTGCGCATTCTGCAGCAGGCTCTGGGCCAACGAAGTGCGCCCTCTCTAGGTACTAAATTCCTACTCAGAGGCCAATCCCTTGGGAAGAGGGACATGCCTGGGGTCTTGCTGAGGTGACATTACGCTCTCGGTTTGTCTTCCAGCCCAGCAATTTGTTGCCTCTTAGAGCTGCATCAAGGGAATGAGCTGATGACTTCCGGAAAGAGCCTCTCTACTGGGCCATGGACCTGATGTTCCCCAGACCGCATCACCCCCCGAGGCCCACCCACCATTTTTCCACTCACTTACTTTAGTTGGTGGGGTTTTCCTGCAGCCCTTCCCATAAACTCAGCAGGACACTCCCCGGGAACATATAATTCTACATCTAAGAAATAACCCTGCCTTTTGTTTTCCGTCCCCAACACGAATGCCTACAGATGCAAAGTTCCCCCAGCGCTAAGGCTTTAACAGTTTTTGGAGGGAAAACTTCACATGTCTCACTGAAATCTGTCACAATGCCTGCCCCCTTAATTCCCTTCTCTTTTACTCAGAAAAACTCAATTGAATCCGGGAGGCATGATTCTCCGTTAGAGAAATCATTTTCCTTTCCTCTGTGGGTTGGATTTGTTTAGATGTTCACTGATCTGGCTCCTGGCGAATCACCCCCTGCTGCTTTCTCCCAGCTTACAGTGGGGTCGTGAAACTCACTGGGATCTAGAAAATCATTAGGGTCCCCTCATCCCTTGGCCATGTGGGGACCTGCTGCTCCTCTGGACCAACATGCCACCATTTCCCACTTGAATTTCTTCAGAGCTCCCGGGTAAGCAGGAGTCAACCCAGATGACTGGTCCAGACCCCTCTGTGAACATGACCCACACCACCTGCCCAGTCAGCCACATGTGAACTCACCTCTCCCACCTGCCCTCCCCATGTGTCACTGGATGAGAGAGGCTCGTTGGGAAAAGCAAAGAAAGAACCCACAGGACCAACAGGGAGAGGTGGGAAACTCGAGTTAGATGGTGAGAATTGACCTAACCAAGAGCTTAGGAACAAGAGAGGAGATAGAAAAGTAGGAAAGAGAAGGAAGGAAATATATATTCAAGGTAGAGAGAGAGAGAGAGAGAGAGAGGGAGGGAGGAAAGGAGGGAGCATCTTTCCATGGCTCCTGCAGTGGGTCCCAGATCTAAGCATCCATCACTAGATGCGGGATGGAGGTCTCTGCCGCCTTACCTATGACCAGCGGCGATGTTTTCCCAGCGATTCCACAGGAGTCAAAAACCCAACAAAGCGCGTCGCGGGTGCTGTAAAGGGAGCATGCTGCTCGTGTCTGTGACCACTGTATGCAAAGCTTGGCATTAGTCACAGCCAGGCCGGCTGTGACAGGCCTGAAGTGAGGGAGATTAATGCGAGGCTGGGGCACTTTATTATTGTCATTCTGTTCTTTCAGACTCTGCCTCTGACTTTCAATTTTGCTCTAGAATTAATTGTCTGCTCCCTGCAGTATGACTGATGGAGAAGGATACGCGTAGCCCAGGCACCTGGCTCTGGCCTTGACAGTCTGAGGCCCAGTGCAGGATGTATTGTGTGCGGTCAGAGCAGGGGACAGACAGACATCTCTCGAAGAGTCAGCCCACGCCACACCTGCCTTCAATCAGATGTGACTGAAGATCACCCTTGGCTAAGCATCGTCTTTGCTGGTAGAGTCCCTCACACCACACCCATGCTCCTGTTAAGGACCCTCCCTGGAACACAGAGCTCTGTCAGTTGGTGGAGTCCTTCTCAGCCCTCAGCTCTGTGATTTTCCCCCTTTCTATGGTTGTGGCAGTAGATTAGGAGTGCAGCCTCCTTGGTCTCAGCCCTCCCAGGTATAAGTGTTTTTGTGAGCATGTTATACACAGCGTCTCTTACAGTAGCAAATGCAAGGTTGGTCCCATTCTCCGGTTACAGTTGCATATTCACCTGTCTCCTCCTCATAACCCACCTCTGCCTCATCTTCCCCAGTCTCAAAAATATCATCATTTATTTTAAAAAATTTAAACTAGAAAGCCTCCCTTAATAATCAACTCCTGAAAGAAGTCTGCAACAAAATAGCAGTGCTCTCTGCTTTAGAAAGAGCTGAGAGCCCAAGACATGGTTGTTGGATGGATAAATGAATACATGAATGCCCGCAAGGATAAAAGAATGCAGGAACAAATAAATGGGATGGTTTTTCTAAACAAATCCTTCCTAGTCATCTTTCAGGCTAAGTTCGGAGGATTTTCATTGTTCTAGACCTCAGCCAGCCTCATTCCCACTGCAGACACATTTGTGAAAATTTGGGTAAAATTCTTTTTTTCTTTGCTTTGGAAATGGAACCCCACTTTATATGTTTAAGAACTTTGAGGGGTGAGGATAGAAAGTCTTTGTGGAATGCTTTTACGACATTAACTTCCATGCTGTGGCCTGGGTGTTTGTTACTCAGATTGCTTTTCAACATGAGGTTTAGATGTTACAGTTTCAATGCAGGAGATGCAGTTTTCCAGGCCCTCCCAAAACAAAGTTCCGTTAAAGGAACAGCTCACATTTTCCAAAGCCCCTCTTCTGCTCAACTGGATAAGACTGAAACCTGGAAAAACCAACCAATAATGGAAAGGGCAAGCGTTGATGAGCTGAAAACCATTTTCAGTCTGGTTTCCTGAAGAACTTTCAGGAGTTCCTTCTAAATACACTGCCTGACTGTAACCTGCCATAAATTATTACAGCTTTAACTCATCTGGTACTTTCATACAATTACCGTATTATGTTAAAGGGTACAGAAATATATAACATGTTCAACTGTCTCTACAGTTGATACCAGAGGAAAATTACCATCACTCAGTAAAGAAGATCCAACCTCATTACATTAATGATTTATCACAATGGGAAAATGTGAAAAGTAACTAGTTGCTTTTAGGAGAAGAGGCAGCTTTTCCCACTGGCAATTCCTGCAGGCTCTCACAGAAGAACTTCGAAGTGGCTCCACATAGCCACCCACCCCCTTCCAAAGCTCCCTCGGAAACCATAGGAAAAGGTGTGCAGGCAAACGTTGGAATATCCTTCAAACTTTACATTAAGTAATCAAATGTTACTTAAGCAAAGTGTGAGCAATTAAATTAATCAATCTTCGCAGCCATGTACAGAACAGATGTTCAATAAATCCTCTTTGCTTACAGTGAGGGGGGAGAGTCCGCTTTTAACTGTCTTTCAGAGATGACACCGCTCAGGCAGCCTCTGCAGCCTCCTGGGCCACCGTCCAGTGCTTCCGTTGCGCTTTCTTTTGTTATAAATAACAGCAGGCCCCTGGACTACCTGTGCTACCTGGGAGCCTCAAGTTTAATGATCCTTCCGACGCCAGCCTCCGATCGCTCCTGATCCCGGGGAACAGGGCTGATGGGAATGGCGACGGAGTGGCGGCTGGCTGTGACGGATGACTCTTGGCCGACTGGTGCTGCTGACAAGCACTGAGGATGGGCCAGTGTTGCAGAAAGGGCAGGAGAAAAGTATTCGCTTGACTTTCAGAGTTTCTCCGGAAAAACAAGCCAACGAGCCCAAAGCACTCGGACTCCCAATAAGGGTGCAAACTCCAGCTTCGCTGCAGGAGGTCTGTGGCGTGGTCTCAGTCCTACACAAAGGAGCTGTATCAATTAGAAGCTGTGTGTTAGGTGAGGGTAGAACGCCTGTCACCAAGGAACAAGAGCCTTGTTCTCTTTGCAGGAGTAGTTCCTGGGGAGTGACTTCACCCCTGGGGTGTAGGGGTCCATTGAGGAAGTCAATTCTCCCCCTACCGGCAGAGATCATGCAGCCTCCCGGTCACATCACCTAGAACTCGAAGTAACCTTCCTGGCCTCCGCTCTGCCGCAGAGGGAGTCGACTTCCAATTTAACAAATAATTAAATCCACAAAAGTGCCAGTTTGCCGAAGAGGGCAAGACTTGACCTGTCCCCTGCGGCTTCTCCAACTACATCTGTTGCCCTAAAGGGGAGGGTGGGGAATCCCAAAGCATGGACAGACACTCGGTTCCACGTCCTGCAGTGCCACCCCCCAGGCTAGGACACTTCCCAGGCTGAAGCTTCTGACCCCCACCCATCGCAACCCACAAGGCCACTGACATTCAGAAGTGGCAGTTACAATCCCTGCCCTGCAGATATATAACTTCAACCTTTTGAAGGCTGACTTTCCATATATGGACTTTATCCACATTTTAATGAGGCTTTAAAATCTCCAAGATTAAGCTGGTATTTTATGTAGAACTGCCTGCTTTTTATGATATCCTGACACGTTGTACAACATTTGACGACTATATTGATCCTTATAAATTCAGTATCTATGTATATTCATGAAAAGTACCTTTTCTCCCCATTCGGGCCACAAGATGATCCAGACACACATTTCCCTGAGTGGAGACAATAAAACTGCTATTGTCATGGTTTGGAGCGTACACAATGTCTCAGTGTTTTCAAATTAAACCCCTTTTACCATCTGCCTGAAAACTCCTCAGCGAGGAAATAACAGTGCCCTTCCAGGTATCTGATGGCGTAAGTGCCCCTGTTTCTCCTTCAGGTGAGTCTGTTATAAATCCTGAGGGGCCCAGCGAGGACTTCTACCCGCCTGGGACATTACACATCTTCATGCCCTCATGTTTGCCCAGCCACAGAGACCAACCTCCCCATGTTTCTTATGCCATTTCATGCTTTTAATCTGAAACAAATGATTGCACGGGGGAGAAAAAGCATTATCACCTTGGCAAAGCATCAAGAGTATTAAAAAAAAAAGAAGAAGGAGAAGAAGAAGAAGAAAGGAACTATGGGCAAATTCATCTTCGGCTCCTACAATCAATCTCTCACCTAAAGAAATACACAATAACTAGGCGGGAAAGGGCCAAGATTTATGACTTAGAAACATCTACACTGACCAGCATATACCTAGTCTTCTTGTCTCCCTCCCTACCTGAATGGCTCTCTCTAACAGTTACAATGATAAACTGTCTCTCCCTACTGTTTTACAAGTACATTAGCTTTATTTAATGAGATCTCAGAGTAATTTAACAGATGTATATAGGACATAAGACTAGGAAAACTCCTGCTACTTGGATACTTTTGCCAAGGTATTCTAGGACAGCTAATCTGAGGCGTAGCTTTCGATTCTTTGCAAAAGTATTATTCAAATTTTCCGAAGGCTTTTTTAAATGATTTTAATAGAAATATTATATTATAATCAACGAGGAGAGAGCCACTTTCACATTTGCTTGCATTCAGCCTATCAAAAGCCAGGATAAATGGGCTTTCTGAAGTCACGGGGACTCACTTTCATATTAAATTGTCAGGAAGAATGTCACTGTCAGAAATGAATAAATTTGTAAAAAGTCTCCCATTCACCCACCTCCTAGAAGGAGGAAGAAGATACCGGGATACAAGGGCAGGGAAAGGAGGGAGAGGAAGACTTTTTGAGACAGAGGTAAGGCTCCTCTTTCTCCGCCAAAGTCACACTCTCCCCGGGGGGTGGGTGTCCTTGCCACCCTCAGAGCCTGGTGTGTTTGTCAGGACCTCCACTGCCTGGACAGCTTCTTTTTCCTTCCCTTACATGCCTTACCACTCAGTTCTCTGGTAGCTGTAATGAAGAAATGACAATGGTACTTACTTTAAAAAATGCTTTAATAAACTGCCAATCCATAAGTGAGAAGAGGAAATCACAGAAAATTACCTGGTCATGCTTAAAATAAAATTAAACGTGGAGGCGGCCTTTTTTCTCCTCCTTTCTCCATAAGCCCAAGGACGGGGCTCTGACACACCATGTTTCAGTTTTCTAACCAAACCCTCCTGAGACAAAATCCATACTTGCCTGGCACCACATACTTGTCTGTGATACAATTTACTCAGTTTCAAAGTGGAATATTATCCTAGGTTTGGTAAATGATTGCAACAAAATCCATTGGAAGAAAAACAAAACAGAACAACCAAAAAAGCAACTCAAAATTTCACCCAGCAGTTCTGTTTGTGACTTTTTCTGAAAAACGAACAAAAAATTGGTCTTACTCAAGGACTGGTCGCTTTTTGTTGAAACGTTTATTTCTTTTTCAAATCCTTTTAAATTATTTGTAACAGGCTCCAATTGATATTTACAGTTCTGCAAAGTCATCTGTGTGCCTCCCCTTGGAGGCTGGAACAGTCCCTCATGGATGGAATCCCTCATAAAGTGCTTTTATACGGGGTCACCTCTGAAAGCACAACACGTGACAGCAGGTATGTGTGGATTAAAGCCTGTGCAGCTTGTGTGTCAGCTCAAGGTAAACATACTTCATGGCCTTCCACAAAAATATAGAATATGTTATATGGTGCTAATGGCTCCTTATGCAGAACTTAGGAAACCCAATGCAGTCTCTTTAAAATATAACATTAACAGTGAGCATAAAAACTCAGTCAAATGAAAGGTTATGGAATTAGTGGTGACCACATGAAATTGCAACAAGAAATCACAAGGCACCAGCTCACTTTGTGGGTGAGGGGCTAGGAAAGGAGGGGAAGAGGGAGAGATGGGAGGGGACAAGTGAAGGGGCAGGGCACACCCATCGGGGCAAGAATAAATCTGTTGCATGAAATTTCATTTCTTGAGAGCTATACATCAAGTTGTATTTGTTTAATGAGGTTGGCACTGGAAAGATGTATAGAACATGTCAGACACCCGGTCCCAATGCGTAGTGGGGAGAAGATAACATCTCCGACTCTGACCACTCACTTAGTCTTCCAGCCGGCTTCTCTATCTGGTGGTTCTTTAGGGAATAATAAATGAGAGGGCAGAAAGGAACAAGGAGCTAAATAATGAAAAACACACACACAAAAGAAAAATCATAACATTGGAGAGCAAAAGAGAGCCAGCTTTACCGACCTCACAACTGCATAATCAAGAGAAAGTTATCACTGAAGAAACTTTTTCTAAGCTGTCCGATCTTAAATAACAAGGAGTCCTGTGAAATTTACAGCACTTTTAAGATATGCAAATTGAATGCAAGGTATAGACATAAGGGTAATTAATTGTAAATCTAAGAATAATGTTTCTTTGTCAGGCTGTCTCCATGTTGTGGAATACATTCTAATGTGCCTTAACTTGGAATATTTTTTAAAGGCTGGTCTAATTAGAAGATGTTCAGAATTTCAAAACACTAGTTATTCTTATCATTTAATTTAGCCGTTCTAACATTTAATAACAGAATTTACTGATTGCATGAAAATATTTTAATCTTTCAAGGTTAAAGCATCTGTTTCCAAGTCCAGATAGTCAGGATCCGTGTGAAGAGAGAAAGTTACCGGGAGACCCGCCTTGAGCAGGTCCTGACCATGTGTTCGGTGTGGAGGTATCCGAGGGGTCCACCAGTTACTGCGTTCCCTCTCTTCATCATTTGCATGTGCTTCTGGCTCTTGTGCTGATTTCCTTATGATGTTGGGAACAATGTAACTGATTTGCCTGCTTCATGTTTAGCTCTCTCCTTCTACCTGCTGATGAAAACCTCTCACATCTTATTAATGAAAGTGGTGGGCAGAGTCTGTGTATAATGGAACCTCAGAAACTCCGAAGTGCAAAGACAGGGAGAGGAGTTTTCAGATCAAGGGAATCTGACACTGGGCTCTCACCCAGAAAGCTCTTCATCAAGATGCACTTGGAGAGAAGTGGGAAGGAAAGGTGGGTGAGGGGCTTTAGCAAAGCAAAGGAGGAGTGAGGGTCGGAGGGAAAGCATCTCGGTCCTCTGTCCACCCACAAGCATCCAGCTCAGACAAGTGACCACTGAAGGGATAAGACATTGGTTGCCTCTTCCTTTGAGGATGAAAACAAATGAAGTCTCTGGAATTCTATCTCCCGTTCCTCAGAAAAGTTTTGACTAAGAGTGGGCATGCAACTGCGGAAGGTCTGGGTAGGGGGAATGCAGGTGCAAGACTGGCCCAAGGACAGTGCTGGAGAAATAAGCCCCTCTCCGGGGCTACAGACATAAATGCATGGACCCAGCACAGCATTCTTTTTCTGAGCACTCGGCACTTGGCTGGGTGCATCTCTTGCTGCTATGGCAATGCCACGACAAACTCTTGAGTGTCCCAGGACACACAACACCAGCTCTGGGCTGAGGACTCCTCAACTGAAACCCCCAGCCCAGATCTTCTTGGTGTATACAGCTTGAAGCTTCAGTGATGTCTACTCTTGATGACCAGTGGGCATTTCTAACCCACTGGGTTCCAAATGGAGCTCTTCTGTCTGCAACGCTCTGCTCCCACCCTACAGAACTCTCAGGTTTTGGGTCTGAGAGTTGAGATGTTACTTTCTCTGATCATTCTGTTTCATGCAGTGCTCCTCCCTCCTTTCTCTGTATCATATTCCTTTACTTGCTTAAGAGAGACATACACAACTTATGTTCATTTCAATTAGTTGTTTATTTTATGTCCTCTGTGTGAGCCACTAAGAGAAGCTGGGAGGTGGGGGAACAGAGGCGCTCTCTGCCATGCCCACTGCTCAGCCTGTGGCCTCTGGCCTTTCATTTGTCAAGAGTGGATTCTCAGTGGATAACTGGTCAACAAAATGACTTAGGTACCAGCTCAGAAAGCGATGTGTTCTGTGCCTCTTCCTGGGGGCCGCACAACAGTCCTGTAACCAATCCCACGTTGCCATGTGCAGAAAGAGCATCCCAGCATATTGTGCTCACCTCTGGGCACCTTGCAGAGAAACGAGCTGGACCAGAGAAGAACTGTGACAAGAACGAGGACTCTGGAAAGTGAGTCTTCCAGGCTTGGTTTAAGGTACTAAGAATGTTGAGCTTGGAAGGAAAAGATGACTGAATGGAATTATGACAATTATTTGCAAGATAGGATGGAGGGAGAGGGATTTAAATTGTTCTGTAGAGATGCAGAGAGCACACTTAGGGCATGGAAGTGGGGAGGCAGGGCAGATGGTAGAAAGAGTGGGACCCCAGAGCAAAATAGCCGTGGCCTCAATCCCAGCCCCACCACTTGCTACTTTGTGGGATCCTGGGCAAATACTCCATTTTGCTGTGACTCAGCTCAATCCCTGTTGAAAGGATTTAGTGAAATGTTTGTAATGCACCTAGCTGCTGAATGTTAAAGAGAGAGGTTTATGAAAGCTAGCACCCCCAAGCCTTATATTTGAGGGAAGTGGTGAGGTTCCATTGAGATTAATGGCGGAATATCTTGACTGTTAACTTTTCACCAGCTCACACTGTAACTCTAGTCTCTTGTAAAGTTGAACCATTCCCTGCCCAGCTTTCTTGAAATCTGTGATTCACCAGGAGGCTGTCTTCCCTGCCCTGAAGGATCATCAGCCTGCCGCTGCTGACCTTGGTCACTTTTAGTCCACTCAGCCCTGGGGCCCTATCAGAATAAGTGGATGTCACCCCAGACATTCATGCTAGTTACTAAAGTTCTCAATATTTATGCTGTGGGAACAGCTCTCAAAGTTTCCCTCCCCAAAAACACCATTAAGAAAACAGAAAGGCAAGCCAAAGCCTCAGGGAAAGTATGCGTGGCACATATATGTGACAAAGGACTTGGTTGCAGAATATGTAAAGAATGCCTACAAATCAATAATAAAAAAACAAACAACCCAAGGTACACAGTGGGCAAAAAAAAACTTGAATGGATACTTCACACACACACACACACACACACACACACACACACACACACAAAACAGGAGGAAATGATAGGTGCATGAAAAAGATGCTCTACAGTGAAATGCAAATTAAAACCACAATGAGATAGCATCTCATACCTAGCATCGTGCCAAAAATTGAAAATTGACAACCCCAAATGCAGACAAGGATGTGGAGCAACTAGAGGTCTTACGTATTGCTGAGGGGAATGAAAAATGGAACACTTTGGAAAACAGCTATAAAGCTAATCTAACACTTACAATTTGACCCAGGAAATTCCACTCCTAGCTATTTATTTTTAAAAATTGTTTACAGGGCTTCCCTGGTGGCGCAGTGGTTGAGAGTCTGCCTGCCGATGCAGGGGACACGGGTTCATGCCCCGGTCTGGGAAGATCCCACATGCCATGGAGCGGCTGGGCCCATGAGCCATGCCCACTGAGCCTGCGCGTCCGGAGCCTGTGCTCCGCAATGGGAGAGGCCACAACAGTGAGAGGCCCGCGTACCGCAAAAAAAAAAAAAAAAAAAATTATTTACAAAAAAGACTTGCCCAAATGTTCATGGCGGCATTATTCCCATCACGTTGTTCCCCCATGTTGCTGATATATGCAACAACATGGGAGAATCTCAAAAATATTTGTATGATTTTTTTTTATAGGAGGTCCTATTGCCAACAAAGGAAGCTATGGTGACAGAAATCGTGTCACTTGTTGCCTTGGACTGACTTACAGTGGAGGCTGACTTACAGCAGGGTTGGTGAGAACTTCCCGTGGAACAGAAATGGTCTAAATCTGGAAAGGGGGTTGGCTACATGAATATGTACACTGCTCAAAACTTGTCAAATTGTCCACCTGAAATCTGTGCATTTTATTTTATGTAAATTTATTTTTAAAAAGTTGATTTTAAAAAAGAAAAAACAATAATGACAAAATTTCCCTCATCACTTTAGATTATGCTCAGCTGGAAAGGGTTGGGCCCAAGGTGTTGAGGGCTCAATGACATATCTCTTTAAGACCAAGCATGTGGTCCTTTCTCACTGGGTGCACCCAGGCCATCAAACAGTCAGGTTTATGTCCGTCTGTTACTCAGGCCCCAAGAAAACCAGTTAATGCAGATAGAGAGGAGAGAGGGGAGGACTCTGCTCTGACCACAAGGTACGGCGCCTCCCTCAGTGCTGATTCCTCCCCTTCCGATGCCTGTGGGGAGGGGGAGGGTATGGCACCTGTGACCCTGCCACTTCATTCAGGGAGCCTGGATATCTCAGTGCATCCCTGAAATGTGCCTTCAAAATGAAGCAGCTCGTTCATTCCCTACCACAAAGGGTGCTTTAGCAGAGTTGCCAGGAGAAAGAAGCATAGCACCCCCTCTGTTTGGGACCCTGACATGTTCCTACAGGGCAGCAGCAGGGCCCACAGAGGCTAAGAGCACTGGCTCGGAGGTCAAACAGGCCTGACTGCAAGTCCTGGCTCCTCTCCCTTATTGGCTGTGTGACCTTGAGCAAGTTCCTTAACCCCTCTGTGCCTCAGTTATCTCAGCTCCATCATGAGTACAGTCAAAGGGCCTGCCTCTCAAGGTTGTTGTTAGAAGTAAATGAGACAGTAGAGGTAAAGGCCTTAGAACTAACTTGGTAAGTGTCTGGTACAACTCATAAAAATTAGCTATTATTATTCTATGAAAACGAGGATAAAACAGTCAGAGATTCAGACAGAGATGGAGGGAAAGGAGGAGTAAGAGATAGGGGGAAATTGAATTAGAGAAAAAGATCAAGGTGAGAGTGAAATGAAGGTATGAGAGAAAGGGTGGAAACAGAAGAATGAACCCAAATTACACTTTTCTGCCTACAGCTTGGCCAAGCGTTCCCACAATCTGCTGAGCATAATATGAACTTGGTTATTTAAAGGGCTCTGGGATAATACACTGGGAAGACAGGTCTGCACTGTAACTCACACAATTTATCACACAGGGAAGAGCCACTAATCTTTTTAGGAAACAAGGTATTCACAGTTATTTAAGGCTAATATTTATGCATCACCACACATTGTGAACACAGCCCAATCTCCATCCACACGGCCAAGATCTGGGAAGGTCTTTAGCGGCAACGTTCCATATTTTAAGCCCGTTATAGAAGTCTCACCCTGTAGTCTGAACTGGTTCTGTTATTAACTGCATCCACACACCAGATCTATTCATGCACACCACTAATTAAAAGAGCAGACTTTCCTGAGGTGGGTGAATGCTGAGCCGCATTGAGCGGATACAGTCTTAAGTGAATTTCTTACAGGCCAAAGCCACAGTGTTGCTCTGCTAAGCGTAATCAATTAGTCAAACTCAGAACCTTCAGAACATGCATAAATATAGTCCTGGCACAGTCCAGCTGGTCCAGTAGAAAAATCTACACTTTACAAGGTGCTGAGGACAGAAGCGTGGGTACAGCAGTGTGGACGACCCCCCAACAATAACTCGAAAATCCCTGGCCCTACCCATCCCATTAAGGACCTGATCTCATCCACAATTGGCCAGAATGTCAGGTATAAACTGTCAGTACATTTTTCTGTGTGGTCACCTTCCAGCCACTGCCCAGGCTGCCTCCATGTCCCCTTAGAAGGCCCTTTCCTTGTCTCTCTCCCTCTTCGTTTTTCTTCCCCTCTCCACTGAGGGACTCAGCTGTGTTTCCTCTCTGGAAACCAGGACTTCTAAACCTGCAGAACCCAGAGCTGCACAGACAGGAAGCACAAATTCCCTAAGGGGGCTCATGGGAGTGATGGTAGCTGGACACCCATGTTACCACCTTGGTTCCTAGGTACATGGATTTTTTATCTGTGGAGTAAATATAATCGTATATGAGGACAAAACATCCAATAAACATCTTTAAGTCAAAATGTATTTCTCATCCTGGAGGGTGGTTGGAGCCCCATCCTCATAAGTTATCACCTCTGAACTGGTGCCTTAGCTGTGCCTTTTATAAGCTATTCCAACACTCTATTAGGCTAGCAATTTCTGGATGGGACAGCACATGGCATGACCAGTGGATACCATCAGCATGAACCTAATCCCACACTTTCTTTGCTGTATGGTGTGTCCTCTGGTAGTGACCAGCATTGCCTGAAGCTCTGCCTTTTGGGAAGCTGTTCCCTCATCACTGTCTTTCAAGGTCAACCATCCCTGAGAGGCACCGTAGTGTGGCTGCCATCAGTTTTCAGCCTGCACCCCCTTGCAGAGCCAACCTGTCCATGAGCCAATCTCAGGTTCTTTATCCTCCATCAGCTGGTCACAGGGGATCCCTATACAGCCAGAGGAGCAAAATGAGGGAGAGGTACTGATACAACAGTGGAGGATGCAGTGTAGGTCTGGACTGCCTTCTCATGCTAATTACTTGTGTCCTCTGGTCCTGTTTGGACTGATCCCAGTGTACCATTTCCACTTTGTGATGGTTTCTTTCTGGGTGTGACTAGCTTTATGAGCTTGTGAGTCTAACAGATGAGCTCACAAGGGGCAGCTCTGGCCACATGGCTGTCTGGTGCCCCGTGGTCAGGTGCTTCCTCTTTAACTGTGCGCATAGCACAATCAGGAGTAGTTTTTCAAATGGAATATAATTCTCCTGGGCAGATGGCATGACCTTGACCCAGAACACTAGGGGGCACTTGTGATTCTTTCACTGGAGCTTTTCATAAACTCCACATGGCATGGTTTGGAGCACTCTAATACCACTGGGTCTACTAGGTTTTATAGCCCAAGGGGCAGGGCTGCTTGCAGTGGAGCCAGGACCTGCAGTAGAGTCCTTCCTTGTTCTAGGTTCCATTTAAATCTGACAGCCTTTCGTGCCACCTGGTATATGGGTCAGAGCAGTATTCCCATGTGCAGGCTTTTCTGCCTACTGAACCCCAAAAGCCTACCAGACATTGTGCTTCGTTTTTCATCATGGGAGATGCAAGATGTGATCATTTCTCCCTTACTTTGGATAGACTGTTGCGACATTACCCTGACCATGGAACCCCTGAAATTTTTACTGATGTGGCCGTCTCCCAAATCTTCACAGGGTCTATCTCCCAACCTCTGGACACATATGTCTTAGCAAGGCCACAAACATGCTAGGTACACCTTGCTCATTTGGGCCAATTAGCTTGTTCTCGGTATGATGAATCAATGCGATATTGTGCTGTGATATGCTGCCCCACATGGAGCACACTACTTTGGACCATATTATAACACAGGGTAGGAAAGTCAACATCTTCCTGCGGTAAAACTATAAATTATACTGTTGTCTGTTCCATGTGAATGCAAACGATTTCTGATCATGTCCAATAGGGATTAGAAAAAAGAACAAATTTGCCACATCAATGCTTCCCACCATGAACTTGAGGCCATGGTAACCTGCATCATAGAAAAAAGACTGCATCTGGCATGGCCACTGTGGTCAGGGTCACTACATGGTTGACTTTGTGGTTGTCACTGACATTTTTCAAGATCCATCTGGTTTTAACAGGGACTACGCTGGTGAACTGGATAGGGATAGGATGCAAACTACCACTCTTGCAACATTCTTTAGATTTCTAAGAGTGGAACTAATTTTAACTATATTCTTCTCCCCAGAATGATGCTGTTTTCCCCACTATAATAGCTCGTAGTCTGTAGCCCTAGGGCCCACCATAGGAGTTGTGCCAGATACCAAGTCCGTCTATTCTGATTATACATTCATGTACCAGGTGAATAACCCCTAGGTGTGTGGCCTATGACCACGACTCCATTTATTACCTAGTCCCATTGTACCCACATGCATCTAGAAGGGCCATGATAACACCCCAAACAGGATGTAATCTCAGACCCTGAGCCAAATATTCCTTGAAATGTTTGACTATTTCCCTTTTCCCAGGACTTAGTTACCCGAGTATATGACTACTCTTCTCTTTGGGAAAGGACTGGGGACTCATAACCATGTACATTTACCATAGGGCTACAGGGTCTTTCCTCCTGGGTGTATTGTCTTCTCTCTTTTTTAAAAAATTTATTTTATTGAAGCACAGTTGATTTACAATGTTGTGTTAGTTTCTGGTGGACAGCAATGTATTGTCTTCTCTTCAGTCCAAGGGTACCAGGTTCAAAAAATCGCTCAGGTCCAAAAACCAGGCATGGTATTCTGTCATTTTGTTGGGGTAATTTCTTCCAGCCTCTTGATCAATCATTCTTGATTTCTTTTGAAATCAAGAAAAACTGAGTAGCACTGCTGAGTAGTACCCATGCTGGCTGCTCCGAGGGACCACTTTGTACTATTAACCATCTCCGTATCTCTCTGTGGGGCAGGCCAACCCGGCTGTCCCACCATCATGGGTACTCATCAACATAATCACACCTACCTGACTTCTGGTGGTTAAACAGGGCCACCTGGCCTCTGTTGTTCTGAGGGGTCCTACATCCCCATTGCCGTTATGAACCTAGACCTCTAACAGCTCTCCTAAAGTCAGCCCTGGCCAGCAGAGACATGCCACCACCAAACTCTTTAGGGATGCTGGTGCCCTTCCCACCAGCACCTTCCTGGTGGCTTTGAAAACCTGAGCGCCTTCTGGGTCTTTCCCTGGAAGATAATACCCTGGAGGGTTTATCAGTTTTTCATGGTTCACGCATTTAATTCTCTGAATTTTTTAATCCTTTCTATCACAGTTTTCCATGAAAATTCTGGCCTTTCAACCTCATTTACTCCTGGGGTCTTTGTCAAGGAGAGGCATTTTGGCATGCCTGAGTGGTCCAATATAGAAAGAACTCTCCCTTATGAAACCTACTAATCTGGCCCCATAAATCCCCCTCAGAATCCAAGCCATGTCACGCTCCTCCAACCCCTGTGGTGCCTGCTGCCTAGGCTATGGGTATATAGTCCCTTTCCTTCCTTTATCAAGCCAAGCACATCCCAGCTGGGTTACTTATGCCAGCGTTCACAGGAGTGAGTAGCCAGGACCAGAGCAGAACCCAGCTCACCTGCATCTCCTGCTCTCTCTACTACATCATTGTTGCCCCAATGCCTGTGCCCTGACTCACTGATTCTAAGCCTTTGGCATGCCTCTGCTGGTTCGGAAGGCATCTATGGTAATAATATTCACATTTAAAGCACTGGTTAATTCTTCAACATTCTGTCTTCCACATAAGTATGAAAGGTGCTCCTGGGTACCTCGGAGGACATAGCTGAACCCATTCAAGGAGTTCTCAGACCATAGTTCAGAATATTGTTTTTCAAAGGTTATTCTTCTTCCACCTGCATTTCCAATCGAGCCATCCTTACTTTGAGGGAGATGCCCTTGTCTCCAAAGTATCACTCAAGTACTTAGGCAGGAGGAAAGAAGTATTGTGTTGAGTAAAGAAATGTGGTAGGAAATGTGTTCACGTATAAACTGAACAAAAGTCATAGAAATAAGAATGTGCCAATAGTTCCTTCACTCCACAAACCTTTATTGAGCACCTACTCTATGCAGGCACCGCGCTAGGCTCTGTAGGGGAGC
Source organism: Monodon monoceros (assembly GCF_005190385.1). NCBI lineage: Eukaryota > Metazoa > Chordata > Mammalia > Artiodactyla > Monodontidae > Monodon > Monodon monoceros. The sequence continues at coordinate 39,797,034 of NW_021703766.1, forward strand.
AGTAGCACCGTGTGATAGGGTGGGGAAAGCATGGTTGCTAGGTCATATTCCTGAGTCTGAATCCTGGCAACAATCAGCCTGACGGCATTTCACAATGTCTGAGCCTCGATGAATTCCTCTGTACAATGGAGATGAACAAGCTGAAGGGGCTGTTGTGAGAAGCCATTAGAACACAGCTATCCAGAAACTTTCCAAGTTGTAAAACGCTTTCTGTAGGCTAATGCTGGCCACTGAAAGAAAGCCTAGGCTGTGGTTCCAAATAAATATCTAGAGGGGAAAGTAAGACATTGAATAATTAAGGAAAATGCAGGTAAAAAAATGAGCGAGGACCAAAAAAAGGACAAATAGAATTCTACCTTTGCCAGGAACAAAGGGGGAAGGCTTTATGGCCAAGGAGCCATGAGGGATGATCAGTATTTCTATATTCTAGGAATAGGATATGGGGGGGAGGGGCAGGGGCTAAGTTGGGGCTGGTTCATGGACACCATAAAGTTTTGATGTTAGATTGTAGAACAGTCTTTCCCAAACTTCTGTCATTTATATGCCTTCTCATTATCTTTGACAAAACCATGTACTCCCTATAATGTTACCAAGTCAACAGTTTCCTTCAAATTTTTACATCTTACTCACTTTTACTTATAACGTTATCTTTTCGAATTATAGTTTTCTCCAGATATATGCCCAGGAGTGGGATTGCAGGATTATACGTCAGCTCTATTCTTAGGTTTTTGAGGAACCTCCATACTGTTTTCCACAGTGGCTGCACCAATTTACATTCCTACCAACGGTGTAGGAGGGCTCCCTTTTCTCCACACTCTCTCCAGCATTTGACTTTTTAATGATGGCCATTCTGACTACTGTGAGGTGGTACCTCATTGTAGTTTTGATTTGAATTTCTCTAATAATTAGTGATGTTGAGCATCTTTTTATGTGCCTGTTGGCCGTCCATATGTCTTCTTTGAAGAAATATCTATTTAGGTCTTCTCCCCATTTTTCAGTTGGGTTGTTTGGTTTTTTGTTATTGAGTTGTATGAACTGTTTATATATTTTGGAAATTAAGCCCTTGTCAGTCACATCATTTGCAAATATTTTCTCCCAGTCGGTAGGTTGACTTTTCTTTTTGTTTATGGTTTCCTTTACTGTGCAAAAGCTTCTAAGTTTGATTAGGTCCCATTTGTTTACTTTTGCTTTTATTTCTATTGCCTTGGGAGACTGACCTAAGAAAACACTGGTACGATTTACGTCAGAGAATGTTTTGCCTAACTCATAGCCTTATCATAAGCAATAATGTGTGCCAATGCACAAGTTGACTCTGTTAGGTAATTACGTTTCTAATACATGTGAAGATTTATTTATGACTATAAAACTGTTCATTTGTGTCCCACCTAAAAATCTGCGGTGTATGACCATGGTAAATGGGCCCACTGGGAAAGGGGACTCACTGTGAAGGGTTTTGTGGAGAAGGATGGTATAGTTAGAATGGCCTCTACAATACAGCTAGGAAGCTATTTCAATTGTTTATGTGTCCCCCTAACCTGGGGACAGAGGAGTGGGAATGGCAGGGAATGGCAGGGACTCAAGGATCAATATGGTTGGAGAATGGATACCAGAGTCAGGTGCCCTGTAGGCTATGTGTGACCAGGGAGGAGAAGGAGCCCAAGAGCAGACCAGAGTGTTAAAACCCAGACGCTGAAAACCCTAGAAACTCAGAAAACTCCCTCCATTTTCATGGATTAACTGAAAAGCTGAATTTAACATAAATTAACTCAACTTGAAATTAATGTAAATTCTGGGCCACTTCTTTGGGGAAACAGGAATTAATGAATAGGGTAATTTACATATAAAGGTTCAAAAATATCTGAGGGAAATTGGCTTTTGAGACACCATGTGTTTTCACTCACTCATTTAAGGGCTTTGCCCCATCAGGAAACCATTTGTGAAATGCATTCAGATATCGCAGATAAATGGTCTTTGAACGGGACAAACAAGCTACAAAAAAGGAGGTCCAACCAGCCAAGAATATATTAGTAAATACTAAGACTTACCAAGAAAAATAACGGCAAACAAAACAACGTGTTACTGTTGTTGATACCGACTAGGGTTCTTGGCCTTCCCCAACCAACAGAAATTGATAAGAGGCCAGACAAGAAATTCAGGCAGGGCCTTATCGGGGCCCCGGCTGCAGCAGGGGGGAGTGAAAACAAGTAACAGTATCCCTTGCTCACACACCCCCTGAGGGTGGTGAGCTTGTTCCTTATATGGGGTGAGGGTAGGGGTGTATCCAGCAGTCGGGCCAGAGGAGGGGCTTAGGTGGTTTGCCTCCCCCCCTTTTGGTGGTGGTGAGGGCATGCGTAGTACCCTGCTTTTGCTCCCGGCTCTTCGTAAACGGCAGTTGGGTTTTATTTGTCTTTTTGTATCTTGTTGTCCATAATTTGCCCCAACTGCACTGTGCACGCAGTTATTTTTAGTTCCTTATAGTTTCTTTGTATTTTGTTGCTCAGGGAGACGTTTGTCCAGGTGCAAGCACTGCAGCAAAGGGTCCCAGGTCACAGGTCCCAGCCTGTCTCATTGTCAACTATCAAATGAGAGAGTTTTACTTCATCATTAATTTATTTCATCATTAGGGTCTTCATCAGATATCCCAGCCCTCTCTCCCTCTAGGACACATGAAGATCTGCATTTCTTGGCTCCATGTGGGTGGGGCCGTGCAACTGGTTTGAGCCAATAAGCTATAAGCAGAGGAGACATTGGTTGCTTGTGAGCCAGCTCACTGAGTGGGAGATGCCCAGAGCTCTCTCTCCATCTGTATCGGTGACCAAGCCACATTCCAGACGGTGACTGCTCAGTCGTCCCAGAGTGAGGGCACCTGGAGCACAGCCCAGCTGACACAGGGTGGACATGAGCATGAACAAGAAGTAAACTTGGGTGTCACAAATCATTAAGGACTGGGGTTGCTAATAAGCCTACCAACAGATTCAGTGATCATGCTCAGTGCTGGCAAGGGGGAGATACAACAGAAACAGAATGTAAATTCCTCTAACTCATTTAAAAAATAGTTACCCCCTTTGACTCAATCATTCCACATATGGGAGTATATCCAAGAATAAAAGGAAAAGCATAATATGGGGAAAAGCTTTATAGTCAAAGTACAGACTAATGGCCAAAAGCATTGCTTTTGTCAAACTGACATCCATTTCAATTCTGGCATTACCCCTTGCCAGCTGTGTAACCTTGGGTGATTTATTTAACTGTCTAAACCTTTGTTTCTTGATCTGTATGATGGGGGAGTTAATATCTCCTTACCTCACAGGGCTACTCAAGAGTAAATTATATACCGTATGTAAAAACTTTAACAAGAAACCAAGTATACAGTAAGTAACACACATCTGCAGAGCCACACAAACACACACACACAAATGTTACTTGGTTCATTACACTAGGGAAAAATTGGATACAACCAAATGAGCAACAAAAAAGGAACAATGAAAGATAGTAAGCCCACAAAATGGATATGATACAATCATGAGAAAATGTTTATGTGATAACATTAATTCTAAAAGAATTGATTACACAAATATAATCACAATTATGTATAAATAACGAACAGAAAAAAATCATGAAAGGAAATATATCAAGATCATAATGAGTGTGTTTGGGAAGTGAGATTGGTGGGTTTTTTCCCCTTTTTTGTTTTCCAAATTTCCTTAATTAAGGCACATACTTGGACCCGAAAAGCAGACTCCTCTAGTCTTGAACCCCAGCCCCCAACTCATTAGCTGTGTGACACTGGACTAGTTATGTAACCTCTCTGGACAGGGTTCCTTACATGTAAAATGGAAACATGTGCTTATCTCATGGTGCTGTTCAAAGTAAGAAATTAAAAGATCCTTTAAAGTTATAAGTATAATGCCTGGAACATAATAAACAGCCAATAAATATTATCTATTTTTATTGAAATTATCATTGGATATTCCTTTTATAATGTTGGAAGGAAAGATATTTTAAAATCTAAGATAAAGCCTTTCATAGCAGATTGCCTGTGACCTATATAGTATCCCTTCACTTGGGAAGTTCTTGGTCCAGGGCAGACGTAAGGCAATGGACAAGCAGGTCAGGGGCACAGCATAAAGTACAAAGAGATCACCTCCCAGGTTAAGAAAAAAGAGATGGCCCAAATGCTGTCCCAAGAAAGGCACTTGGCTTGGAACGGCCATCTCCCCAAGGTCAGGGCCAGCATGTCAGAAGCATGCAGAGCCCTCTCCCTGACAGCTGCCCCTGAAGCAGCTGGCTTACCCCCATGATGGATGGGAATTACAGCCATTTTCAAGAGACTAACAGAAGGCAGGCCTTGTCCTGAGCTATAACAACAGTAGTAAAGTTCTAAGGAGACCAAAGGGTGCCCACAACCACACACTTCCCCCAGCCGTGGCTGCAGTAATTATGACAGTGACAGCTGGGCAGCCCAGGGACATGACTAGAATAGGCCAAGGCATGGGCATATGGTGCTGCTGGTGGGCAAGGCCAGCCCTCCCCTCCCTCCCCGGCTGCCCAAGTTCAGCCCGCATCCTCAGGCCTGACTGTCAAGAGGCCTTGAAAGAGACCACCAGGGCACCGAGGGTGCAGGCACGGGGGTGGGGTTGGGGGTGCTGGAGGGGTTGGACCCACCATGGCTTCACGGTGCCCGGGGCCAGACACACAATTGCGAGCTCAGTCTGAAATGGCAGTGACATGCTGCAGAACTCACTCCTGCCAAGTGTGTTCTGACTCCCGGGCCCTCCACACTGGGCCATGTTACCAGAACATGCTCTAGTCATCCCTCCAGGGACCTGATCACTAGGTTCCTCCTGTCTGAGAAATGATCCAGGATCATCTGCTCTCATACCGAATTAATCAATCATCTCTCCTCTCCGACGAACATCCCTTGAATGCACATCTATTTGAGGCCATCCCTAGCACACGCTCTCACAAGTCTGTCTCCCCTCTAAGCTTCTTGCAAAGAGAGGCTGAATCTTCCTCATTTTAAGTTCAATCATTTATGCAATTGTTTGTTCAATAAATTGAGTACCTACAATAGGCTGTGAACCATACTAGGTACCAGCCAAGATAGACACAACATCCCGGGACTGAGTGGCCTAAACAAAGACACAACTAGAGAAATAATAAGCAAAACCTTGGGTTTAGATCATGGGTAAAGTGCTATGACACATGGTAGGGAGACCATCAAGTCTTAAGAAAACACAGAAGGCTCCCTGAAGGAAGTGTGAGCAGGTGTTAAAGAAGTTAAAAATTAATTGTCTATGGGGAGAAGAAGACGGTAGAGGAAGAATCAGAGAGCCTGAAAGAATAATGAGGGGCTTTGTAGGACTTTTATCATAGAGGCAAAGGTAAGTCACTTGAAGACTTTAAGACAGAGAACAAAGCCCAGCAGAACTGGAGTCGGGAAGCAGAGGCTGGGTGTGCCCAGGCTCAGAACAAGGTCTGGAGCACAGTGGCTGCTCTGTTTGTTGACCTAAGCTAAGGTAGGTAGGAGCAAACGGGTAGTTGTGCAGGTGGCACCTTCCAGGGTTTTCCTTACCCTGTTACCCGAGATGCACAAGTTCAGTCCCACAGGCAATTATCTTGGGCGTCAACTCTCTGGACAGCTTTCAAAGAGAATCCATTTCCTACAAACATCTCCTTGCACCTTCCTTGCCCCCTGCAGTAGCAACACTCCTTGCAGAGAGGGATTTGTCAGGCTCCATGCCTCCCATCCAGGAGCAGATCACTGGGATGGCAGGGATGGTAGGTCTGCCAGCCATGGAAGGTAGCACAAATGCTGTGAGGACTCCTGCAGATTTACGGAGCTGGACCAGATTCTCCCCAGAGAGTTTTCTAACTCTAGTCTATGGGTCTATATTTAATTCCTGATCTATTGGTCACTCAAGCCCTGTGTTTACACAGCTAAATGCCTCTCTTCCTATTGACACAATGCCAATAAGGAGGGATGAATTGGGCGTCTCCACCTTGAAGCACCTCACGTATCCCAGACTGATTAAGCTTCCTGACTGTCTTTAGCCCCTGGCAGCTGCATGGCTCCAGCCATTCTTCCCAGTGAGCCTCACCTCTGTTAATTAAGGACTGCCATAGTGGGGAGATTACATAGCAAAACCTAAATATTTTCCCCAAATCTCAGCTCCCAAATTCCCAAGAGTCTTCTTCTGAAAATTGAAAGATAATTGTTTATCAGCGGGGTTTCTATCTTTCTGCTTACAAAATTACTACCTGCTCATTATAGAAAATGTTGAAACACACACTCACACAAGAAAATAAAAATCACCCATGACCCCTCCATTCAGACATAAACGCTGATAACTTCTAAATGCATATTCAGGTTTCTTCTGAGTATGTATATATATGCTTTATCTGTAATATCCATTTCACCTAACATACTGGGACTATGTTCATGCTAGTAAATTATTTTCTACAATGTGACTGTTAACCACCACAAAATTTTCTACTGTGTAGATGTCCAGTACTCTAACCAATCATCTGTTGTATCCAATTTTATGATAACTGTTATAATCAATACCGTAATGGACATCCTGGAAATAAGTCCTTGAAATGAGTTTCATTAGATTTCATTAGAATAAACATATGGATGAGAATAACTTGTCAAAAGATATTTTCTTTTCAACACTTTGGTTATATATTGTGAAATCACACTTTAGAAATGCATTATTTTTATTATTTCACCAACAGAATAATCCCTATACCACTATTTGATGTGCCAATTGTCAGTACTATCATTTGAAAGAAACATCATCTACAAATAGATGGAGAGATATACCATGTTCTTTGATTGGAAGAATCAACATTGTGAAAATGACTATACTACCCACAGCAATCTACAGATTCAATGAAATCCCTATCAAACTACCACTGGCATTTTTCACAGAACTAGAACAAAAAATTTCACAATTTGTGTGGAAACACAAAAGACCCTGAATAGCCAAAGCAATCTTGAGAAAGAAAAATGGAGTGGGAGGAATCAGGCTCCCTTACTTCAGACTATACTACAAAGTGACAGTAATCAAGACAGTATGGTACTGGCACAAAAACTGAAATATAGATCAATGGAACAGGATAGAAAGCCCAGAGATAGATCCACGCACATATGGCCACCTTACCTTTGATAAAGGAGGCAAGAATATACAGTGGAGAAAAGACAGCCTCTTCAATAAGTGGTGCTGGGAAAACTGGACAGCTGTATGTAAAAGAATGAAATTAGAACACTCCCTAACACCATACACAAGAATAAACTCAAAATGGATTAAAGACCTAAATGTAAGGCCAGACACTATCAAACTCTTAGAGGAAAACATAGGCAGAACACTCTATGACATAAATCACAGCAAGATTCTTTTTGACCCACCTCCTAGAGAAGTGGAAATAAAAACAAAAATAAACAAATGGGACCTAATGAAACTTCAAAGCTTTTTCACAGCAAAGGAAACCATAAACAAGACGAAAAGACAACCCTCAGAATGGGAGAAAATATTTGCAAATGGAACAACTGACAAAGGATTAATCTCCAAAATTTATAAGCAGCTCATGCAGCTCAATATCAAAAAAACAAACAACCCAATCTAGAATGGGCAGAAGACCTAAATAGACATTTCTCCAAAGAAGATATACAGATTGCCAACAAACACATGAAAGAATGTTCAACATCATTAATCATTAGAGAAATGCAAGTCAAAACTACAATGAGATATCATCTCACACCCGTCAGAATGGCCATCATCAAAAAATCCACAAACAATAAATGCTGGAGAGGGTGTGGAGAAAAGGGAACCCTCTTGCCCTGTTAGTGGGAATGTAAATTGATACAGCCACTATGGAGAACAGTATGGAGGGTCCTTAAAAATAGAACTACCATATGACCCATCAATCCCACTACTGAGCATATACCCGGAGAAAACCATAATTCAAAAAGAGTCATGTACCAAAATGTTCATTGCAGCTCTATTTTTAATAGCCAGGACATGGAAGCAACCTAAGTGTCCATCAACAGATGAATGGGTAAAGGAGATGTGGCACACATATACAATGGAATATTACTCAGCCATAAAAAGAAATAAAGTTGAGTTATTTGTAGTGAGGTGGATGGACCTAGAGACTGTCATACAGAGTGAAGTAAGTCAGAAAGAGAAAAATAAATACTGTATGCTAACACATATATATGGAATCTAAAAAAAATGGTCATGAAGAACCTAGGGGCAAGACGGGAATAAAGGCACAGACCTACTAAAGAATGGACTTTGAGGACACAGGGAGGAGGAAGGATAAGCTGGTACAAAGTGGGAGAGTGGTGTGGACATATATACACTACCAAATGTAAAATAGATAGCTAGTGGGAAGCAGCCGCATAGTACAGGGAGATCAGCTCGGTGCTTTGTGACCACCTCGAGGGGTGAGATAGAGATGCAAGAGGGAAGAGATATGGGGACATATGTATATGTATAACTGATTCACTTTGTTATAAAGCAGAAACGAACACACCATTGTCAAGCAATTATACTCCAATAAAGATGTTTAAAAAGCAAAAAAAAAAAGAAACGTCATCGTCTCCATCATAATCATCTCCACTACCACCATCATTAATATCATCACCATGTTGCAACGAACTAATACTTATCTAGAACTTTCAATGTTCTTGGCACTGAGCTAAATGCACTGCATGTATCATTTCTTTTAATGGTAACTCCTTAATCTAGTGAGGTTGAACTTACATTCATTGGCCACTGTGATCCTTCATTTTAAAATTTCCTGCTAATTTTCTTTGCACATTTTCTCTTATATGTTTGTCATTTAATTATTGATTTGTAAGTACTCATATAATGATGGTACTAAATGCTTTTGTTGCAAAAAAATTTCCTCCAGATTGTGGTCTAATATTTAGTTTTGTTTATGATCATTTTGATATAAAGAATTTTGTCACTTTGTAGTAGTCAAATCTATCAGTCTTTTATTTTATGGACTATGCCTTTATATATACTCTTAGAAAGTACTTGCACACCATTGACATCAAATAAATATTCATGTATTTTCTTAAAATCTTTCTATGGTTTCAGATTTCATATTTAAATATTTTCTCAATCTGAAATTTTTTAGTTCCTGTTGTGCTGCAAAGATCTTTTATCTTTTCACATGGTAAGCAAATTGACCCAATTTGACTTACTGAATTCTTCATCTTTTCCCCAGTGATTTGAAATGTCACCTTTATCTTATATGAAATTCATATTTATATGGGCCTGCTTCTGTTTTTTTGTACTGTTTCATTGATTTATCTGTCTATCCCTACAATTAAACCAGACTTTTGAATATACAGTAGCGCCCCCTTAACCACAGTTTTGCTTTCCGCGGTTTCAGTTACCTGCGGTCAACTGTGGTTTGAAAATATTAAAGAAAAAAATTCCAAAAATGAATAATTCATTAAGTTTTCAATTGCATGTTGTTCCGAGTAACGTGATGAAATCTGTCTTTCTCCATCCTGCCCAGGATGTGAATCATCCCTTTGTCCGGCATATCCCTCCCACCCAACGGTCACTTAGTAGCCAGCTCCATTATCAGATCAACCATGTTGGTATCGAGGTGTTTGTGTTCAAGTAACCCTTATTTTACTTAATAATGGCGCAAGAGTGGTGGTGCTGGCAATTCAGATACTCCAGAGAGAAGCCATAAAGTGCTTCCCTTAAGTGAAAAGGTGGACGTTCTCAACTTAATAAGGAAAGAAAATAATGTTTGCTGAAAAAAGATATGTTTTTCTTTTTTTTTTCTTTCTTATGAAAAACAAGATTCATAAGATCTACGGTGAGAACAAATCTATCATGAAATTGTGAAGGAGGAAAAAGGAATTCATGCTAGTTTTGCTGTCACATCTCAGACTGCAAAAGTTATGGCCACAGTGCATGATAAGTGCTTAGTTAAGATGGAAAAGGCATTTAATTTTTTTAAATAAATTTACTTATTTATTTATCTATTTATTTTTGGTTGCATTGGGTCTTTGTTGCTGTGTGCGGGCTTTCTCCAGTCGCAGCACGCGGGGGCTACTCTTCGTTGCCGTGTGTGAGCTTCTCATGTTCGTGGCTTCTCTTGTTGCAGAGCACGGACTCTAGGCACGCGGGCTTCAGTAGTTGTGGCACACAGGCTCAGTAGTTTGGCTCACAGGCTCTAGAGTGCAGGCTCAGTAGTTGTGGTTCACGGGCTTAGTTGCTCTGTGGCATGTGGGATCTTCCCTGACCAGGGATTGAAACCATGTCCCCTGCATTGGCAGGTGGATTCTTAACCACTGAACCACCAGGGAAACCCAAGGCATTTAAATTTGTACAAGATATTTTGAGAGAGAAAGAGACCACATTCACACAACTCATTACAGTATATTGTTATAATTGTTCTATTTTATTGGTTATTGTTAAGAACCTCTTACTGTGCCTAATCTATAACTTAAACTTTATCCTAGGTATGTACGTATAGGAAAAAACACAGTATATTTACAGTCTGGTACTATCAGTGATTTCAGGCACGCGCTGGGAGTCTTGGGACATATTCTCACGGGTAAGTGGGGGCCACTGTATACAAAGTTACAAGTACATCATTGCATGTTGCTTACTCAAGTCTTTCAAGTCCCTCCTCATCCTTCTATATTTTTCAAAATGTTCTTGGCATTCTGAAGTTCCAGATGAATATCATAATAATTTTATAAAGCACTACCCCCTCCAAAGTTCCACAGGTATTTTGATTTGGATTCCATTAAACTTCTAGGTACTATAGAGATAATTGATAACTTTATATTTCTTTTTAATTTTAATTCAATAGCATGACACAATTTTCCATTTTCAGCCCTTACTCTTTTTTCATCACATTTCTACACATTTCTTGTGAACTTTATCTTAGACATTTATGTTTGGGTTGCTATTGTGAATGGTATTTTTCATTATATCATTGGTATGTAGAAAAACTATAACTTTTTATTTATGTGTTTACTTTGACCAAACTTTATTCTGGATTCACTAAATAGTGTAGTAATTTTTCAGTGTATTCCCTTGGCTTCTCCAGCTACATAATTCTATCACCCATAAATGACAATAACTGTGTCATCTACTTTCAAACAGTCATCCCTCTTATTTTTTATTCTTGTTTTATTCCATTGGCCATAATTTAAAGAACTGTCTTAAATATGGCAGGGATTGTGAGAATTCTCGTTTAAATAGAAATGTCTCTAGTTTTTCATTCTAAAATGTGATTCAGCTGTTATTTTGGAAGTGAAAGCATCTTTCTTGATAAAGAAGGTTTAATTTCTATTATACTCATAGATATTAGTTTTGGATTTTGTTTCTTGGGGATGGGTGTTGAATTTTATTATAAATTATTTCAATAGGAGATGTATGTAAATTTTCTCTTTTGCTATATTAATATGTTTAAATACTTAATTATCCTTGAATCTCTTAATGGGAAAAAAAACTTAATCAGACAATACTAGTAATTTACTCTCCTGACAAATTTTTTCATCATATTTTATTTAATATTTTCATATTATACTCAAAAGTGAGTTACCCTTTTCTGAACTGTCTTTGCCCAGCTATGGTATTAGAGTTACCATAGCTTCTTAAAATAAACTGGGTAGTGTTTTTAGGGGTTACTATGCTCTAAAACTGTTTATGTAAAAAATACACTTCTGATAAAAGCATCTTGTGTTTGCTCGTTGTTGGAAGTAAAGTTTTGATAATTTTTAAACATTTCTATTTTATTCATTTGTGCAAGAGTCCTATAGTCTTGGATATTTTTTTGTAATAAAGGTTTGATTACTCTCATCTTATATTCTCCATATTCTCTGTGCTGTACAATATACACTTATAGCTTATTTTATACATAATAGTACCTCTTAATCCCCTACCCCTATATTGGCCCTCTTCCCTTTCCCTCTCCCCACTGGTAACCACTAGTTTGTTCTCTATATCTGAGTCTATTTCTTTTTTGTTATATTCAGTAGTTTGTTATATTTTTTAGGTTTCACATGTAAATGATATCATTGCAGTATTTGTCTTTCTCTGTCTGACTTATTTCACTTAGTATAATGCCCTCCAAGTCCATCCATGTTGTTGCAAATGGTAAATTTTCATTCTTTTTTATGGCTGAGTAATATTCCATATATTCCATGTATATATGTGTGTGTGTGTGTGTGTATGTGTGTGTGTGTGTGTGTGTGTGTGTATATATATATATATATATATATATATATATTTGACCAAAAAGTTCATTTGGGTCTTTCCATAAGATGTTGTGGTGTATATATATATAACCATATGTTGTGATATATATATCACATCTTCTTTATGCATTCATCTCTTGATGGACATTTAGTTTGCTTCCATATCTTGGCAATTGTAAATAATGCTGCTATGAACATTGGGATGATTGTATCTTTTCAAATAAAATGAACATACTACCGAAGGCAAACTACAGATTCAATGCAATCCCTATCAAAATACCATTGGCATTTTTCACAGAACTAGAACAAATAATTTAAAATTTTGTATGGAAATACAAAAGACCCCAACAGCTAAAATAATCTGGAGAAAGAACAGAGCTGGAGGAATCACACCCCTGACTTCAGACTATACTGCAAAGCTACAGTAATCAAAACAGTATGATACATGTACAAAAACAGACATATAGATCAATGGAACAGAATAGAGAACCCAGAAATTAACCTACATACTTATGGTCAATTAACCTATGACAAAGGAGGCAAGAATATACAGTGGAGAAAAGACAGTCTCTTCAATAAGTGGTGCTGGGAAAACTGGACAGCTACATGTAAAAGAATGAAATTGGAACATTCTCTAACACCATACACAAAAATAAACTCAAAATGGATTAAAGACCTAATGTAGGACTGAAAACCATAGAAATCCTAGAGGAAAGCACAGGCAGAACACTCTTTAACATAAATCATAGCAACATTTTTTTGAATCTGGAAATAAAAGCAAAAATAAAAGCATTTATTTGTCATTAAGTGCAATACCTGAGAAATATGAAACTGCCAATTGTACTTAAAATGAAATATGTGGATAAATGAAATGTGTTAATATATGTTAACATTTTTAGGTCTGCTGAATGACACAGAATGTTACATGAGCTACAGCTAATGCACAAGGATTTTTATATACTCAGCTCATTTATAAACTTGGACCTCATATTCAATTTCATTGGTCTCATTTTGTATTTATGGAAATAGTACCACACCATTTTGATATTTGTTGCTTAATAATAAAAAAGATATGTCAATACATTTAATTGCCTCCCCATTGACCCCCATTCGTCTTTATTCAAAGTTTTGGTTTTATCCTTCCACTTTTATTTTTCCAACTAAACTTTAAATTAATTTGTCAATTTCAAAAAGGAAGTAAGGAGGGGAGAGATGGGGAAGGAAGAAATTATATCAGAGTCTTAACTGGCATTGTTTTAATGGTAAAAGTAGTTTAGCAGAGCAGCCTTCCCTGCTCTCCTTAACTAATGTCGGCATCTCCATCTTTCACGTTCTTCCCCTGGTTTTCTTTGTGGTCTCTATCAATACCTGACATTCCATTATGCACTGGTTGGGTTTTATATGCTATTGTCCATCTCCCCAGCTGAAATATATGCTCCATGAAGGCAGGGACTCTCTCCTGAGCATCACTGTAATTTTAGTGCCAGCCATGAGGTGTGTACTCAACAAATATTTCTTAATCAGGTGCTTGATGCTCATAGTTTTGAGTTGATTATCTTCAGTTTTTCAAGAATATAAATATATCATCTGCAAATAGTGACGTATACACCTTTTCCTTTTCGACTTTTATCTCATGTCATTTTCCTATCTAATTATACTGCCTAACAATTTCATAATTATACTAAATAACAGCAACAATTGAGCACATACTTATCACGTTACTGATTTTAAAGAGCTTTTTTAGTATCTCACCTGGTGCTAGCTGTCACTTGAGATAGACATTTGTCAATCGTGTTAAGGAAGAATACTTCTTTACCTATTTTACTGAGAAAATTCAGTAGAAGCATTTAAATTTTTTTTTAATGTTAAGTAATAGTAGTGATAGAATACACCCTTGCCTTGTTACTCATTTTATTGTAAATGTTTTGATTGTTTTGCCATTAAGCGCAATGTCAGCTATTGTTTTTAACACGTGTATTTATTTTGCCTGTGTTAACGAGAATACTCTTTATTTCATAGATGTTCCTTGAAGGTTGAAAAGAAAGGGGAGTACCTGGGCTTACAACTAATTGAGGTGTTTCTTTACCAAAGTTTTAAATTTATACCACAATTACTTGCCTATTTAGCTTTTCTTTTTCATCAAGGTCAATCTTCATATTGGGTTGGCCAAAAAGTTCATTTGGGGTTTTCTTGCATCAGTAAGATGTTACAAAAAACCCTGAACGAACTTTTTGGCCAATCCAATATTTCCCTGTAAAATTATCAATTTCATCCATGTTGTCATCTAGTTTTTAATATCAGAATTTTACACAGTAGTCTCTTCTAAGTCTTTCAAGTCTCTGTGTTTGAGATTCTTTTCCTTTCTCCTTGTTAATATTGTGCTTTAATTTATTTTTTCTTATTTAGGCTTGCTAGAATTTTAGCTATTTTACTATATTTTAATCTAGCTCTTAGTCAATTGTTTTTCTGGTTCCTAATTCATCAAATTTCAGCTTTTATTACGTTAATGTTGTTTTCTATTTTGCTTGGGTTTAATTTGTTGCTTTTAAATCAACTTTTTGAGTTGAATCCTTAATTAGCTTATTTTCCTTTTTGTTTTCCTGATTCTTAAAAGGTAAACAATATGAATTTTTTTCTCGGTGCAGGACTAAAAGGAAGATATTCTGCAATTGCAGTTTTGATTTTATCTTCAGCCCAAGGGTTTTGTTTTGCTTTGCTTCTGAAGACAAGTATCATTGTTTTAAATTCTAAATGGTTAGGTACAGAGGGCATTTTTCTATTGCTATCTGTTACTATTTTTTAATTTTTTTTTTTTTTTTTTTTTTGCTGTGGGCCATTTTTTAAAGTCTTTATTTAATTTGTTACAATATTGCTTCTGCATTTTATGTTTTGGTTTTTTGGCCCCCGAGGCATGTGGGATCTTAGGTCCCTGACCAGGGATTGAACCCGCACCCCCTGCATTGGAAGGCAAAGTCTTAATCACTGGACCGCCAGGGAAGTCCCTGATACTATTTTTTAAATGGTCAAAGAATGTAACTTGTAGTATATCTACTTTTTAAAGTCTACTGACATTTTGATGGCCAAGTTTGTGTTCAATGAGAAGAGAATGCATTCACTTGCAGAGGTCAAGGCTTTTGGTGTGGATTTCAAAGTTCAGACTGAACACCTCTTTGGTTTGCTCAAGGACTAAGAAATGTGCATTCATTAGGCTCCATCATCACAGTTGTGCTTTTGTTCATTTCTCCCTATTCCTTTGTATAATTTAGTACTTTGTAATTTTGTGCATAACCATCCATGACAGTTACTCATTGTTTTGAATTGTGACTTACATCACTCTGGGACTCTTTACACCCATTTTCTAAACCTTTTATTTATTATGACTTTATTGTTTAGAGGAGTTTTAAGTTTACATCAAAATTGAGGAGAATATACAGAGATTTCCCATATGCCCCCTGCCTCCACACATGCATTATCAACATCCCCCACCAAAGTTGTACATTTGTTACAATTGAAAACCCTACACTGACACATAATAATCACCCAAACCCCATAGCTTACATTATGGTTTACGCTTTATGTTGTACATTCAATGAGTTTGGACAAATGTATAACAACATGTATCCATTATTTTAGTACCACACAGAATATTTTCACTGCCCTAAAAATCATCTGTGCTCCTCCTATTCATCCCTCTCCTCCCCAACCCCTGGCAGTCACTGATCTTCTTCATCTCTCCATAGTTTTCCTTTTCCAGAATGTCACATAGTTGGAATAGTGCAGTATATAGCCTTTTCAGATTGGCTTCTTTCACTTAGCAATATGCATTTAAGTTTCATCTATATCTTTTCATGGCTTGATAGCTCATTTCTTTTTAGCAGTTTCTTAATATTCCATTGTCTGCATGTACAACAGTTTATCCATTCACCTACTGAAGGTCATGTTGGTTGTTTCCAAGGTTTAGCAATTATGAATAAAGCTGTTATAAACATCTATGTTCAGCTTTTTGTGTAGACATAAGTCTTTAACTCCCTTGGGTAAATTCCAAGGAGTGCAATTGCTGGATTATATGGTAGTATAATAATGTGTTTAGTTTTGTAAGAAACCATGAATTGTCTTCCAAAGTGGCTGTACTTTGCATTCCCAACAGCAGTAAATGAGGGTTCCTGTTGCTCCATATTCTCGTTAGCATTTGGTGTGGTCTGAGTTCCAAGGAGTGCAATTCCAAGGAGTAAATTCCAAGGTAAATTCCAAGGAGTAATTCCAAGGAGGGCAATTGCTGGATTTTATGGTAGTATAATAATATGTTTAGTTTTGTAAGAAGCCACAAATTGTCTTCCAAAGTGGCTGTACTTTGCATTCCCAACAGCAGTAAATGAGGATTCCTGTTGCTCCATATTCTTCTTAGAATTTGGTGTGGTCGGAGTTCCATTTTGGCTCTTCTAATAGATGTGTCCCACTTATTTTTAAAATCTTTATGTAACAGTCTTTTGTATAGTGCTGTCTGTGGCAGGCATCTTACACATATTAAGCCATTAAATCCCCACAACTATCTATGAAGTAGATATTATCCCCATTATACAAATAAGGAACTGAGGCACAGAGATTGAATAACATGTCCTAAGCCACACAGAGAGTAAATCCAGAAGTGCTCTTCAACCCAGATTCCAGAGTCTCTTTTATTAAATTATTTTTCATTGAGATATAATTCACCCAACATAAAATTTCCCACTTCAAAGTATACAATTCAGTGAGTTTTAGTATATTCACAGCATTGTACAACCATCACCACTATCTAATTCCAGAACATTTCCATTGCTTAAAAAAAAAAACCTGTACCCATCAGCAGTAAGTCCTAACCCCCACTCCCAATGTTCCCCTTATCTGTCTCTATGTATTTGCCTGTCATGGACATTTCACATAAATAGAATCATACAATATGTATCCAGCTTCTTTCACTTAGCATGCTTTATGGTTCATCCATGCTATAGCCATGTATCAGTACTTCATTCTTTTTTATGGCTGAATAATATTTCATTGTATGGATATACCATATTTTATTTTTCCATTATCAGTTGATAGGCATTTGGGTTGTTTCTATCATAGGGCTATTATGAACAATACTTCTACGAACTTTTGTTTTTATGTGAACATATGTTTTCAAATTTCTTGAGTATATACTTTGGAGTAAAATTGCTGGGTCATATGGTAAGTCTATGTTTAACCTTTTGAGGAACTGACAAACTGTTTTCCACAGCAGCTGCAATATTTTATATTCCCACTAGCAATATATGAGACAGAATATGTGTTCTTAAGGGCTGTGCTTTATTACCAATCAGCATTAAACATTAACACATTCAGATATCATCCTTATTCTCTTCCCCATATTTTTTCATTTCATTACTGTTGGTTTTTTGATTGGTTACCTTTAGAAATTTAAATAATATATTAAAAGTTCTACTTCTGTTTTATCAATGTTTGATGTTGTGTCTTGAGTCCCCACTTTGTAAAGTCAAGACATCATGGTGTAACTCTTCTTTCTACATCTTCTTCCCCCCTCCAGCCACACACATACCTCCACAACCTGCCTTCAGTTAGCTACTTTGTAACTTTACATTGTCAAGGAAGGCGATGTTTAGACTTTCATCTTGCAGTCAGTCAAGCCTTCCATACTTTGTCCTTAGGCTGACCCTAAAACCTGAAAAATACTGATCAGTATTATTGCTATATAACTATTCTGTGCTGGTCATGAAATATGCTAAAATTCCATTTCCTTCTCAGAACATCAATGTCATGACTCCTGGGCCATTCAGAGAAGAATATGCCTAGCATTAAAGTCAAATGGAGTCCATTAATTTGCATCAATTGTTTAAATAATAGAGCAATTTGGTTCACATCATATACAAGACATTCTTACAAAGTTTCATTGATCTGTATGTCTGTGTTGGTGCCAATACCACACTGTTTTGATTACTGTAGTTTTGTAGTATTGTCTGAAGTCTGGAAGGGTTATGTCTCTGATATCACTTATATGTGGAATCTAAAAAAAAAATACAAATGAATCTATATACAAAACAGAAACAGATCCACAGACATAGAAAACAAACTTATGGCTATCAAAGGGGAAAAATGGGGAGGGGAGGGAAATTAGGAGTATGGGATTAACAGATACAAACTACTATACATAAAATAGAAAAGCAACAAGGATTTAGTGTATAACATAGGGAAGTATATTCAATAACTTGTAATAACCTATGTTGGAAAATAATCTGAAATAATCCAAATATATATATATATTTCTGAATCACTTTGTTGCATACCTGAAACTAACACAATACTGTAAATCAGCTATACTTCAATTTAAAAAAAAAATCCAAAATCAAAAATAACTTTTGTGCTTCAAAGGGCACAATTATGAAAATGAAAAAGCAAGGCACAGATGGGAGAAAACATTTGCAAAACAGTATCTGAGAAAGGAATTGTATCCAAAATATATAAAGAAACTATACAATGTGATTAAAAACTAAAAATGAGCAAACGACTTGATAGCTATTTCACAAAAGAAGATGTACAGGTGGCAAATAAGCATGTGAAAAGATGCTCAGTATTATTCGTCTTTAGGGAAATGGTAACTAAAACGACAGTGAGACACCATTATACACCTATTAGAATAACTTTAAAAAGTACCAAGTGCTGCCAAGAATGTAAAGCAACTGGAATTCTTGTGCATTGCTGATGGAGATACAAAATGGTACAGTCACTTTGGAAAATAGGCTGGCAGTTTCTCTGAAATTTAAACATACTCTCACTATATGATGCAGCTATTCTGCTCCTAGGTATTTACTCAAGAGAAATAAAACCATTAATTCACACAAAACCTAATACACAAATGTTCAGAGAAGCTCTGTTCTTAAAATTCAAAAGCTGGAAACAACCTGAATGGCCCCATCTGGTGAGCAGATAAGCACAGGATGCTACATACAGCGGAATACTATACAGCAATAAAAAGGAAGGCACTGCTCACAGTGTTAGATAAACAATATCGATGAGTCTCAAAAACATTATGCTAAAGGAAAGAAGCCACAAAAGACTACATATTGCATGATTCTCTATCCATGAAATTCTAGCAAAGGAAAAGGAGTGGAGGAAAGGGGGGTGGCTGCAAAGGGACAGGAGAGATTTTTTTGGAGTGACAGAAAAGTTCTGAATCATGATCGTGCATATATCAAACATCAATTACAAGACAAAATATGGAAACTTGGATTATATGTAAATTTACTTCAGTAAATCTAATTTTCTAAAAGGTTGCTTAGCCGATAAACTTTCCTAAGCCCTTCAACCAACCTCCACTTTCAAGTGATCGTTCAACTGAGTATGGAATTTCAGGTCAAATAGTATTTTCTCCTGCAAACATTGAAGGCATTATCTTCTATAATCCAGTGTTGCTTATCCTATGAGGTGACGTTTTCCTCTTTCTTTAAAATTTTATGATAATGTTATTAACAAACCCTTGCTGAGAGTTTGCAGTGTTCCAAGTCCTGTTCTATGTACAATATTCCCAGTGCCTTGAAATTTCTCAGTGATAAATCTAGTTACAATGTCTTTTTCATTACTGTTCTGAGTACTCAGAGAACTTTTTCAATATAAAGACCACTATCCTTTGGGGGGAAGTTTCTTCTCTTGTTTCCTGTCCTTTTTTTTTTTTTGTCTCAGCATCTTCTATTCTTCGCTATTAGTACTGCCAGTAATAAGGATTAGACCTCTTGAGGATTGATCCTTTATTTCTTCTATCTCTTATTTTATACTTCCTTCTCTTTCCAGAATTTTTATTGCTTCTTTTATTTTACAATCATGTTTTTAATCTCTAAGATATTTCTTGTTTTCTGAGTGATCCTTTTCCCTAAGCTACTGTTCTTGTTCTTTGAATGTAACATCTTGAATGCTGCTGAATGTGTTTTTAGAGTATTTTTTTTTGTCCTGCTTTTTATTTTGGTCTTCCTCTTTTATCAGCTACACACACACACACACACACACACACAGGGATCCTTGGTTGTCTATTCATATATAAGGATAAGATAGTTGGGTAAATTTCCTCTGGCGTTGAATTAGCAAGACAAGTTCCTCCTTGCCTCACTGCAGAGTGATTTCTGACTGGGAGTTGAGAAGCAGGAAATGGCAGGGCAATTTGTGTGCCTGGCATTGGATTAGGTGAGGAGGGTGTTGGAGAGAAGACCATAATACTTACCAAAATGAGAATAGTTTAGTTGGTCTCAGACATTATTATTCAAAGAAGACTTAGCATTTCCCAGATCATACATTCCTTTTATTTGTTTGTTGTTGATTGGTATAAAGCCATCCTTCAACCCTCCCCCTAGAAATAAATTCCAGCAACCTGAACTCAGCTCAGCATGTAGAAGTGGGGGAGGGCTCATGTTATGAACCAGTTCCCTATGCTGTGCACTGACTTCCAATTACACCCCTGTTTCTAGACCAACTTCCATCTGCTGTCTTCTGACTGACAGTCTATACTGAACCAGGGATCCCTAAGGCCACCTAGCCCCCACCTCCTCTGCAGCCTTCTTGTTTCATCTTCTGGTCTTCGCTGTTCTCCAATTATGTCATCCACAAGCCTACTCCTATCCACTCATGATCATTCAGAATGTGTTTTCCTCCTGGTTGAAGACCTTCTCCCTGCTGCCTGCTCCCTTTTATTCTTCTTTCTATAGGAGTTTTTGGTTTGTTTGTTTGTCATTTGTTTGTTTGTACTTCTATCTGTTCAACACCACAGGATCTTAGAAAGCACGAAGTGTAACCAGCTATGTATCTCCTCTTCACCCTTCATCTTTTGCTCATCACAACCACTCCTGCTAATGGAATCCACTGCCATAGCCCTGTATTAGGTTGCTAGGATGAAACTTTTTTTTTTGACCACGCCATGTGGCATGCAGGATCTTAGTTCCTGACCAGGGATTGAACCCATGCCCCCTGCAGTGGAAGTGCAGAGCCCTAACCACTGGATACCAGGGAATTCCCTGGGATGAAACATTCTTAAATGTTCTATGATCATTTTAAAGACACTAAAACCATTTGTGTATTTTTCACAAGTTCTACACATTTATCAAGTAAATCAAGATTAACTGTATAATAGCAAAGATGAATTATATAATAATTTTTTTCTATATCCTTATTTAATACACTTCTTGACTTGTCAAATACTGGATGGTTTGTGTAAATCTTTCAGTATAATTTTGGTTTTATTGACTATAATAACAACTTCAAAATTGCTTTATATATTTAGATGCTGTTGTTTGGGGCACAAAAGTTCTTGACTACTGTAGCTTCACAATAAAGTGAACCTTTTATCAAGGTAAGATAACTATATTCTATTCAATTATTTTATCTTACATTTGACTTTTTCTGGTTCTAATACTGTCAATGCAGCTCTCTTTTGGTTTATATATTATTAACATATCCCTGCTAATATCTTTATTCTTATATGTTCTCTAAAAATTTACCTTTGTGTTTCTCCTAACTGGAAAAAACTTTAATTTCAGCTTATTTTTTGATCCATGAAGGAGTTCAATCCCATTCATCCGCTCAACAAATATTTATTGAGCAACTACCATGTATTAGATCTAATATTCAGAAGTGAACAGAACAAGAACGATTCAAGCTACTATAAATTTTTTACATCTTATTCTCCCTAACTATTTAGATATACAAACTGTTTGCTTCTTTGTTTAATCTACAAGTCATTACCTTTGAATTAAAAGAAGGGAAATAAGAAAGGTAGAAATGCAGTATTCATTCAATGTATTTTTTAAAAACTACTCTTAGCAAACTAGGAATAGATGTTTTTTAACCTGATGAAGAATACTGATTGAAAAACATGCCTACAAATGGTGATAGGTTGAAAGCTTCTCCTCTAAGATCAGGAACAAGACAAATGTATTCACTCTCACCACACCCATTCAACATAGTACTAGCCAGAGCAATTGGGTAAGAAAAAAATAAAGACATTCAAATCAGAAAGGAAAAGTAAAATTGTTTCTATTTGCAGATGATATGATCTTTTTTTAATTTTAATTTATTTTTTATTTGTTTATTTTTGGCTGCATTGGGTCTTTGTTGCTGCGTGCGGGCTTCCTCTAGTTGCAGCGAACAGGGGCTACTCTTGTTGCAGAGCACGGGCTTCTCATTGTGGTGGCTTCTCTTCTTGTGAAGCACAGGCTCCAGGCATGTGGAATTCAGTAGTTGTGGCCTGCAGGCTCTAGAGTGCAGGCTCAGTAGCTGTGGCACACGGGCTTAGTTGCTCTGCGGCATGTGGGATCTTCCTGGACCAGGGCTTGAACCCATGTCTCCTGCATTGGCAGGCAGCTTCTTAACCACTGCACCGCCAGAGAAGCCTGATATGATCTTATATATAGAAAATTCTAGACTCTACCAAAAAAACTGTTAGAACTAGTCAACAAATTCAGTAAAGTTGTAGGATATAAAATCAGCATAAAAATGAGTTGCATTTCTATACACTATCTGAAAAAGAAATAAAGAAAAATACCACTTACAATAGCATCAAAATTTTTAAATATTTAGGAACATATTTAACCAAAGAGGTGAAAGATCTGTACACCAAAAATTAAAAGACATTGATGAAAGGAACGGAAGAAACAAATAAATGGAAAGATACCCTGTGTTCATCAATTGTAAGAGTTAATATTATTAAAATATCTATACTACCCAAGGCATCTATAGATTCAATGCAATTCCTATTAAAATTCAAACAGTATTTTTAAAATTCTAATATTTATATGGAACCACAGAAGACCCCAAACAGCCAAAGCAATCCTAATAAAGAACAAAGCTAGAGGCATCACAATTCCAACTTTCAAACTTTATAACTTTATTACAGAGTTATAGTAACCAAAACAGTATGGTACTGGCAAAAAAAAAAAAAAAGACACATAGGCCAATGCAACAGAATCAAGAGGCCAGAAATAAACTCGTGATTATACAGCCAACTAATATTTGACAAGGGAGCCAACATGATGTGATAGGGAAAGATAGTCTCTTCAATAAATGGTATTGGGATAACTGCATATGCATGTGCAAAAGAATGAAATTGGACCCCTATGTTATACCACTCACAAAAATTGACTTGAAATGGATTAAAGAGTTAAATATAAGACCTAAAACTGGAAAGCTAATAGAATAAAACATCAAGGAAAATCTCCTTGAAATTGGTTTTGGCAACAATTTTCTTTGATATGACACCAAAAGCACAAGCAACAAAATCACAAATAAACAAGTGGGACTACATCAAACTAAAAAGTTTCTTCACCACCACAGGAAAAAAAAAAAAAATCAACAAAAAGAAAAGGCAACATACAGAATGGGAGAAAATATTTGCAAACCACCTATCTGAGAAGTGCTTAATATAAAAAATATATAAGGAACTCATACAACTCCATGACAAAAAAATCCCAAACAATGCAATTTAAAAATGGGCAGAGGACTTGAATATACCTTTTTCCAAAGAAGACATACAAATGGCCAACAGGTACATGAAAATGTGTTCAACATCACTAGTCATGAGGGAAATTTAAATCAAAACCACAAATATATACATACATACATACATATAAACATGCCTATAGTAAATATATATTTGATGATTAAAACTGAGTATTTTTCTCCTTGAGATCATAAATAAAACAAGGATGTCCAATGTCACCACTTCTACCCAACATTTTACTGTAAGTTCTAGCTAGTGCAATAAAGCAAGAAAAATAAATAGAAGACAGCTAGATTATAAAGGGAAAAAATACCATTATTTTCTGATGACGTGATTGTGTAAAAAGAATATCCAAAAGAATCTATAGACAATTAGAATTAATAGAGAACTTAGCAAAGGTGCTGGAGATCAGGAAATAGAAAAAAACCAATTTTATTTCTATATACCAGCAACAAACAGAGAAAATAAAAATTTAAAAATCATTAACATTTACATTAGCATCAAAGGGCAACAAATATCTAGAAATACATCTAACAGAAAATGTACAAGATGTCTCCACTGAAAACCACACAATGTTATTGAGAGAAACTAAAGAAGTTCTAAATAAATGGAAGATTTGATTTGTAAAATCACAAGTCTTCCCAAATTGTTCTATAAATTTGCTATAATACCAGTCAAAATCCAAGTGTGATTCTGAGTGTGTGTAATTTTATAAGCTGATTCTTAAATTCTTATGAAAGTCAAATAGCCAAGGCAATTGGAAAGAAAAGTAAAGCTGAAGGACTCACACTACCAGCTATGAAAACTCACTATAAAGCTATAATCAGTAAGACTGTGTGATCTTGATGTAAGGAAAGTCAAAAAAACCTCAATAGAATAGAATAAAGAGTCTAGAAACCACACAATGTTTAGTCATTTAATTTATGAAAAGTTGACTCTGTAGTGCAGCCTTTTCAATAAATGATGTTAGGTGGATTGAATATCCATGAGAAAAAGTACTTCTTCACTGCTATCTCACACCACACACAAAAATCAATTCCCTGATGCACTGCAGCTCTAAATGTAAAATGTTAAACAATAGAACTTTAAGAGGAAAACATCTTGTAGATGTGTGAAGTATACAAAGATTCTTAAATGGGACACAAAAAAAGAGAGTAAAAAGGACAACCACAGCATTGTAGAAGAAAAATACACACACACACACACACACAATATCTCCAGAAAAAATTCTCTTGTCAAAATATGTACATAGAATTCCTACAAATTAATAAGAAAAAGATTTTTTAAATAGAAAAATTGGTCAAAGACATGAACAGATACTTCACAAAAGAAAATCTCAAAATGGCCAATAAGCACATGAAAATGTGTCAAGTTAGTTATCAAGGCAATGTAAACTAAAATTACAGTCCAGTGCACTAACCATTCAGAACAGCTAAAAGGAAAAAGATGGAAAATACCAATACATATAGAACAACTGGAACTCTCATGCACTTCTCTTGGTGGTGTACAAACTATTTGGAAAACTGTCAGTATCTACTAAACCTGAACATGTGTGTTTCTTTGACACAGATACCCACTCCTAAGTCCATACTCACCCAAAATGCATACATATTTTTTAACAAAAACCATGTGCTATAATATCCATGGTAGTGCCATTCATATTAGTCAAAACCTAGAAACTCCTTAAATGCCATCAACGGTAAACTGATAAGTAAATTGTGATGCAGTCACATACTGAAATGCTACATAGTAAAGAAAATGGATGATCTACAGCAACTCTTTCTGAATAAATCTCAGGAACATAATTTTAAGATGTAGAAGTCAGAAGAAAGAATGCATACTATATGACTCAATTTATGTAAGTAAAAGCCCAGTGATTACCCTTGGGGGTGTGAAAGTAACTGGAAGGGAGCAAGATGTATCCTCTGGGGTCTAACCATGGTCTTCATATTGATCTTGGTGGTTGTTACACCAAATTTTCAGTTTGTGAAAATTCACTAAGCTGAACGTAAAACGACTTTCTGCGTGTATGTTATACTTCAATGAAGTTAAACATAAAACAACAACAAAGGCAACTTAACCACCTTTATTTTTATAATTGTTGGTACCTTTTTGTTAAATGAGGATATTAATATTGTTTCCCTGCACTCTTTCTAGTTTTATTAATACAATTAGAAATATTTAGGCCCAAACTATTGTTGTAGTTTTTAGCAATTGTTAAACTTTATGTTTTGAGCATTAATTGCATTTTGCTTTATAGTTACCACTATAATTTACCACAATTGTATAGACTTAATTAGAAACAAATGAAATAGAGACAAAAAGACAATAGAAAAGGTCATTGAAACTACATGCTTGTTCTTTGAAAAGATAAACAAAAGTGACAAGCCTTCAGTTAGACTCACCAAGAAGAAAAAGAGAGGACTCAAATAAGTAAAGCCAGAAATGAAAGAGGAGATGTTACACCTGATACCACAGAAATACAAAGGATCATAAGAGACTACTATGAACAATTGTACACTAACAAATTGGACAACCCAGAAGAAATGGACAAATTCCTAGAAACATACACTGAACCAAGACTTAATCATAATGAAATAGAAAATTGGACCAGATTGATTACTAGACAGGAGATTGAATTAGTAATCAAAAACCTCCCAACAAACAAAAGTCTAGGACCAGATGGCTTCACTAGTGAATTCTTCTCAAATTCTTCCAAAAAATATGAAGGAACTCTTCCAAACTCATTTTATGAGGCTAGCATTACCTTGATTAAAAAAAAAAAAACAGGCAAGGACTCCACAAAAAAGAAAATTACAGGCCGATATCCCTGACAAACGTAGATGCAAAAAAATCCTCAACAAATTATTGGCAAGCCAAATTCAACAACACATTAAAAGGCTCATGCACCATAATCAAGGGGAATTTATTTCCAGGGATGCAAGGATTGTTCAACATCCACAAATCAGTCAGTTTGAGTATTTTTTAAATGAAGGGCACCTGGGTGGTATACTTTCTAAGCTCTTTTTTCATGTTTCAAAATTGACAAGCTTGCCTCAGGAATGAGAGGTTGAGAGAATGTAGAATTGCGTTTTCAATTCAAAATACCTTTCATTATTATAAAGGCAGTATACGTACAGTGTAGAAAATTAGAAAATATAGATAAGTAAAAGAAAACAAAAACCATCATTTTTTCACTGTTAACAGCTTAGACTATGCCTTCGTAGGTCTTTTTCTATACACATACATGGATATGTATGTTTATCAAAGTAAAATCATCCTGTGCACATTGTTTTATAACACGCTTTTATTCTGTAAATAAGTGTCCACCTTTTCGTAGCATTAAATTATAATGTTATCTAGTGCCCAGGCTACACTCAAATTTCCCTGATTGTCCTTTACAGGTGGATTGCCTCAACTAAAGGCAATCCAGGTGGTTATTCCCTTAAATTACTTCTAATCTAGAAGAAGCCCCTTTTCTGAGGGTGGGTGGTTGAATGGATTGGGACAAATGCCATGTCTTCTGGATTTGTTTGCTCACCTTCTTAGGTATCTTTATTGAGGCACTGTCTTTCTCCAAATCCCTGTAAGCATATCTGTTGAGCTCCTGTCATTTGGTGTTACAGAAGAAAATTCAGATAGCAATTTGATTCCCCACCTGCCTTCCTACTGCTTTCTAACTTATTTTGTCTAACCTTGAAGTTTAAAAAATGTCATGAGGTGCTATCTCCATGGGACCCTATTCAGTTAATTATGACCAGTATTCAGTGAACGCTTTCATCTAAAAGGTAAAGTTTTTATTGAGCTCAAAGATTCTTTCTTTCTTTCTTTCTTTCTTTCTTTCTTCCTTTCTTTCTTTCTCTTTCTTTCTTTCTTTTTCTTTCTTTCTTTCTTTCTTTCTTTCTTTCTTTCTGTCTGTCTGTCTTTCTTTCATCTTGTATGTGTGTGTATCTCTATGCCATTTCCTGCTGGAATTGTTAGCATATGTAATTTGACTCTCCTGGACTTAACCCCTGAATTTATCTCTTTATTGGTCCTCTCAATCATGTTCAGCTCTTTATTCCTTTCATAGGAAACTGTCTTCTCACTCTTGGATTTGGGAATAAAGATGAGGATGGGATTCTCAGTCTTAGCACACTACCAGAAGCACAGGTATTATCAACCCCACCCAGCATGCACTGAGCTCTTCCCCTCGGCCAGGTTCTGTTTTACATGCTCTACAAGGATCACCTCAATGGATCTTCACTCAAGCCTATTAGGATGGGATCATGATTAACTCCATTTCACAGATGATGGAACTGAGATACCAAGTAGATTAGCAACTTGCCCAACCACATGGATAATCAGTAGTCAGACTGGAATCTAATTCCAGTCTCCTCCTCCCGGGCTGTCTGTGCTGTTAGGAACCTGGAAGGACACCAGGCTTCTAGCCTCTCAGTCCCATGGCATCCCCTCCCCTAGTGGGACCCTACTAAATCTCCTTCCAGGTAAGTTGCTCATTTGCATGCAGCCATCTGTGGACAGGTCTTCCCCTTGGTCTGGTGCTTTTTGCTCTATATTTCACAGAAATTTTCTCAAAACGTTGTAATATGACTGGCTGCCTTTTTTAGTTTCCAATATGAACACAGATTTTTTCCTATATTTACATTCCTTTGGCTATTTGAAAGGAAACCTCACGCTAAATGCACACTTGGAAGGTTTTTTGGTTTTTATCTTCCCTATCAAAATGTGAGCTCCAGTTATTTCATCTCCTTGACCAAAAGCCTTCTGGGACTACCCCACTCATAGTGAACAACATGAAACCCGTTAACTTAGAAACCAGTCCCTCTACAAAGAAGCCCAGCCTGACTTTCCAATCACAGTACCTATCACTCTTGACCCTCTTCATTTTTGGAAGAAGTCAACCTATATCTGCACTCTCCCTGCCCTGGCCTCACACCTTGGCACCATACTGCTTTCTCCATCCTTTCCCTCATCCCATCCCCGCTCCTTCCTCAGATGCTGCACAGGCATTTTGCCTCTTCACCTGCCCCCCACCCCGTGACCTCCTCTCAGTCAGGGTCCCAGCAGCAAGCAGATGGTACACTCTGTGAGGATTCTCCAGGGAGTGTTTACCTACAAAGGGGCCTATTACAAGGTGAGAAGTGCCTGTAGGAGAACCTCAAGGGATGGTGTAGGAACCAGTGTCTGGACCTAAAGGAAGGAGAGAAGGAGAGGTCCCTGGGGTCTAGAAAGAGAATCCTGCATTGTCTTGAGAAGAGCAGAGACCTTCAGGCAACCACAGAGGGAGGAACCCAGCAGAGTAAATACTCTGACCTCAGACTCCCCTCCAGTCTCCTGCCAGGGCTCCCCTCTGTCAGAACCCAACCAGAATCCAAATGACCTGGGACCCCTTGATATAATGCACACACATCTGCCTCCTGGGGCTGAGACCAGAGTAGAGAGGAAGAGTGAATGTGGATGGGCATATGGAGAGTCAGCTGCAGACTCTGTGATTTCCGTTACTTAGAGTCTCTCCTTACCCACCAGCTCATGGGGATGGGCACCATCCCTCTGCATCTCTGTACCCATGTCTAATGGCAGTTAATGTGAAGCCTGGGCTCAGTGAACTCGTGTGAGTGAGGGAGCAGTAGTGACACAACCCATCCAATGGTTTTGTTATCCTAGAAGTGGGAAAGGTTGGCCTGGGTCATCTTCATTCCCCTCTTAGTCACCAATAGCATTGATCAAGGGGTGCCAGTGGGCCACAAACAGATGTTTTTCAGCATGTGCTCCAGTGCTGGGGCTGGTGTCATCTACGCTGCATTCTGAGTGGGCTATCCGGCCCAGACTCCAGCATCCTTACCTTGCACCAGCCAACACCAGCCACCAGCAGCTGACTTGCGTTATTCTCTTGTTCATTTGTTGATGCCTGCGTTCATTTATCTGTTAAGCATTCATTAAGCACCTACAAGTATATAGCAAGGGTTTCAAACTTATGTGCCTATAGGGGCCAGGCAGAGAAAGTAAGCAAAAGCAGCAGCCCTGGTTTAAGGAAATAGAGAGCAGTGCCCCTTTAAAGAGGTGGCTCCACCCTTTCTGCAGAAATGCACCCCCATATTGCTTTATCTTCCTCTCCCTTTCTTTTTATTTTCACAAAGAAGACAGATTTCCAGCTTGATCTGAAGTCTTTTTAATTTATTTTTTATTTTATATTGGGGGTATAGTTGATTTACAATGTTGCATTAGTTTCAGGTGTACAGCAAAGTGATTCAGTTATACATATACCTATATCCGTTCTTTTAATCTGAAGTCTTTTTAAATGTCATCTATCAATTTTGTTTGTTTTCTGATTGTTTCCCTGTAGGCACCAGTTTATACCCTCTGATGTTCAGGGAACCAGAGACCAGATACCATGATACATGGAAGGACCCTACTCCCCACAAGTAACTCTAAGACAATGTGGGAAAAAAGTGTCTAAAGAGAGGTAGAGAGAACACATCATGGGAAAAATTCTTCACGCTGCTGGTGACAAATCTCCCCATGACCAACCCACCCATGCAGCCTTGGCTCAATTGTGTCCCGACTTGGAAACCCGACTTTGGAAACACAACGTGTGAGGCTTTGTGATTTTGATTAGAATGACATCACTATGGGACAGCCACATTCTTTCCCAAGACCAAAAAGTTCCTCTCAACAAAGGGTGAAAGAAAACCATTGTTTACTTATGCTCCATTCTTCTTAATTTCTGATATTCTTTTAGACTACTGCCAAGTCCAAATGAAAAGTTGTTCTGATGTAATAACTATAGACTTTGATCTGAACTCACCAAAGCCATTGTGAAGAATTTCAGAGCAGAACCCCTTGAGTAACAAGTCATCAAATGAATGGGAGCCTTGACTTTTTTTAAAACTTTACCAGGAAGTTGGTCTTAAGAGTGAAAATGAGCTTTTCCCCAGAAGTAAACACTTGTCACAAACACTTAAAATGACATTTTCTCTAACGTTTTTTTCCTTATAAGGAGCATGGATTTCACACCTGGGAGCGGATGCATTACTGTCTCTGCCCTTTGATCATGGCCTTGGCTTCACACAGATAAACTTGGGACCAGCTCCTTGATCTCACTACTCCGGGTCTGTAACTTCAATAGGTCTTCCACATTTCCTGGGGCAACACCTAAAATGACTGCTGCCCTAAACCCCTTACTGGCCTGGGGTGGTTGTATAACTTGTCACACCCACTGGATCACTTGCAGGTTGAAAGGGTCATCGTTTGACCAGGAAAACAAGCATTAGCCTTGACTGTCCTGGGCCAGTTGTGCTGTAAGGCCGTCCTGCCTGAAGAAAAGTGGGAGAGGTTCAACATGATGGAGACCTCTTCACACAGGATCACTGTGCAGGAAAACGGGCAGGGAATGATTAGTCATCGGTGGGCTGGCAGTGGCCTCAGGTACCCCCACTCCAGAGAAAGCAGAATAATTGCAAAGTCATGGAGACTGGGCCTGGCATCCCAATACGTGTGGGAACCCTCATCAGACTGCTGACATCCTTCTCTCCCTATAGTTTCCCTACAGGGTGACCTGAAACCCACTTGTACAGCAATATTTATGGTCTCTGTCTCTCTGTCTCTCTGTCTCTCTCTCACATGTGCTTTTTGACACTAACATGATGAATTATAGACTGTATCTAGTCTTTCCAGAAGTTTCCGTGTCAACTAATGATCTGGGCAAGGAGACGGCTGGGGAATTCTTAACCAGCTAAGAAAATGACAGCTCACCATATGGGCCACGCTCCTGAGGGCCCTGGCTGGGAATGTCTGGCCACATTTGGCATATTTCCTTTTGATTCTCAGTGTCTACAATGTTCAGATATGGATAAAATAGTAATATTATTATTCACATCATAATAGATGCTAAGAATATTGGCTATCGTGCATTAAGCACCGTTCCGGACAAGCATCATACTAGGCATCCATACGTATAATACGGTCCAAACCTTATAATCCTATAAAGAAGACATACTTATCTCTGTTCTACAGATGAGGGCACTGAGGCTCAGAGAGGTTAACTGTCTTGCACACAGCTGGGCTCAGCGTTGGTGTTGACTTCCCCCAGAATCTGCCGAAAAGTGATAAATCCCAAGCCCTGTCTTTGCCTTAAAAAAGTTAAGTTTGTGTCTTAAGCAATCTTGCAAATCATTCTTACTAACTGTCAAAGTTTATGTAGGAGGCTAGCAAATAGGATTATGTCATTCCCTCCCCAAACACTGGGGGGCAAGGTGGCAAAAATGAGTTTACCCTAAAGGCAATAGCATTTTTATTCTGCCATCACATGAGTGGGCTCTTACAAATGTCCCATTTATTCACCAAGACTTTGCTGGCTACTTTATAAGTGTAAAACTAAGAAATACAGCACAGGAAACAATATTTTGAGCACATTTAAATTGGGATAATCATGAGAATTGGTCCAGTGCATGTTTCAGCGTGTTCGCAAGATGCAAGTGCCCTGCTCAACTCCTCTGCTGACGCTGTGTACCTGAGGGCTAGCCACGTGTTTGGGTCACAACTGCTGAGCCCCCAGAAGGAACAGTTCCCCAGGCACCGGCAGCTGGAAAGAGCCAAGTGCCTGTGAGAAGAACCTGGTTGAGAATTCTCAGCAAGATTTTCTCTATTTCCTTTCCCTTCCTCTCTCTGAACCAGGGATTCTATGGGGTGAGTGCTTATGGCCGATGCTCTCTACCCAACGTGCGCCCGCAGCTTAGAAATGGACGCAGTGGCTTGCAAGATCAGTGACGATAAACACAGGGCAGAATTGACTGATCCCTGGCGTGAGTCAACGTGGATGTTTCATCCCTCCATTCTGAGCACAAAGGGTGCTTAAAACTTTAATGAATTGAACTCTATGAGTAAGGGATGTTAATCATTTTAATTACCCAGCAGCTTGAAATCAGATATAACAGTCCAATAATGTATCTTTAAACGAATACAACCCTGCCCTATAAAAAATCCCTTCCAAACCCATTCTAATAATTTCTATTTATCTTTTCTGACGTTAACTGTTATCCAGCCCAGCCGGCCAACAGACAGCCTCCCCCTCACATTTGGTTTAAATGCAATGCCGTCTAGTTTCTCAATATCACTAGCATCCCCCTGGTGGGCAGAGAGCAAGGCGGTGGCACTGGTCACACTTCACTGCTTTATCTCATATGACAGAGAGGGATGCTGTGCTTCAATCCAGGCCAGCCTGGCAGAGGGGAAGGTGGCCGCAGAGATCTCCCCCTGCTGCCGAGAAACACCAAAGGGCCCCTCCATGTGACTTGCTAACAGCATGAAGGGGCAGACAAATAGATTTTCCTCTATATTTATAACCAGCATCATTCTTCCTTCTGAGGCATTCGGTGCAGGTAGCTGTTTTATATGAAATGAACAATCTTTATAGACGTACCAGAGCCATAACAAGCCTGATTTTCAGCGAAGCTGAGGTATATAACTCTTACAGAATTGTCAGGCTCCTTGCTCAACAAATCAAGCCTAACTTATGATGTTTGTAGTGTAATTTTTATTCCTGTTTGACTAGCCAACTACCCGGTGGTAATAGGATGTTAGGAAAGGGCAGTGGCGATGTTTGTGCATGCCGTGATTGATAGGCCGGCTCAGTATTTTTCATTTATATCTCCGGATTCCAAATCAGTTAAGTTTAGGAAAAATGAAACAAAGTGGCAAGAAAAATGTTTGCAGATTGCAGACCGGCGCTCCCGCAGATCTGAGTTCAGCCCACATCTGCCGGGATTGTCTGGAAACATTAAGATATCTAAATGGAAATCAATACTATATGTGCCAGGCATTTACTACCAGGAACAAGCATCAAGAGACTTGAGCTAATCAGACTTCCAGCCTGTGCCTCCGCCATAGACTCAACCTCGGGGGTGTCCTAATTGCCCAGACTAATCATAGAAGAGTTAAATTTATAACCGAGAAAGACATCTTGTTTTTCTTACCAGTCATCATTTAGGAGCAGGAAGGTTCACCTGTGAGGTGGGTGCCAGATGTATGGTGGGAAGCCCCATGCACGGGAGGATGTCTCCTCACCTGTCAGAGGAGAGAGAAGACGGATTTACCATCAGCCGTAAAACCAGTCAGCCTCGGGGTGGAAGAGACGTGAACCAGCTCACAGACGAGCTGCAAGTTTTCTCACTTACAGGCTCTCCATTTAACCCCGTGTTCTGGAACATGAAAGGAGAGGGCCGTGCATCCACAAGGCCCCTGCACGCTTTGATCCCCACCCCGGTTTTTTACTCTAAGGAAATAGTGCAGGAAAGCAAGTAGCGTTAAGTGATGTTAAAAATATATGCATCTGTTTTTCCCCCGAGTTCCACTCTCAGCTTTCATCCCTTGGAATCTCCAGAGGAGCTAATATCACTTTAAGACATGTATCTCCCTAATATACTGTACAAACAAGTCACCAATATTATTCACACTCCAACAAACTACAAAGTCACACAATAGCTACTGGATGAGCCCGCACTATACTGCTGAAAAACCATAATGTATCAGGGGACTGTATTCCTAATATTTGCATTCTAGATGCCAACTGTGAGCATATTTTATACTATTTTCAACAAATTACACCAAAATATGCAAAATGTTTATAAGGCTCCATCTTCTATATTTGGCTCCGGTATATTTGCAACTTAATAGTCCTTCAGAGATTTTTTTGTCTCCTCGGGAGAAATAGGAAAGTGGAAAATGCAAAGAAAGAGAACAAGAGAGAGGGAGAAGAAAAGAAAAAATGAATATGCTTTGTTTGTGCAACAAGTCGAGTTCTGCAAGTTTTTCGTAAAAGAGCAGAGCCAGCTGTCCTGCAGGCCCTTCTTCAACGAGAAATTTAATAACATTATTTGGATTCTTTGTGCCCTGGATTTCAGATGTATTTTTAATGCGTGTGTCTTAAAACAAAACAACCGTTGTCAAATGCTGTACTCTCTTCTCACCAGTTTAAATGGTTTCCGAGACAGCAGAATTCTGGGAGCATCATAAGGGGTGTGATCAATGAAAGCTTGTGCCTTGCATCCTGTGGCCTCCCAAGGATGCTGTGCCCTTACCAGGGAAGGTTTGTCAGTGCTCCTCCCGGAAAAGTTGTCTCTGGTCTTCGCAACGTGAACCCTGAAAGCCTCTTGCCTTCTGTGCCTTTGTCCCTGCTTCCATGCTCACACAGCTGGGCACAAGGACATAGCTTTCTTGTCTGCAGCCCGGTGAGAGGGCCATCCCTGATCGCCCTATGTCCGTGTAGCATTAGGGCTGATATGCTGGAGCAGAAGTCAGGATGCAGGCATTGAAAAGAATTCTGGGTCAGGGAGGGCAACAGTTTCCAGCTGCTGGATTACAAAACCGAGTCTGAAAGTTTTCAATCCAGCTTCTCTGTTAGAAAAGCTGAGAAAGAAAGACAGAAAGGTAGGGAGGAAGGGATGAAGGAAGGAAGGAAGGAAGGAAGGGAAAGAAAGAGGGGGAAGGAGGGAGGGAGAAAGAAAGAAGGAAAGAAAGAAAGGAATATCTAATATTTCTAGGAATTGGGCCTCACGCCCTTGTTCTCTAACTAGACCAACCTCTCCTAAGAATACTGAAGCTTCAGCCAAATTCATTACTTAGCCAAAAATAATAAAGTCAGAGGAAGAAATATTTAAATGAATAAATCCATATTCCTTGCCAGCCTTCACCTAAATAAACGGGAAGAAAGTAAAATGCCTCCCAAGTCTTTGTACTCACAGTGGGTCCCCAAAATGTTTTTGTAGGCTGGATAAACCGATGATACACGGGTGGATGAACGGGGAAGACTGTTCAGTTGGACACAGACCCAGAAGAGGTAAAACAACATCCTTCAAATGGAGAGACCAAGGAGGAAGTGATTCTCAGAACACGCCAGGCTGCAGGCTGGCAGGTTCACCTCCCAAAATGCTGTGCTGCTTGGCACCAAGCCCTGGGTCAGAGGACAGAGGCAGCCAGACCCTAACCTGCCTGGAGGACAACGTCCAACAGCTCCCGAGCCCTGAGCAGAATGACTCCCCACGTACTCATCAGTCAGATGGAGGCTGTTAGAAGAACAGGCTTGATGGGCCCAGGCCCCACTTAGGATGCAAAGACTTCTCCACCGCAATCCCCCCTCCACAGTCCTCCCCTGACCTGCTCGTGTGGCCGGGTTCCTCATGCACAAGGGCTGCTGTGCAATAGCCTGAGCGATGGAGAAATTTCCTGGGTCTCAGCAGAGGGAAGCCTGCTAGAGGCAGAGAAGCAAGGCAGGGCCACGAGCACAGAAAAGTCGATGGGGTTGGGGAGCCCCAGCTAACCAAGCAGTAATAGAACTCCTGCTTATGGACGGTTCACCACATGCCAGGGGCCAGTCTTGTTGCTGTGCATGCGGGAACTCAGTGTCATTCTCACCACTGCCCCGTGAGGGGGTTCCATGGTTATCCTGCAGGGGAATTAAGTAATTTGGCAAGAATCTCAGAGTTGAGAGCGGTCAGCAGGGAGTCCATGCCGTGACCCCCTAGTGCTCTGTTGCTGAAGGGGGTGTCTGGGCGCCCAAGGATAAAGGCCATCACAAGGAGATAAGGTGACAGAGGGTGACCCAAGATGCAAATTGGACTACCTTTATATTACTTATAGAATGATAATAATAATGATGAAATGAATCCATGCCAAGCAAAAAGCTTGAAAATGGATGCTCAGCCAGAGCAGTGGTTCAGTAACGAGCTTCATGGAGAGGGAGACCCAAATGGAAATGCAATTAGAATGGTTATAAGACAAACATTCGAGGGCTTTCAGCGGTGTGATTCGCTGGACTCTGGCCCCCAGTCGGACACTGGGGAAAGTTATTGCATTCGATTACCAAGGCTTCGGCTTCATTTCTCCAATATTCAAAAGGCTGTGATCGCACTGTCATCTCACAGTTAGAAAACCAGAAGGACAGGCACCGCCAGAGCCTGCTGCCCGGCGGCCTGGCCCTGCTCATGGACCAGCTGTGCCCCTCAAGCACTATCGCCAGCCCCAGCGGAGTGGACCCTCCTCGGTCCCACTTCCCACCAGACCCCAGACACAGGGAGCATTTGTAAAGTGCCCCTTCCCTTGTCTGGTGGTTCCAGAGGGAAGGCGCAAGAGAGCAGGGGACAGAGAGGGAAGACTGAGTCAGGAGCAGGACATGGCTTGTTGAATCCTAATAAATCAGAGTGTCCCCAGTAGGCAGAAGCAACAGGGGACCGCATGCTAGCCGAGCTGCCCATTGACCCAAGGCAGAGCTCACAGAGAAATGATGTCCTCTTCAGCAGACTCCTGGAGAGATGGTCTGCATTTCTTCTGACAAATTAGAAGTGCCCTGAATGCAACCATTCCTCAGAAAATAGGCCTGATGTAGCAACGCATAAGCTGCCATTATCTTGCTGCATAAAAAGACCATTTAAGCGGGGCAGCCTTTAGAACACTGGCCCATTGGAGGAAGCATTTCTGAAAAATTACCCCCTCGACCGCCACCTAAACCAGTCACTACCCAAGGGAGAAGCCTCATTTACAACCGAGAAGACCGAGCAGGCTTCCATCAGAGGAAAGGCGTTGTTCGTTCGTCTTTGTTTTCTGTGAGAGTTTACTGCTTCCCTGGAGTCCCCAGTCCAGGGGAATGTTCATCCAGGACGCAGGAAATCTGCTTACCTGCCCTTATAGATCTATTGTTTGATATAAACTGCACACCCTGAGCTCTTCAGGACTTTGTTATCCACAAAGCCTGGCTCTAACCAAGCAAAACCTTTTGCCATGAGTTTTAGAAACTATTTTGAAATTTTAGAAAGTATTGCTTTTTTTGTCCTTTGGTTTTGCCCTGGCAATCTTTTCTGGAAACACGGTGGTAGGGTGCCTGAGCTTGAGGGAGGGCTGGGCAGGGGCTGGGGGTAAGGAAAGGAGGGATGGAAACAAACTTGATTAAAATCTCAGAATTTAACCCCACAATTCTCAGAATTTTACCCCACAATTCTCAGAATTTTACCCCACAATTCTCAGAATTTTATCCCACAATTCTCCCCAATTCTGGATGGGATACCACTGACTCCATTCACAACTTGATTCAATGCTTTCTCCCCAGAGGGGTTTCCTGATCATCTGATGAAGAACAGCCCCATCAGCCTCTACCCTTCCCCTTCCTCTGCTGCATTTTTCATCTCAGCATCTGTTTCTCTGAGATATTACAATATGAGCTTACTTGTTATTATTTCTTGCTCCACGCCCAGCATTGGAATGGAAGCTCCATGAGAGAAAGGACTTTGGCTCATTCACTGCGGGTTCTCAGTACCTAGAACAATACATGGCACATAGCTATGGTTCTATTAATACTTGTGAGTCAATAAGCAAATGAATAGACCTCGGGAACAGGACACTGTCAACTCCCAGGCTCTCACAAGGCAAAGAGGTGATACTTGTCACCAAAGGACACCTCCAAATTCAAACTCAGAACTTACTTGCAAACAGCATTGTTTGTGACATAGCCCTGTGCAGCCGATCCAGTGTCCGGTTGAGGCAGCTTTTTGCTGTGCTCATTCTGTCAAATTCCAGAGTCGAGCCTGATTTGGAAAACAAACCAGTCTAAAGAGATGTTGAAGGGAATAGGGAAGAAGAACCACAGAGCAGCAGTGCGCTCACTTTGACGGGATGTTTAATCAGAGGCTGGATGCACTTCTATCAGGGATGCTTCGAAAGGAATTCCAAAACGAGTGGGAGGTCAGAGATTAGAATCTAAGATTCCTCCTGACTTTTCAATGTTACTGTCTATGGTAGACAGAATAATGGCTCCCAAAAACGTCCACAACCAGAAGCCCAGAAGCTGTGAATATGCTACCTTACATGGCAAAAGGGACTTTGCAGATACGGTTTAAGGATATGAATCCTGGAGATGAGGAAGTTATCCTGGATTATCCAGGTGGTCCCAAACTAACCATCTGACTTCTTGGGGAAAAAAAAAAAGGAGGACATTTCCTGGCCTTGATCAGAGAGAAAGACAAAAGAAATGTCAGAGGGGTGAAACTCTGTTGTCTTTGAAGATGAAGGCCATGAGCCCAGGCATGAGGGCAGCCTCTAGAAGTGGGGAAAATGCAAGGAAATGAATTTTTTCCTAAAACCTCCAAAAGGAAGGCCTGGATTTCAGTCCAGTGAGAACTGTGTTGGACTTTTGACCAACAGAACTAAAAGATAATAAATTTGAGTTGTTTAAGCCACTGAGTTTGGGGTAATTTGGTATAGCAGCAATAGAAGACTAATACACGGTTTATGACTTCTTGCACAAATAAAAGAAAAATTGTTGATCA
Organism: Monodon monoceros; assembly: GCF_005190385.1. Taxonomy (NCBI): domain Eukaryota; kingdom Metazoa; phylum Chordata; class Mammalia; order Artiodactyla; family Monodontidae; genus Monodon; species Monodon monoceros. The sequence continues at coordinate 39,836,107 of NW_021703766.1, forward strand.
GAAAACCCTGAGTTCCAAGATTATTCCCCTTTTGACCTCCAGCATGAAATACATGAGTTCCAATGAGGTGGGTCCCTACCTTAAGCTGAGCAAAGAAGCAAGAGACCAGGGAGAACATGCCAAGTTTAGAAGGGACACTCTGACCCAAGAGAGTTCAGTAGTTAGTCCATTTAAATCCTGGAAAGTATTTTATACTATTCTTAAATTAAAAATTTCAGAACCAGAAGGTGAACTCTTTTTCTCCTGTTAAATTGGAGAGATTTGGGTGACTCCCCTGAGTTCACAGCTCATATAATCCCATGTATCATTAGAACCAGAAAGTGGAAACATCATATCCAAGGTGGGGACTCGGCTGGAGAAAGAAGCTCATTAGTTCCTCTGCAGGAATCAGTCCTAATATTTCTTGTCTCAGAATAAAAGAAGAAGTCTTACTTCAGGAAGATGACAATACTATAAAAATCAGCCAATTTCCAGGCCACATTTGTCTGTGAAATGTATTCTCATCTCAACTCCCACCCAAGAGGCTTCAACCTGTCCATTTTGGAACCACAGCAAATATTCAGCTATGTTAAATTGAAAAAGGAATAACTTACCTTGTGACTCATTTTCATTGCATACCACGTCCTATTCTATTTAATACCATTCATAGGTCCCACACATTGGGAAACCCCAGGCTACTTCATCAAACTCTGCAGCCTCCTCAGACTGAGACCCAGATCAGATTCAGCCCCTCCTCGTCCACATCTCCAACTGCTCTCTGTGTTCATCCTCCCTGCTCTCCAGCAAACTAACCCGAATGTGCACATGTGGAGGCCACGTCAAAAATGAAATCTTGGCCCAGATCCAGCACTGACTTAGGCCCACCTGATAGATCTCCAAGTGCCCGAAATGTATAATTGGAATGGACATCCTTGGTAGTTGGTAAATCCCTAAATTTCTTCCTGGGGCCTTTGGGTGAGCAATATCACACTTCAGAAGGCCAAATGGAAGTCTCTTTTAAAACTGCTCCTGCACCAGCCAACAGATTCAATATGCATACGATAAAAGGGTGGTGGCCTCTGTCATATCTCATCTAATTCACCAGAATGACTGCCACAAGAGTCAGATCCTGAAGGATGACAGTGACCAATGTTAGTAAGGTACATGGACTCCAGAGGGTAGGAGATAAACCCTAAGAAAATTCAGAGACCCGTGAATCAATGAAGGTTTTAGGGATCCAGTGGCCAAAGACACACCAGAACTTCCCATCCAAATTAAAGGACAAATTATCACATCTCACATTTCTCACAAATAAAAAGAAAGCACTCTGTCAGTTTACCCCCATCCCAGGGTTCTAGAGGCAGTTATTCCATTTCAGAATATTGCTCCAATTCATTTGCTGAGCAACAAGAAAGTCTTACAACTTTGAGAGGGACCCAGCTCAGGAAAGGGCTCTGCGGCAAGTCCAGGATCCATGACCTGGCAGAGAGAGTGTTATTATAGGTAGCTGAGGTGGGGAAAGACTACGCAGAGTTTAAGCACACTACATGAAAACCACCACTACCCACAACAACAACTCATGGGACACTCCTGGGCCCTAGTAGAGACAGAGTGCCTACCCATGGAATATCAAATTACCATGCAGTCAGAGCTACCCATCGTGAATTGGGTTTTGTTAGACCCAAAGTCATAAGATCAGGTAGATCCAGCAGCAATCCACTGTAAGATGGAAGAATCTCATCCAGGATCGGCATAAGAAGGGCCAGAGGGCCCAGGTAAGCTGCCTGAGTTGGTAGCCCAGAACCTGTGTCATCCACCACTGTTGCACCAGCACCTCTCCCTCAGCTAACAAATATGGTACCATAGGTACTCTTATGACCAGCTGATGGAGCAGGACAAAGGTTGAGCTCAGTTCTCAGCTCAGTATGTGAAAATAAGCTTCAAAGAGACAACTGCTGCCCTACTACCCCATGCAGGGATGGTCTTGAAAGACAACAAGGAGGGAAAAATCTTCCCCATAGTCTGAACTTCAGGCAGTAAACCTGAAATTCACTTTGTATGAAAAAAAATGTGGTCTGACATAAGAATATATATAGAATCCTGGGCAGTGGCAAATGGCTTGGCTGGTTGTTCAAGAGCCTGGGAAGTGAATAATTGGAAGACTAGAGACAGAGTGCTGGAAAAGAAGCATATAAATGGATCTACAGGAGGACACAATGTATGATGATCTTTGTATCATGTGACAACGTCCACCAGGAAACATGGAAGAATGTCAGCTGGCTTCTGTCGTTGGCTGGGACAATGGCCTCATGGATGGAGTTAGAGACATGGAAGCACAAAGATTATGCATGGGTCCAGTATTATGGGATCCTGTTCTCTAAGACTAATCTAGCTGCCACAACTGCCAAATGTCCAACTTGCCAGCAACAGAGACCAATGTTGAGTCCCTAACGTGACATCGTACCCCAAGAAGGCTAGCCATCCACTTGAGGTCAACTTGACTACACTGAAACCTTCCACCCTGGAAAAAGTAGTAATTCAGCTTGACTGGAATTGAGACATATTCTGGATATGAATTTACCTTTCCTGCCTGAGTTTGACTTTAGCTAGCACTACTATCCAAGGGTTTACACCAAAACTGGATTTCATGTAATGTTGAATGGTACTGAGGGACCCACTTTATAACACAGAAGGTGTGACAGTGGGAATCTGACCATGAGATACCCTGGTTCTATCACTCCCCACACCACAAAGGAAGCTTCCAGCTTGAGCAATAGAATGATCCTTTGAAGATTCAGCCCAGGCACCAACTTGGAGATGATATCCTGGTTTTTCAGGATCCTTCTGCAGGATACAGTACACACTCAAAAGCAATGAAAATTGTATGATTCTGTGTCCCTGATGGGTAGAGGACATAGGGTCAGGAACCAGATGTGGAAGTAGAGGTGGCCCCACTTAGCATCCCTCCCAGTGATCCTGTGCTGGCTGTTCCTATGGATCCATAGGTTCTAATTCCCAGACCAGGATCTCTTCCATCAGGAGACTTGGCAAGAGTCCCATTACATTTTTAGCTACATCTGTCACCTATTCATTTGGTGTTCCTATGATGAGAGTCTAGCATAAAAAGAAAGGAGGAGATAGGGCTGTTGCTATATAATGGAGGGCACCAGATGATCTACCGAGGCATCTCTTGTCACTAATGCCCTAACTTAAAAACAGATGGATGAATGCAGCAGCCATGGCTGGAAAAGGTCATGGTGACCAGAGGGCCATTCCCTTTAGAGATGAGAGTCTGATCATTGCACCAGATGAGTCACTCAGACCAACAGAATTGCTAGGCAAGGATAAGAGTAATGGCTAGTAGAGGACAGAGGTGATGTGTAACAGATGTGGGCGAAGACCAGCTTCAGTGATGGGGACTATGGTTTGTCCCACTAACTCTCCTTTTATAAGTCTCCCCTGGAAAAAAGACCAACCACGACCCTGCAAGAGCTGTTCACAAAACTTATTATATGAAACCAATAGATCTATGTTTTGCAAGGGCTGGACTGTCCTGGACTGTGTGTGCTACTCATCCCAGCTCCTGAGACCATGAGGATTAGCAAACTGTCCTCAGCTGGAGAGTGTAGGCTTATCCAAGATCATACCCGCTCCTCAGGGGAAGCCCAATCCAATGACGGGTTGAGGAGATGGAGGTAGGGGCATAAGGCCCCCACCGTTTGCTTCAATTTGGGGTATTTCTGCAGAGCCATTCCAGCTACAGAATGCTCCATAGATCTGCTGGGGCCTCTGATGCAACTTCAAACAGGGTTTAACTTCTTCCCCTGCCCAAAGTTGAGCTCCCTGTTCTTTTCAGGTGTTATCCCTAAGAGCATCCCCCCAATGAACATCCTACACACAAACCCCTGAGTCTAAGAATCCGCTTCCTGGGAAACTTGGCTTATGATAAATGCTTCTTTAAAAGACATATCTGTTTGTATTACCACAGGTACACGCACATGCCTGAAGTCTTCTTATTTCCTGTCCCTCTGAGGACAGAGACTAAATGCCTTACCCTGGCCCATAAGATTTATTTGGTCTGGCACCTATCAATCCATTGCTGCAGATCCTCTGTGCACACCTCTCCATTTCGCTCTCTCTGTTCCAGCTGCACTGATCTTCCTTGTGTTCCTTAGGTATGACACGTGTCTTCTCTTGCCCCAGAGCCTCTGCACGTGCTGATTCCTCTGCATAGAAAGGTCTTCTGTTCTATTCACCCTTCAACCTCCAGACCAAAGTCTTCTTCAGAGAAACACTTGATCTTCCCCAGACTTGATCAGGTCATTCTGTTGTGCGTGATCATAGCACTATGCACTCTTTCTTTATACCACTTAATAGTTTGAATGATCTATTTGTGTCACTATTTAATTAACGTTTATTTTGCTCACCGTGACAGCTCCAGCACCTATCCGAATGCCTAACTCATAGCTGACAATAGATATTTGTTAAATTAAGACGCTAATTCTTCCTTTAGACTAGATTCAAACCCCTCCATACATAAATACAGTCTTTTTCACTGTAGTGTGTTTTTTTGTGGGTATTTTCCTTGTCCGGTGACTTAAGAGGTAGTCACAGGACCTAGTACACAGTAAGCGCAGTACACAGTACCTGCATGTTCATCTTAGGTTGTTAATATATGTTTTGTTTTTTTCCTGTTAGACTGTGAGCTCCTTGAAAGAAGGAGTTCCCTCTTGTCTGAACTTCAAGCAAGGAGCTTGGCGAATGTTTATTGAATTAAATCCTCAGGAAGTGTGAATGTAAACATCTGGCTATTTTGAAATGTGGAGATGTTTTTATTTCTTCCAGACAGTTTGTATCACACAGACACACACACACTGCTCACGCAGAGTGTTTGAGGTCAGAGACTGCGGATCAGTTCATTTTTACTCTTTCTATTCTATGTTCAGAAAGCCTAACTCTGAGGGAAATGTGCCCCTGGGGTTCATCACTCTGCCAAATGAAATGTTTCAGAAAGGTTTCAGGTCCCATGGACGCTGCCGTGTGCCTTGTATCAGAGCCGACAGACCCAAATGCTTCCTGGGCTGAGCTGAATGAGTGGGGGAGAGTCTGCTATGACTTAATGCCAGATGCCAACCTGCAGGATATGGGTTCAGTGTTGCTGGACATTCTGATTTTTCAAAAGAATCCAGACCTGGGTTTTATTGAACCCTCCCAATTTTATAGTTGTCATTAATTAAAAGAAAGAAAGAAAGAAAGAAAAAGAAAGCAAAAAAAGGCATTGTGATAAAACAAAATATGCCCACGCTAGAGCCAAGTTAATGGGCTTTAGGAGGCTTTAGGTTGGAAGTCAGCTTACAAATCCTCTTCAAACTCACTGGAAGACCAGGCAGGTCCCCAGGAATGCCTGTGCCTCAGTTTCCCCATCTGTCAAATGAGCCAATTAGGCCAGATGGTCCAATTCTCCTATCCCAGGCGTCCTTCTGAATCCTGCTGTTTACCTGACAATTCTTTCATCCCAAAACACATCATTTTCAATTACAGTTGGAAGCCAGCAACCAGAAAGGTATTTTGGCAGAATTTCCATTTCTTTCGAGGGCTAATTACAAAAGAATAGGGGGAAAACAGGCACCACGCTCTCTTTCACATCTCATTACATTTATTCCGCTTTATTACTAATTCTTTGTTCATATAATTTTCACCCTGGGGTCTGCGTTTTTGTCTAGTTGCCCCAAGCCAGGGAACCCGCCTGAACTCGGGAAGCCTTGATCACCTCTTCTGGTGTTGACGGGTCTTAACCTGACAGTCATTACCTTCAGACCAGCTTCCTGAGCAGAGTGCTTCTCTAAAGAGCATCCTGTCCGAGGTCGAGGCTACAGCCTAAGGTATTCTGAAGGGGAGCTTGGGGACGTGCTCCCCTAATCACAGAAGTCCCTGGTTCCACGCAGGACCCCAAAACACCGCCGGGGGGGGCTGTCCATTACAAGCCCCCCCCCGAAAGAAGAGCTAGGGGAAATATATGGCTGCCACCCGAGTGGTCCCACACCTACTCTGGGTTAGAAGCTGCTGCTTTCACGTAGAAGTGTCCAGCCCCATCCACAGATCTTAACCGCCATTCCCCATACCCTCCAGCACACAGGGACACGCCAGCCCTGGCCACCTCCGCTTGGTAGCAGGCAAAGCCAAGCCTCGGGTCATGGACATTTATCTCCAGTTACTTTACACGGATTCAGGAAACAGGTCCCAAAAGAAGCCAAGGAGGAAAACTACAGGCAATGTGCACACATTCACCATGAAATACCCACCCAAAGGACAAACTCGGTAATCCCGCCAATGATGCTCCAAACCCGTGACGGCTAGCAGCCAGCAAATACCCGCAGACCTCAGTCCATTTTTATTGTATTCAGGCTGCAGTGCGTATTTCCTGTCTCCTCTTAGCACCACGCATACAGTGTACTTGAAAACAAAAATCTATAGTATTGATCCCGCAATGTCACCACAATTATTCTTTTGAAACAGCCATTGAAAACAAATTACATCTGCACTGCCTTTTCATCCGCCCACTGTGAGTGAGCAATGCTCACCGTGGCCTCCAGCACCCTGGCGTTAGCATTGTGTCACCGCCGACAGGACAGCCCGGGGAAAAGCAGAAGGGGGAGGGTGTGGCCAGCATGGACGGGGGATCACAGGGCTGTTTTAGGAGGGCACGGGGGTTTGCTTCGCCCGGTGTCTGCACCCAGGAGGGGTTTGGACCCCGTGTGGCTGCGATCTAGGTGAATCTGAGAAATTCCAAGTCTACAGACGGGGTTGCTGTTGGGGTCCAGGGACTCTTCCCAGCACAGTAAACCAAGTGAAGTGTTGGACTGATGAAACTGACAAAGATTTAGCCACAGCTTCATTTTCGGATACTCAGTTTAAAATCTAATGACAAGTGTTATTTTCACCTGATGGTGCATAATTCTATTGACCGATTGAAGCATCTTTAACAGAGCATTGGTGTTGTAAAGCCGGAGAGATGCCCACAGTCCCAGTTCTCTCTACAGCCCAAATTCCAACAGATACAAAGGCGACCTTCCCGAAGAAGGCTAGCTGTCCTCTTTCCCAGCAAGTTGTATCCCAGAAGCTCCAGAAGGACCAGAGACCCCGGGGTCAGTCACCACCCCCCCACAGACCTGAGGCCCGGTACATATGTGGCGTCCTGGCCCCCAGTAAGATCATGAGCCCCTCCGTAATGCACCAGTCAGCTGCCCTTGGGGACACCTGCTGTTGGGGGCCTGCCTGTTTGTTTCCGATTGTCATACTTGGAAAAATTCTCCCTGCACAGTAATTAAATTCCAGGCCACCGAGCGGCGGGCAAAAGGAAATTCTTTTGTTAAGGTTTGACCACACAAGTCACAGTGGTGGCTCTTGCAGGCGGGAAGTGATAACTTTGGAGCATTAAAAAAAACCAATAGCCTTGTTGACATGGACATGGGAACCTAACCCCTGAAGCCTCCTGGTATGACGCATTGATTTTCCTGTCTGTGTACAGTTCTAAAGCCATCCATTCTGCATGGTCAGGACTCAAAGGGCCGGAGAGAGGAAAAAAATCTGTTCTCTTTGCTGTACCTCCAGGCAGAGTTGAGAAATAAATTCTACGTTTTTGAGAGATGATTCGTTCAAGCCATGTTTAAGAGAATATGATTGCATGAAAAGGGGGAAATATATTTTGCTTCCCTGACCCCCAGAACCTGCAGCCACTGACCCTCATGCAATATCTTGACACCATAGACATGGCCGAGAAGGGGGTGGGAAGCAAGGGCCGGGGTGGAGGACCTCGGGAATTGGGGAGATTATTTATTATTCTCCAAATAATATCGCTGAGCTGGCCGAAAATTGCTCAAATAATCCTGTCAGTCCACCTGTCATTTGCCCGATCCCTCTGCCACTGTTATTTTGCAAGGGCTGCTATTCCTTCTGTTGGAGGTCTCCTTCTGAAATTGCTATGCTCCTGCCTGCTTTCTGATCCTCTTTTCTGCAGGTGAAACAGGCCAGGCTGACTCTCTTCAGGGTCTGCCTGAGAGGCATCCTCAAGCGGACACCTCACCCTGTGCTGACCCACTGTCTCCGACTGCAATGGGGTTGCTGACAGCCAGGCAATAAAGGGCTCCCCTGCCGGCCGCCCAGCACCTCCTCCCATGCTCCTGGGCACCCTGGGCTCCTCATTCAAAAATGCCTCTAGGTCACCAAAATCCCTCCCCGTTCTTGGCTGTGACAAGGAGCGACTCTGGGTGATGGAGAGGCCAGCCTTTGGGGAAATGTGCTGAGACACTGCAGGGGATTCTGTGAGCTGCCAGCCTCACATGTTCAGTACTTTTTGAGTGTTTAGCTATTTTAGTTCCAAATAAAGAAAGCGTTGGTGCCGGTCAGGAGGTAGAGCTCGTTGAAGTGGAAGACTAGTGTTCGAGCTGCAAATTTGCAGGGTCTTTCTACAAAGTATTACGTACATCATTTCCTGGTGCAGAGGAATATTGAGCTATTTCAGGGAAGCCAAAAAGGAAAGACCAAAATCATGCAATTTTCCTGACCTAGACAGAACTATGGATGGAATACAGAAATAGAAAATGCTAAAGTGAATGCCCTTACAAGGCTTGGCTATATAAACATAGAATCCACATATCCCAAGCGTGTACAGTGTGAACTCAATAACAGCATGCATGCACGCCAGTGAAAGTCATAAACCCAGTCACACAAACCTTCCTACCAGATGATTCCGTCTTGCCAGATGTGTTTGTATATTTATTATTAAAATACTTACTGTTCTGCCTTTTGAAGTAGATGGACAAATGATTTAGGAGTGGAAATAGACTAGAAACAAAATTAATGCAAATAATGTGCTGATTTTTTTTAGCTTGATTAGCCAAGCCAATGGAAAATTCTAGAAAACGTATACAATTATTTTAACTGTCACAGGCTGGCAATTGTAATTGACATGATTTGTACGAGACGCAGTGTAATAACTGAATATATTAAAAAAAAATCTCATGCCTTGATTACCAGGAGAACATTACTAGTGCCACAATATTATTAACAACACAATTATCGTGGCATCCCTAGGATACGCTCTTAGCACTTCAATGCATTAGTGAACCTTTGCTAACGAAGAAAAAATTAAAGTACAGCAAATTTCAAAGCACCAGTTGTACCCAATATCATTAAAAATTTATAAAACTTCCCCTGAACATGACAAGTGTTTGGTTTAAATGAAGATCAGCCACAAGGAGAAAGCAGAAATCTTGTTCCTCTTTGTCTCCTTCCCTTCCCTCTCTCTCTGCCTCTCGCTTTCTCCCAGACCTCCCCCAGCCGGCACCACCTCAATCCAGCTGAAATATGTAACCATTACAGAGTGACAGCTTGACACACAATGACCCGTCAGAACATTCATCTCACAATGTTTTATTTTAGTGAGGAGCCAAACTGCAGAAAAAATAAGCAAGTTGTTTCAAGGCTTGGACGGAGATCAAACATTTCTGGCATCCCCACTTACCAGACCTTTGATTTACAATGGACTTGTCAGAGCCCGACTAGACAGTGTGTGCTTAAAAACCTACAGAGGCTCCTCGAAGGCCCCAGCCCACCCCCATGTCCCCCAAGGAGAGCATCCCTTTGTTCCCGGAACCAGCAAGCTGGGCTGAAGCACAGAACTTTGCATCCTTGCAAAAGGGCCAGGCAGCGTGTAAAAGGCAGTCCGGCTCTGATTAAATCCCTTTTGCCAAGGTGAAAAGAGAGAGGGAGAGAAGGGGGGAATGGAGAGAGAGGGGCAAGCTGAGTTCCTTCCACCAGTCCCTTTACCTCTTCCTTCCAAGTCAAAAGTTATCATCTTCCCCCTAGAAAAAAAGGTACCCAGCCGGTGCTACCACCAGTGAGCTTTCTCAACCATATTCAAATGGAAACGCTCAGCTTAAAGAAAAAAAAAGAAAAAAATGAGTTGACCCAAAGTGCAGGTGTTTAAAATATGTTTGCGGTATTATGATTTTTGCTAGTAATTACAACTATGAAAATGGCTGGAAATATATTGTTTCAATTTGTATGGAGAACAATTGCAGAGAGAGATAGCGGCGTGATCTGTGCCTGCCATTGGAATGTGTAATTCCTTAACCCTATGTGGCGGCACAGGGCTCGCTGGAGCAAATTATGAATACATGCTTTGGGAGAGCTTGAGTAGTAAATTTGGATTTTGTGCATCCGCAACAATGCAATCTAACATGTGTGATTTATAGAATATTAAGTTAATACAGTATTATGAAATTAGCTTAATGTACTAAAGCTGTAATTTTAAAGTGAAAAACAATGCAACAAGACGTAAACAATATCGACATTAGCATTTTGTGAAAGCTGAAACCAATTCACTCAAAATATGTCTGGAGAGTCACAGATTTACCTCGCCTAGACAGGCCCAAGTCTCAGGAAAGTTTCAGACCCCAGGAGAATACTCTCTGCTCAATAGGCCAAGCTGCCCCCTGTGGACCCAAAGCAGGGCGCACCAGCCGCAGGCACCAACCAGGGAGCCACACCACCCCCACCCCTTGGGGGCAGTCGCCAGAAATTATCCTGAGCTTTTCAGTGCAGAGGGACCGCAGGCAAAGGTCAAAGGGCCTCCTCATACTGCATGCTTCACCCTGCAATACCCTCGAAATAAAATCTGGAGAGATATGGCTGGAGTGCCAGATGCAACCCTGGAAACTTGGGGGCTCAGAGTCTGGAAGGAATGAGGCTCTGAGGCCAAGGAAATCTTTTGGGTTCAAAAGAGCAAATCTAGCTGCGTGGTCTTTTGGCGCCTCAGAGGGGCAACCTACCAAGGCAGCAGAGCCTTGTAACAAGAGACCAGAGACCTTTGGGTTACAGCAGGATAAGACAACCCCAAGCCAGCCCAAGACCCAGAGGAGGTAGAGCCTGGATGAGTGGTGGGCTCCCCCGGAGGCTTTCTAGCTGAGTGGACAGCCTGGGACCAGATGAAGGTTCCCACCATCCTCCTACCCTATCCCATTTACCCTCTCACCTTCCAAGGCTAAGGATCCGCTGGGCCTGAGCATCAGGAATTGGGACTGAGGATCAGTGACTAAACCAGATGGAGGTCTGAAATGAAGGGGAGAAGGAAATCGCTTATAAAATATTAGTATGGCTTTCTTTGCTTTCAGCTGTGATCTTTGGTAATTGCATGAGCATAAGTGAATGTCTGGAACCAGGACGTGGCCCTTTGGGCCATTTTGCTTCGCCAGCCCGATCATGCCACCCATTGGTGAGCATCAGGGTGGTAAGCCAGACTCAAATTTCCCAAAGCCTTGAGGAAATATAACTAAAGAACTGTACCTGGATTAATTGGGGCATAAAGGGACTGCTCTTCACGGTTAATCAGAGTCCCAAGATTTGGGATTAAATATGGACGTAAACATCCTCCAGTGGCAGAGAGGAACCACCACGCATGTTGGTTCCTTCCATTTGGATGAATGTTAAACCTAACTGATAGAGGACAGGGTTCCAAGGGACCACACCCATATCCATGTACCATAGGAGGCTATTTCATATTAAATTCCCCGTGGACTGCCTTGGAAGAGACAGACACCAAATCCCATGGTGCTTCATGCTTATAAACATTGAGATGAGGGTAACTGTATAACTGTTCTTTTTTTATGGCGCTTTCTTTTTAAGATTCCCTATATATGGCTTAATGTGGTAACGGGGATTATTTCATTGATCAAAGATGCCACAGCATCTTCATGTACCCGTAGTAAAAATGAAAGCATTCTACTTAAAATAAATGAAAAGTATACGTCAAAGTTAGAGATGAAGCAGTGGTCTACCCCACACCGGAGAAAACCAATTCGCAGATCTCGTGGAGAGGTCTTGAGCCTCCTCTGTCTAGCAAAAGCGTGTGGCTGTTTTCTGTGGGTTTGTTGGCTTTTATTTTTAAGATACCCAGCATTTATTGCAGGAGCCAGAGAACCAAGAGCTGAAAGCCAATAGTAATGTTTTAATTCCATCAAGTGTGTTTCAATTCTCATTCTGCACTTTGCATTAGTAACCCAGACTCAATCAATACCTCACCGCAACAGTGCTATGGTCAGGCACGGGGACTTCACCTAAGCTGACAAATTCTGGTGCCTCACAGCATGAGGATAAACGGGCTCGGAGAGGGAACCTGCTCCCCTCTCTTTTCTTCTGCAAAAAGCAAATACATTGTCAAGTCACAGCATGTTTACAGAAAGAGACAGACCACCATACACATTGCTCGTCATGTGAGTGCCTTTTGAGGGAGCTACCCTTTTTCTGCAAAATTATTAATATCCAGGAATAACCTAACCATCTACAAGAGAAAAAGGTGCTCTATCCCAGCGTCAGAGCCAAGCCAACTCCATTCGCACTCACTCCCCTCCACGGGGTTAGCTGTTTCTCTCTTCTCTCAGTGGAGAGGAACAGCAATGTGGGCAGCTTGCTTGATTCTGAAAGGTTACAAAATTTTAAAATTTAAAATAAATATATGTCTGCTTCAAGCTCAAATTGCTATTTTTGGTCACCTCCTTCAACCAAGAAATGTCCATTATCTTAACCTTTTTTTTTCCTGAATTATGAATCAAAAGATTTTAACTGGAAAAAAAAGAGGCGAGCAGTAACAAACCCTAATGCAAAGGATCATGGTTAAAGGTTTTCTGATCTCAAAGCCAAACTGCTTCAGAAAAGAAAATTACACACACAGTGAAAACTATACACAATACACAAGAAGTATGTGTATGTGTATGTGTGTGTGTATAAAACAGATGGACTTCCTAAATTCCTTCTATTCTAATAAAACTTTCAAAATAAAATCAGAATATAGGCCTTGATCTTTAAAAAGCAGGGTTTAATGCACTTCTTCAAGACCAGCCCTCCGCTTCCTGCCTCGGTCACACAGCATCAGGACGGCCCTCACTAATCCTTCTGGAAGAGTTAATAATTCAACTCCAGAGCTGACAGTTGTAGAGAAGAAAATTCTTTCTTAGATCTGTCCCTCAATTTCAGTAACAGGAGGATACTGATTTCCCTCTTCTACAAACAGCATAGCAACATCTGTGACTCAGACAGGAGAGGCAAGGGAAAGAAAAATACCCTAAAACGGGCTAAATGTCCCCAGACCCGACTGTCAGCCCTTCCTAGCCGGCAGGTGCCTGGACCCCATTCTCGCCCCACTTAGCAAATTATGTATAAACAAATTAACTTCCCTAGTCGGTACCCTCTGAATTACTCCTTGGTCTCTCTCTGAGTGGTTTTCCATCAGGACGAACCTTTTCCTTTCCCTTATGCACCAGCAAACATACTGATACAATTTAAAGGTCATGTTCTTTTCAAACTGACAGAGCCCTCCAAAGTTTTGACGAGAGGCCCTCCAAGCCTCACACCCTACGGTCGGAAAGGAATTAAGTAAAACATCACTTGCTGCAAGCTCAATCATGTGAACTGATTAGAAAATGCATCCGGGGAGAGGGGGCCTTGGCAAGGTGACGGCAGCTCATCTCGAAAGGAGATGTCACACCGCCCAGCAGAGCGCCCCCGACACCGGGGTGGGGGGACCACGCAAGGGTCAATGAAGATATAATTACCTTCCCCGCAAGAAGCCTCTTCTTTTCCAAGTCCCCAGTGAATGCCACTTAATTAGCCTCAACTTTTTATTCACCGACCGTCGAACTTTACCCCAAACCCCAAGACTGAATTAATGGCGTCATCTCTCAGGCTCCAAAGGACACTTACTTGATAACTGAAGGATCGCTGAGAGTATGGATTCTGCATAATGGCACATTGTGTGGAGACACTGATATGTTTATTTGCAGTTGTGTCTGCGTTATTGGGGGATAGGCAGTTCGTGATTTTTTTTTTTCCTTTTCATCTGTCTCTGGAACAAAATGGGACGACTGAAACGGCACTGCACCGTTCATCCCATCAGCAGATGCGCTCTGGGAATCCCGATCAGGGCGCGGATCATTCTCCTGGTATAATTATTATTGTTGTTGTTGTTATTTATTTGACTTTTTTGCTTTGGTTACTATGTTCTTCAACAAAAGCCTGCTAAGTTTCACTGAGACATGACAGTGCTTGGCTGTCGAGAGGTTCCTAATGTTCTCTGTCCTAAGTTGTGTGTCCGTGATGACATCATCTGTCACAGAGAAGGGGGACATGGGGTGTGTTTCCCAACCCCCCAACCAGCTGCAGCCTCCCTGCCAAGGGCCTTCCTCCTGGCATCTCCCTCCAGACCACCCCTCCTGATTCATCTGAGAGCCACTCTCCACGCCTCCAGACTTAATCTTTAGGGAAAAAAATGGTCCCATCTCCAAACAGTTATCCACCAAGAACTGCAAGAATTTAGCTCAGCAAAAATTTAGCCCATGTCCCACCCCTCCTGATTCATCTGAGAGCCACTCTCCACGCCTCCAGACTTAATCTTTAGGGAAAAAAACGGTCCCATCTCCAAACAGTTATCCACCAAGAACTGCAAGAATTTAGCTCAGCAAAAAAAAAAAAAAGAAAACCTTTCTGTTGTGAGCGCACACACATCCTCAAAGGCAGCCCCAAGCTTGTTAAATTTTTATTGGAATGCCTTTCCTTTGAAGCTTTCCTCCTACTTTAATTGACTGCTGAGCATAAGCCCACAGCCTCGGTTGTCCCTGTCATTGAAGACTGGGGCTGTCATCCTGGAATTCAGTCATCAAATAGGTTTTCCTTCTCACTCTTCTTTCCTCGACCTCACATCACGCATCTTTCCAAAACGAAGCATCCCCTTCCATCTCTCTGCCACAGACACAGGCTGCCCCAACTTTTGACTGTTTCCTCCATGGTCCACACCCCTCTTTTCAGACCTGCCCTGGCAGTCTCCTTCCTGGCGATGATGCCCCGTGGCTGGTATGTACTGTGGGTACCTGTCTGCCCTGCGGGACACAGAGAGGACTTCCCAGAGCAGATGGGCAGTAAATTCAAATTCCGGATTAAGGCATCATGACTGCATTAGTGCAGTCGTCATGGGAAGCTTGTTCAGAAATCCGAAAAAAGCGCTTATGTTCTCATGGAGACCGCACTTTGTGTTCTTAAAACTTGACACTCACAGCATTTCCTATCATAACTTTACACAGTCTTATGGGAGGGGCAATTAAATGTGGATCAAATAGTCAATCAACATCTATGGATCAACTTTTATTGCCAAACACTCTGGCTATTAGCTGGCGATGCAAACATAAGATACTGTCCTGCTCTCAAGGGACTCTCAGAATTATCAAGAGATAATAACTGCATGGTCCTTCTGGAAATACCGCAGGTTAACAGAAACTGAGACGGAGCATGGGAGGATGGAGAGCAAAGGTGATAAAGATTGGAGGCCCCATATTTTCGTCTGGTATCTTTTCTAAATGACCCACGTCTGATTGTCACATCAGTAACTGACTCTGCGGAACACTGAAGAATACGCTAGGACCAGCACAATCCGACCTTACCTGGTCTCCCCATGTGAAGAGGGGCTTTACCTTAAAGTGGATGAAGGTGTTGCCCAGAGTGGGCTGTTCGTGTACTTGTTAAATGCATCTTCTTCCATTTCTTGAGGGAGCTTCAGGCTCTGCACAGCTGCTCACAATTGCCAGAAAGGGAATGAACCCAAGTCCCTGAAATAGCTGGGGCTCTTTCCCTCATTCTTAGGTCTACAAGAAACAATGTAATGAACGCCAGATCGTTTTATTTCAACCAGTTTGTGAGCCTGACAATGACAGCCACATTCCATGAATGCCCGTTTCAGCCCAGAAAAAGGAACTCACGGGGTTGACCTGGCCTTGGAAGTGGCTTCACTGAGTGGGCTACACCAGGAATGCATCTGGGGGAGACTCTTGGCCCTGCATCGGACACCTGGCGCAGCAAAGTACTCTGGGCTGTTCATTTCACCCCGAGAGTCGCTCCCCAATAACGCAATGCAGGGGGTCGGCAGGACCGGGCCATCAGAAAGCCATCATTCTGGTGCTTCAGGTTAAACCCTGCCCGTTTCTTCAAGGATAGAGCCTCATGGAACAAGATATTTTCCTCTCCTCAGCAAAAGCAGTAAAAGCTGCCAGCCCGGGCTGTGTATCCTGCCTGTGCCGCTAACAAGACACATTCTTTTTTGTTCATGGCAAGTAGTGTAAGTTTCTGTCTTATGTCACAATTTCTGACAAGTGCTTGAGCACAAAAACAGTATCTTGGCACCAAGAAAATGACCATCACTTGAAAAGATAAAACTCACAAGGATGCCAAAAGGGTAGGATTTCATGGGAGACATGCAATAGAAAAGCCAGCCCCTCCCATGTCCCAAAACCATCCTGACAAAGCATGTCAAAACTGGTCTGCTCTCATCAAACCCCATTCAAACCAACACCTCCCATCGCCGTTTAACAATTCCACACACCTCACGTGCTAAGGCCACAGCTAACTGATCGGCAAAGCCAGACCGGTACAGCCTTGGTCCTTTTTCCACTTTTTATAATTTTCTCAATTCCATTTTGCTTCTGGATCCCTGAGAAGACTGAATTCTCAGTTCAAGGTATCACTTGTATCAACTTGTAATGTAAAAGCCTTATGCATCTGAAGTACCTGTAAGACAGAGCATTACAATGGAAAAGTACAATTGCATTGCATGACCGACTTCCTTCTTAAAAATGTAGCACAGGTTAGTTTAAGCAAATGCGGCATCTATGAACATACATATCTTGAAGAGGCACGATGAGAAAAAGTCTGAAAATGACGGTTTATTTATGTACTGGGGTCCTGCACGTTAGAGGGTGCCGGTAAGCACCTCCCTAAAATCTAGATGTGACCATTTTACCATAGTCGCCATAAGAATACAAAGAGAAGCAAACACGGCACCTAAGGAAAAGCACAAGCAAACTTAGCAAGTCCAACACGTGACCCAGCAGCCCCTGGAACAGGGGCTGGTGAACGTTACAGTCGCTGGGTCCCCCTTTGCCATCCCTCACCCCTGATGGAGCTCCCTGGTAGAGCTCAGCCTCTAAGCCTACAAAGTGAACACTAATTTGAAAGTCAAAGTCCTTTTCTGCAAAAAAACTGACATTCTGAGATAAAGTTCAGACTTAATATACTGAGTCTTGGCGATACTGTATGTTGACAGGATAAGATGTCTTTAATATTTCTGCTTTAAAAATTACCAACAACTGTTCAAGTTCAGATCGGAACATGTTTGGCTCTAGCTAAGCAGTATCCAAGTTAGATAAAGTTCAAGTCTTCTCTTCAGAGACACATGATGTACACGCAGTGCCATGGAGAAGCAGGGCTGTCACCCAGCCACACCTATTAATCGGGAGCTCTGGGCCTCACCCACCCACCCTCCTCACTCCGTGGTGACACCCAGCTCTGGACAAGGGGCCCTCTCCACTGGCAACACCCAGTGTACACCGGCATCCCCAGGGCTCTCACACCCAGAGCCAGACGGAAACAGGGCACACAGGGCTGGCACACTCCCCCACCCCCAATCTGAAGTCCCACATCCCTAGGGAAATATATTCCTGCCTTCCTGCTCACATTCCAGGCTCTGACCAGTTTACACAGACCCGTCTGGACTGGGAGGGACGGCTTGACCTCCCAGCTGGCGAGCCACGACCCTCTCCCGCTCTGTTCCCGCAGGGGAGCACAGCACTGTCCCCCTCGCCCAGCAGAGCTGACTCTCAGCCCAGCCCAGGCTCCATGCCTCTTATAGAATGAAAACAGGGCTCCCTTAACTAGGGAAAGAGGGGAGGGGGTTCCAGCTGTCCCTTCCCTGGGGAGCTTGAGCCAGTGGTCTCTGGCAGTTAGGCGTTCGGCTGGCTTCCTCAGGAGGGAGGGGAAGGAAACCTGCCTGAATGCTTCTTCCCAGGAAAGCTAGAAAGGGAGAGAGGAGAAGTCACACCTGGGAAAAGAACATTCCTGAAGGGCTGCAGACACGAGGATGGACAAGGAGGCAGGGCAAGGAGATGGGTGTAAGTATGTCTGTGTCTTTAACCAGGCAGTTCAATCTCAGCTTATTTTATTTGACAAATAAAACTAAACTGCATATTTATGGACTAATGACGTGAGGTATTGCCCTTTTATTCATATCCACCGCTGTTTAAAGACCAAGTGTAAATATTCCTGGGACTTTTTGCAACTTTGTGTGGCATAGGTAGGCGGCCCCGAGCATGGCCTTGCAGCTCTGATGACAACGGCGCTGCCGCAAGGTCAAGGTCACGGTTTCACCTCCTTAAGAAAAGTCAGCTACTGATGGAGAAAATCTCCTCTCAAAGGCCACAGGACCATGTGTTTCAGCAATGACTCAGTGCCAGGTTTTCTGCTGGGCTTGGGATTTCAGAGCTGGTTGGAGCACGCTGCACCCTGGTCTTGATTGTCGGCCATCACGAGAAGTCGGTTGCTGGGGCAGAGAGAGGACGTGCGTGACCTTCCCACACCCTGGAGCTGAGACAAGTCCCACCTCCCTGCCCCTCACCATGGGCTGACTGGCACCCACCACGAGTAAGGA
This sequence comes from Monodon monoceros, assembly GCF_005190385.1. Classification (NCBI taxonomy): domain Eukaryota; kingdom Metazoa; phylum Chordata; class Mammalia; order Artiodactyla; family Monodontidae; genus Monodon; species Monodon monoceros. Next base: position 39,854,609 of record NW_021703766.1, read on the forward strand.
CAGTTTGTTAGCTGTTGGTCCAATATGAGTTAAGGGCATATAGTTACAACCATAATGTGTTTTTTGTCATTTGATTTCACTGCACCTGCCACCAAAGTTGGGAGCAGGAGATGGAGGCCGCCCGAGGAGAAGAAAGATCTCCTTGTCTCTTGTCTCTTGAGGGAGGAAAGACTTATGTGCAGTAAAGAACAGGTTAGAGGCCGTGGCAGTGGGGGGAATCCCTATTGGTCCATGCATCCTGCCCAGAGGACTGAGCCAGTGGGTGGGAGTGGGCAGAGGAGAAGGCCGACTCTGGAACCAAGCAGAGGCAGGATGGGTACCAGGAGGATGTAAGGCTCTCAGACCTCAGGGGCGCTGAGTGTGTTGCCTCCCCTTTCTCATCAGGCCCAGGCAGTCAAAGCAGGCCACATGCTCAGGGGGCTCTGGCAGAATAAATACTTCCTGGTGAACTCACGTGCCACCTCGCCATGGGCTGGAGCTGAGCTTGTCCAAAGCAAGGGCATTGGAGTGGGGAGGGCGTCACACAGGAAAAGTCCCAGGGAAACCTTGTTTCGTGAAGGGTACCAGGTAATTGGGATTGGCTCTCACGGAAACAATACACCATGCAGCCCCTCTGTGGGATGTCTCCCAGCTAGGAGATGGCCCAGGCCAGCCATCAATCAGTCAGGCAGAAACCCCACCCTGCAGAAGCCCCACTTCAGGCCAGGGGCCTGCTCAGGAGTCTGGGGCCTGTCAGCAGGGACAGAGGGCTCCACATGGCATTAACCTACAAGAAGCTGCCTCTTTATTCCTGTCAGGAATAAAGACGCAGATGTAGAGAATGGACTTGAGGACATGGGGAGGGGGAAGGGTAAGCTGGGACAAGGTGAGAGAGTGGCATGGACATATACACACTACCAAATGTAAAATCCATAGCTAGTGGGAAGCAGCCTCATAGCACAGGGAGATCAGCTCGGTGCTTTGTGACCACCTAGAGGGGTGGGATAGGGAGGGTGGGAGGGAGACACAAGACGGAGGGGATATAGGGATACATGTGTATGTATAGCTGATTCACCTTGTTATACAGCAGAAACTAACACACCATCGTAAAGCAATTATACTCCAATAAAGATGTTAAAAAAATTAAAAATAAAATAAAATGCTAAAGAAAAAAAAAAGAAAGAAGCTGCCCCCACTAGCAATTCCTGATCAAGGACTAATGCATTTTTATTGCCCATGGTGAGAAAGACTCACCTCCCCATCGGCTGTTCTAACGACAGCTCTGGTTTTGGCAGCCCTGCTGAGTGGTCCTCAAAGATGCTGTGCCACAACCTGAGATGTTGCTGATGTCCACAGTCTTCTCCCTTTGCTCGCCCGTCTGAGCCATCACTTACACAGCAGCTCACTCAAAGCTAAAGATAACTGGCCCAGATGCCTAACTGGTACCATGGGTCCCTAGCCTAGGGCTCCTCCAAAGCGAGGCGACATGGGAAGCCTAGCTCTGGCCTCGTCTCCCAGGGCAGAGGCTCATTTCTGAACGAGTCACCTGCTGGCGTGCCACGCTCCAGGTACTGTGGGGCACACAGATGAACGTGACCTGGCCCAGGGCTCGGAAACAAGTCAACAAAGCCATGTCGGTGCTGCAAACAGGGTGCAGCGTTCAATGGGGACACAGAGGAGAGAGAAATGGGTCCTCTGCGGGCAAGGGGGCATCTCAGATGAGTAAGATTTCAGTAGGCAGAGGAGGGAAGATCTTCCCAGGAAGGGAACGGCACAAGCAGAGTTGCAGGAACCACAGGAATGTACACACACTCTTTGGGATTCTGAGAGGGGCTGGGATGAAAATGAAACTCGACCGTAGCTCCAGGGACAAGACCTACACAACCCAGTTCTGCCTGCCTGCCTGCCTGACTCATCTCCAGCCACCTGCCTCTGTGTTGCCTAAGCTTCCTTCACACCAGCTTCTCTCACCCCAGGACCTTTGCTCATGACTTTGCCAGAGTCAGGGATGTTCTTTTGCATCCCCTTGGCTGCCTCCCTTGGACTTTCAGATCTCGAGGCCTAAATAGAGCTGACCACCATATTCACCGAGGTATTTTTCTCCACAATAAGTCTGAAGTTATCTTATTTGTTTATTCATTTGTCATCTGCTTCCCCAAAGCCAACAACCTCCATGAATGCAGGCATCTTGTCTTCTTTTTCCACTATATTCAGAGGCAGGGACAATTTCTGCTAATAGGTAAAGAACTAGCTTTAGGAGTGAGTGGGGGAAAGGCACATTTTGACCTCTGTCATCTGGGCACGGATCACAGATCGCCAATCTGTGGCTGTCCACCCTTTCTAGGAGTTTGTGAAGCAGCATGAGAAACATAGCTCAGGCAGCTGGGAGTGAGCCAGGACAGAGCCGATGGGCTCCGTGCAGAGCGCACGGGTCGCTTTCCACTTTGTGATGGTCAGGGCAATGGAGGCCTCCAGACCTACATAGTGAGAGTTGCTGAGACCCTGGGGCTGGGCAGTTTATGGAAGAAATGAGGAAATTTGCACTCAGTCCATTACAAGGGCATCAGAATGCTCTGCCCAGGCATTGCTGATGGGGTCTTGCAGCCAGGACTCCAAGCACCAGATCCTTTTGGAAAACAGGCTTTAGAAAGAGGCTGTGCACTGGCTTCAGGGCCAGGGCCAAGACGTACAGCCCAGCCGCTGCATGGGCCCTGGGGCATGTGGGAAGTGCTAGCTCTCAGCGTGGCCGCGCTCAGGCTCACAGCCTCATCGGCACTGACACACACCCCAAATCAGGGTGAGCACCAAGGGACTCCAGGGCGTGTGAGAGCTTCCAGGCGAGACTCTGGAACACGGTGCCCTTTCTGAAGGGAAGATGTTCAGGATATAGAGAAGGACATACAAGGGAAGCCACAGTATGTGTTTAAGCTGCCGAGGACCCAAGGGGCCAGGAAAGGGGGTAGCTTATGCATGAAGAGGAGGCCCGGGGTCACCTGTGGAGGAGTTCACAGCTCCCAGGAACACCTGTTGGATGTTCTCTGCAAATCCTCACATCTCTCAGCTGCCTGGAGAAAATTTTCAGCACAAGATCTTTGAGCTCAAGTTCAACCACTCACTAGCTTTTTTTTCAAGGTTTGGCAAATGATATGACCTCTCTCGGTGACCTACTGTCCTAAGCGGAAAATATTGAGGCTGTCACCACCGATGTCTGTGGGTTGTTAGAAAATTAAGCAAGGTCAATGTGCACCTCCCTCAGGTACTGCACCATCCCCTACACTCGGATTGCGGCCTCTCGTGCAGTGCTCCGTCCACAAAATCCAGTGAGTTCTTGGGTCTGATTGGTGAGCCCAACTGGACACGCCCCACCCTGGCTGAAGGTTGGGGATCCCCAGGTCACCCTCTCTGCCCTCTCTCCTGGTCCCCTCTCACCACCATCACTCCATGCTCCTTCTCTTTCTACATTGCTACCTGGCTGGGTAGCAGGTTTCTTCCTTCTCCAGAGAATGGATGATGGAACCTCGAAAAGTTTGCATCATGAGAAGCTGATACTCCAGGCCACAGAACATCAGAGTTTTGGGCCACACAAGGACACAGAAAATTCCTGATCACCAGTCTCTGTGCAATTGCTCCTCCCCTAAAAGGAATTCAAACATTGGCCATAGAAAGAACATTCCAGAACCATGATCATCCAAGTCTTGTTTGACCAAAGGGAGTAGCGTGGAGCAGGAAGATAGGGCCCTCCTCAGAACCCTTTGTATTTGCAAAGGAAAAACTCAGACGCGCCTCCCAGCATCCCGGCCAGCTAGGGGCCGGGCTCGGGAAGTTGGGGGTTTCCCTGAGGAAACAGAAGATGAAGCGTTTGTGTTTTGTTTGAAGTGCTAATAACGTCAGTTTCCGTTATGGGCTCATTACAACAAACCTGGGACATATTAACAGCTCTTTAATTGAATTTGGAAATAAGAAGCGGTTTTTGAACGGTCTTGTAAAGAGTGGATGCACGGTCCCCACAGCGACGTCAGTGTACCTTGAACAGAGATGGAATGCAGCACCCCCCATTGGCAGCTCCCTCTCACCCTCCCCAGGTCCCCAAACATGCGCTGGGATGCCATCTGGATCCCCCTGAGCTCATGGGGGCTAAGGAGAAAGATGAGATCAGAAGACACTCCCAGAGAGTGAAAGCAGGCCCCATAAGAGGCAGTGTTTTATTTTTTATTCCAAACGAACAACAGAAGAGGAATTGCTGACCATCCAGCCCCGAGCAGAGACCCCTCCCGTGAGCCATGCAGGGCCCATGGCGGCCCTCACCGGGACAATGCATGCCTGTTCCCTTCCAGAAGGGGAGCCCCTGGCCACATCCTCTCGGAATCCCAGGTATCCAGCCCAGACCCTGACACAGAAAGTCTGGACAACCATTTGTAGAGTGAACAAGTGAAGGCATGACCCAACACCTGTGGGCTTTTCCTTTTTCCCCTCACCCTCTGTTTCCTCTCTTCACCTGCTTCCTCCACCACACACTCTCCTATCAACCCCTATGCAGCCCTTCCCAGAAAACCCTGTTAATTATCTAGAATGTGTGCTTCTTTATTTACTCCATGCCTATGTAACTACATATAAATACACATTCTTACACATACATATAAATACACACATGTATCATGTACAGACATAAGTCATATCCGGTGGCGGGGGCGGGGGGAAGGAGACAGTTGCCGGATTTAGCAAATGAAATCATGGGACTTCCAGTTAAATTTGAACTTCAAATAAACAACAAATAATTTTTAACTATGTTTTAATTATTTCTCATTTGTCTGAAATTAAAATATATTATCCGTATTTTATCTGGCACCCCTGGGTGGAAGGTGGTTTTATTCTTTTGTAAATCTGATCATAGGATTCACACACTCTTCTCTCTTAGGATCCATGGATAGCTCTTCAATTCAACAGGTATTTGCCTAGTGCCTTCTTTTTAATGGATACATAATATTTTGTGGTGTGGCTCTTCCTCAATTGCCGGGCAATTATCTCGATGTTTGGTGTCTGTGTCACTGCGACGTTGCTTAGTAAATTCCCACCCTCAACCAAAGGAAGGCAACATGATTGGCTCTGTCCTGGCTCCTTAAATTAGCTGTCCTGGCAAAGTCAGACCAGAAGTCCATGGCAAGGGAGCCCATCACTCAGAACAGCCATGAGACCCTACATCAGGGGCTGTGGGGAAAAGGACAACGGAACGTGGAAATTCCCCTTTGCAACAAGGATAGAACAATGGAGACGCTGACATACCTGCCTCTGACTTGAAGCTCGAAACACCCTCAACTGCAGAAATCCAGACTGGCTTATTTGCCAAAACCCACACCAGTATAATTATTGTGCACAGCCCCTCACATCCCTCTTTCAATACTCATACCTTTAACTTCATCCTTGTAGCTGAAAACACAAAAATAAAAAATACATAGCAGCTCGGCTGACATTACAGCAACAGCATAAGCCTCATTTTACCAACCATTTAACTCCCTCTAAGGACCCCGCTCAGAGACACAGGCACGTTGATGGGAGCTGTACAAAGGTCAGTGATTTGGAGGCTCTTTCCGACAATTTGCCAGGATTTTGGCATTTGTAAGCATCCATAGGACAGCTCTCTAGCAAGCTGACCTTGACAGCGAATGGGATAAATAAACCTTCAATTTACCCCCTCCAGCTCTCCGCGAGCCGGCCCGGTCCCCACGGAGCCTTCACCTGTCCATATCGTTCAACTGCCTGCAACTTTCAACTGACGAACATCCACAGCTCCGCGGCCCAGTGACAAACACCATCTAACAGATAAGGCTTCTGAAAAGTCAAAGCCAATACTGCTTCCATTGAAAATTTAATGCCGGCTCCATCTTTGCCCATCATTCTTCTGACTGTTGCACATGTCCCAAGAGGCCCTTGAAGCTAAAGCACTGCTCCATAACAGGTAATGACGTGACATTTAATGATACTGTCCAAAGTGATCCCGGTCTTTGGGAACTAATGTGCACTCATGTACCAGATAAGCACCGCCAAACGTACTGAGCCGCTGTATCTTTCACAGCCCTGTCACCAGATACGATGTGACACAGCCCCGGCCATCGTACCTGCTGCTCCGCCGACCCCGCGCATTTTCAGAGCAGAGCTCCAAAGCGTTCAGGGAATTCAGGCAAAAGGTAGGATGGTAACATATCCGTAATTAACTATTCACAGCCCCTTTAATACTTCAGTGCTCTTGGATTCGCTACTAAAATCTGTGAATTATACCTCATTGAAAAATGTCCTTAATCGACTCTGACATGTTTTATTGGAGGCAGAAAAAATGTTTCAGTATGATAGATAAGGTTAAAAATGCTACTACTCTGATCATTTACTCTAGTGCCTGGCAAAAAAACTCCAAAGCCAAAAACCATTTACATCATTCATCGGATGCAAGAGAGGAAAAAAAAAAAAAGACTTATCTGACAGCCCATTTTAGCTGATGGGACAAAGTGCAGATTTTCAATTTTCTGACAAAGTTATGTTGTTTATGTAGATAAGGGGGAAGACAATTGTAACATTGCTGCAGCATGCCACGAGGCCTGGAAATGTGGCTCCCACTGAAAACTATCTCCGGGCCATGCGGAGCGCTGAATGACCCACAAAACATTACCTTCAGGGTTCCGACCAGATCATGCAGGGCTCGTCTTCCTCCTCAGAAGCAGCTGAGGGTTTTCAAACAGCCCCAGAGCCCGGCTGGGATGGGTCGTGTGACAACTCTACAAACACAAAATATTCTTCTCTCCCAAGCATTCGCCCCAAGAAGCTGCAGTGGGGAGCAGGGAAATCTACCAACAGAGGGGTCTTTTAGTAGCTGGTGTTTTGCACAAACGTTGAGTCTTGCTGTTTTCTCTGAACTTTGGCTGGTACCTGTGACCCCAGAAGTGGGAATCTAAGCTCCCGAGCTCTATATATATACCCCTCTGTGGGATGGGTCTCATGCAATTAAACCTGGGTACATCCTGGGAAATCACCTACAAATCCTGTTAACCCTTCCCCAGATGTTCATCCAAACGCCACCTCCTTCCAGACCTCACACACATGTTCCCCTAAGCAGACTTGCCATTCTCCCATTACAACAGCCAGGGTCTCGGGCACTGCGCAGAGGTGATGGGTCTGGGTCCTAACCTAGTGGGCTGGGGGCAAACCTCAGGTCTGAGGCCAAGCAGCTAACTAATCTTGACACAGTGACTAACTCTCCCTAGGCTTCATCTGTAAAGAGGAGAGGATGGCAGTGGCTGGAGTGGAGATCTGCCAAGCACCATACCTAATGCCCTGGTTACAGGGGCCGGCAGTGGCTGGTATTGGAGGAATCTGGACTCCAGCTGTGGCCGGGGACGGCAGACTCAATCTAGCAGACTGACTGCTCAGAAACACATCCACTGGTATTTTCTAAAAGTAAGTCTCTCTTGGGCCAGTCCTGGACAGGACTGTTTTCCAAACGGACTCTAGCCCTGAGGGACTTAAGTTCATTATAAACCCAGAAGACACCTGCTCAACCCACATCTGAGGAAAAGCATCTCAGCACAAGGTTTCCTGATCAAGGTCACTGGGGTCAGATAAAGCCAGGAAGCCACAGGAAAATGGTTACAGATCAAACGATGGGATTCAACAGTAGGCAGTAGCAAGAGTGAGAGGGAACTACGTAAAAACTAAAATGTTGCTTCTTTCCAAATCCATGGTTCTGGGCAGCCAAGGAAGACCCTTCATCTTTGAATCACATGGACCAGAGCCACATGGCTGAGTAGGGCTTGCAGATGTATTTGCTTTGACTGGTACCTGGGGTTTTTTTCCTTTTTTAAAAAAAAATTTTATTGGAGTGTAGTTGCTTTGCACCATTGTGTTAGTTTCTGCTGTACAGCAAAGTGGATCAGTTACACGTATATAGCTATCCCCTCTTTTTTAGATTTCCTTCCCATTTAGGTCACCACAGAGCATTGAGTAGAGTTCCCTGTGCTAAATTAGATTTCGTTCCAGAGCCTTCCCTGACACCTGCGCACAGGCTCAGAAGGTAGCATTCCCGTAGACTTGATGCTAATCCTACCTCCTACAGTTGGAGGTGCTGACTAGTAGTAACCAGCATTTATAAACTAGTAACATTAAAAAATTAGGAAGTTCAAACAATAAGGTCCTACTGTACAGCACGCGGAACTATATTCAATATCCTGTGACAAACCATAATGGAAAAGAATCTGAAAGAGAATATATATATATGTATAACCGAGTCACTTTGCAGTACAAAGGAAATTAACACAGCCTTGTAAATCAACTATACTTCAATAAAACTTTTTTTAAAATGAAAAAAATTAGGAAATTCCACATGAAAATATACTGTCTTTTGGGGGGGGAAAAACCAGGATTTTTCTAAGCCTACCTCCTGTTTCTACCAAAAGTGGGGAGAACATTCTGCATCCCTGGCAAGCACTCACCGAGAGAAAGTCACAAGAAACACAAGACGCTGTCACAGACCAGAGGAGAGGAAAGGAGACACAACGCCTAAATTCAGTGTAGAATCCTGGACTGGATCCTGGGTCAGAAAAAAGGGTGTTAATGGGGGAACTGGTGAAATCCAAATAAAATCTGAGGTTCAGTAATAGTAAGAGACCAACCTTGGTGCCTTTGTTCTGACCAATGTACCCGGGGAATGTAAGTTGCTAATGTTAAGGGGAAGCTAGGTGAAGAGCATGGGAACATTCTGTATTATCTTTGCAACTTGCCCGTAAATCAAAAATTAGTCAAAAATTTTAAAGTTCTTTAAGAAAAAGGTCAGGAGAACAAACCAAGACCACTTGTCATACATGGCCCATCTCACTCATTGGTTTTGGTGCTTGGAGCCTGGAGCCTTTTGAATTTGGGACACCCCTCCCCCAATACTTCCTTCAGAGGGGGCGTATGTGCTGTCCCCTGGTGTACATGCCCACCGGTCTCCTGGATGGCCTGGTCCACATGCAGGACTTGGGGTTCTTGTGGGAAACTGTGGGGACCCCCGAAATCTGGCGGGACCTCGGTGAGCTGAGAGCAAGGGAAGGGGTGCTCCCGGGACAGCTCCAGGGGAGACGGCACCCACCAGGCCTCCTGAGGTGGTGAAGAAGGACCTTAAGCCGAGCACCCAGGCACTCAGACCAGGGAGTTGTGCCAGGTGGTCAGTGTCAAGAAGGTGGGAGCCCCCATTCCCCACAGAATGCCCAACATAGCCCACCCTGGCATCCTGCCATCAGAGAACAGGCCTCGATGTACCCCAGCTTCCAAGCAGAGGAGCCAATACCTCTATCGGAGGTACTGGAGCAAGTATCTTACCCTCCCCTCTGAGGACGGATCCCCCATTCACATCTCTCCACAGCACCCACCCAAGGCTGAGCACAGGGTCTCAACTCTGAGGACTTTTGCCAAATGACAAGTTCCCAGTGGACTGATCCCAGGGCCACCGGCCAGTCAGCACCTGTGTGCGGGGTCAGGGGGCCCTTTGCCGAGCCCTGCAGGGAGCATGGACGTGCCAGACGAGCTCCCTGACCTCCAGGAGATGACAACCCCGGGGGAGTGATCATCTCCAGATCACAGGACAAGTCACCGGAGAAAAACATCACCGGGGGCTGACACCCTCAGACAGAGTCAAGAAAGGGCTAGAATTCCAGCAGGACTTGAGGGTAGGTGGGATTTCATCATACACTGATGGTCACTGGGAGAGAGAAAGAGGAGGTGGTTAAGGGGTGAGAGAGAGTTCCACACCGGGAAAGGTGTGAGGGCAGGGAAAGGGCAGTGGTGTGCTTGGTTACCGAGGTAGGTCCTGCCTGACTGCAGCTTAGGAAAAGCTGGGCGTGGAGGGTGCAGGTGGTGGCTGGAGCAGCAGTGGCTACAGGAAGCTGGGAATTTCCCTGCTACCTCCTGAGGACGATGTACAGTCGTGGAAGCATGCAGACAGCCCTGGAAGCAAAGGCAATCATCGAGCAACTACTACCTCGGGGGCATCCCGGGACCACATCCCTGGGAGTCACGTTACCTCTGTAAACCCCTTTATTGCCCTGTGACTGGCACCATTGCCATGCACAGAGATGTTGTGTACTCAAGGTGTCAAGATTTTTTAAAGCAATCATCTCAACTATAACTCAGTGTTTTAATTTTATTTTGAGATTCCCTCATTTTAATTTTTTTATTAATCTTTTATTCAAATTTGCTCAGGGCCCCTGCCCCTGACCCTGTAGCTGGCCACCTCTAGCCAGAGCCCGATGCTTGGGTTTGGAGTTCAGCTCTGCCTTTACCTGTGGACTCTGGGCACCCTTTGTGCCTCATCGTCCTCATCTGTAAAATGGGTATAACAAATCCAACATCCAGCAGGCAGAGTTGTCATGAGGTTTAAATGAGCTAATACATGTCAACGGCTGCTCAGTCCTGAACGTCAGTGATGTGTCCTGAACAGGAGATGGGCCTGAGAAACCGTGCCAGAAACAGGCCGTGGGTGGAGGTGGCTGGACATGCAGGCGGAGGAGAGCTTCAAGAGCCTTCTGTGCAAGAATGACCTCACAGGGGCCACATTCCAAGGAAAACAGCCCTGGGGGTGGGATTAGGTCACAGTGATACGTAGGGCTGGCTCTGCGGGGGAGGCCCACCCCAGGCCTTCAAAGACTTGAGCCCCACCCTGGCTGGCTGAGAGCAGAGAGCCGGATGGGGAGTGGATGAGGTCGGGGTCCACTCCCCCAGGGACAGCAGTCAGCCCGGACTCTGCCATGCCTGACCCGGCCCAGCTCCCAGCTCCCCCCTCACATCTCTACCACACAAGCCTGCCTTTTACAGAGCCCATGCTTTGTTTTGTTTCAGAAATAGGATCATAAAATGAGTGTATCTTTCTGGTTATTAATTTTCTGCCTTTTTTTTTGCTTATTTATCTAAATGAAAGATGTTTATTTCCCAACCAGCTGCTATATGAAGTGTGAGGAGCAATTGAAAACCCAGTTCTGTTGTATGGCTGAAACCCTATCAGTCGAGGCTGAAAGAAACATCTTTTCCCCTCGCTGGAAAGGAAAAGAAAGAAAGAGAGAAAGAGGGAAGGAAGGAAGGAAGGAAGGAAGGGAGGGAGGGAGGGAAGGAGGG